>NC_073312.1:25258386-25578029 GCF_027595985.1 Sorex araneus | reverse complement strand
ATTTTCACCATCAGGTTGGGGCTTTCTGTCTTTGGAATCCTTTTTATTCTTTTTTGTTTTTATTTTACGTGTTTTATTTATTTATTTATTTATTTATTTAGGGTTTTTGGGTCATACACAGGGGTTACTCCTGGCTCATGCACTCAGGAATTACTCCTGGCGGTGCTCAGGGACCATATGGGATGCTGGGAACTGAACCTGGGTTGGCCGCGTGCAAGGCAAATGCCCTACCTGCTGTGCTATTGCTCCAGCCCCATTGTTTTTGTTATTTTTTATTGCTAGAGTATACTTGAAGAATAATTCTATGTAGAGATCTAACTGAAAAAATTGGATTAGTAGGCCTTGAATTATATCATAGGAGTGAAATTGTGTGGCATACGCCGAAAAGAGATGCCTGAAAGACTTACTTAGTAAAGAAGCTTCGAAGATAGTATGATGGTATAATAGTTAAGAACAAAGAACGGTCCTAAGCATGACCTTGGATATGTACATTTCTTTGTAGCTCAGTTTTCTGGTCAGTAAAATGGGGATGATTATAGCATGTTTCTTATGAAGTTGTTAGTAGGATTAAATTGGTTTAACTTCTTTAGACTAGTGTCTGGAAGATAATGGGTTTTATATTGTTAGAAAAAAAATATACGGAGGACCGGGTTTGTAGGCTTTCAGCAAATACTATTTTCTACATAAGTATCAAATAACATTTTATTAGATAAAATACTCTTTTCATTCTTCTTATATAGCCCAGTTTTAAATCTACTCTTAGTTCAAGTATTGATTAGAAAAATTTGCTGTTCAGAACTTTGCTAGAAGAGTGAATGTTTCTTTTTCTCATGTAGCAAAATTTTTTTAAGTGGATTTATGTGCTGATTTTATCCTATTATCCCAGTAATTTGTTCTGTATCAGGTTCAATTTGCCCATGTGCTCAGTATTGCTGGTTGACTAATTGGCAGATATAGACTTAAATATAGTCTTTCCTGTTCCCAATTTATACCTTTTTGGGGACTATAATAGCTAAGTTTTATTTACTTAGATTTTTGTTTACAGTAGAAATTTATATACAGAGAAACACAGATTTAGACTATTCTCGAATAAGTGTCCTAATGAATACATTTGAATAACCTTACTCTCATGATATAGAATATTTCCGTAGTCTGAGATTTTCTTTATATATTATCTTCCAGTTAGTACCCATGCCCTTCATGCAATCACTGTTCTGTTTTGTCACCAAAGATTACTTTGCCTAATTCTAAACTTTGGAAGAAACTAGCAAGCTCCCTGTGGCATTTCGATATACCAAGTACAGTAACAATAACAGGTCTCATTCCCCTGACCCTGAAAGAGCCTCCAATCACTGGGAAAGATTAGTAAGGAGAGGCTGCTAAAATCTCAGGGCTGGGACAAATGGAGACGTTCCTGGTGCCTGCTGGAGCAAATCGATGAACAGTGGGATGATAGTGATACAGTGACAGTGATTTCTGAACTTCATATAAATGCAGAAATAAAGTGTACATTGTTTTTAGTTTTGTTTTCTTTTGATCAACATGTTTTTTTTATTTATTCATCTTGTGTTGATTAGCAATTTATTCTTTGTTACTGCTAAATATGTTTTATTAATAATCTATAATTTGAATGTGACTGCCTAGGTACTGGAAAATGGGGGATCTGGGCAGAAGAGGCCCATTCCCGATCTGAGCAGGCTTGGAGATCTCTGCCCCGATCTTGCACACCTGTGTTCCTCTGCTGGTTCCTTCATGCATGAGGATTGTCCGAACAAGTGGAGAGGGGCCTTGAGCATGGCTGGGTTCCAGAGGTCTTTGGCTGCCAGGGCTCTGCTCGGGAATAGGAGGGAAAATCAACCCATCCCCTCGGAGGGGCCCCGGTGAAGATAGCCAGGCTCGGGGGAAAGAGACTCTATAATAACCATCAATGGCCAACATCCAGAGACTATAAAACCAAGCTCCCAGAAGCCTTATAGTCTGGTTCTTATAGCCTAGTTCTCCCTCTCGGAGAACCTGGCAAGCTACCGAGTTTTCCTGCCCACATGGGAGAGCCTGGCAAGCTCCCCATGGCGTATTCATATGCCAAGTAGAGTAAAAATGATGGGTCTCATTTCCCTGACCCTGAGAGAGCATCTAATTCGGCACCGTTGGGAAGGACGAGTAAATAGAGGCTGCTAAAATCTCAGGGCTAGGAGGAATGGAGACGTTACTGGGTCCGATTAAGCAAATTGAGAATCAACGGGATAATAGTGATAGTTGTCATGAATCTATAATTTGTTTTTCCATTTGTCTATTGGTATTGTGCTTTTTTGATCTATGAATAGTTCAAATATACCTACAGTATAACTCCTGTAGGTCCTTTTAGTGGACGTCTTATTTTTATTTCTCTAGAGTTGAATTGCTGGATCATAGAATAAATAGGTTTTTAGCTTTTGAAAGTAATTTCCAAAGTGGTTGCCCAGTAGAAATACTCATTTTTATTAATATTGCCAAATATGTTTAAGGAAATGACTTAGTAGTAACATGATGGCTCTTTTCCCCCTTGAAGGTAACATAATGTATTCCTTTAGTAAATTTGAAGCATTTTACAAAGTAAGTAAACCTCTGAAAATAGAAAAGAGTCATCGACCGAGTCATTGGTGAATTTATTAGGTTTTCTTTTCTTTGTGGAGGGATGGTTTGGGTCACACTCAGCAGTGCGGCGGGCTCGGAGTTCTGCAACTTAGGAGTTGCTTCTGGTAGTGCTCAGGGGACCATGCAGTGTCAGAAAGAGCCTTGACCCTTATACTATTTCTTTGTCCCTGTTGGATTATCTTTAGTAATTCAGTTGAAATGGCAATTTTGGGATGGTTTGATTATTTCTATTTTGAAACACACTTTAGTGACAGAGATGCTTAAATCTATCTATTCATCATTTCAGTGGTTTTTCCCTAGAAGTGTGTGGATGTTAAAAAGGGCTTCTATTGGTTAAGAGTGGATTCTTTTGCCTGTGCTCATCAAGTGAGGATCTTATCTATAATTTAAAATGAGATGCTGGAGAGATAGCACAGCAGGTAGGGTGCTTGCCTTGCATGCAGCCAACCTGAGTTCAGTCCTTGGTATTCCATATGGTCCCCTGAGCCCCGCCAGGAGTGATCTATTTTTTTTTTCTTTTTGGGTCACACCCGGCGATGCACAGGGGTTACTCCTGGCTCTGCACTCAGGAATTACTCCTGGCGGTGCTCAGGGGACCATATGGGATGCTGGGAATCGAACCCGGGTTGGCCGCGTGCAAGGCAAACGCCCTACCTGCTGTGCTATTGCTCCAGCTCCCCAGGAGTGATCTTTGAGTATAGAGCCAGTACTAAGTCCTCAGCACCTCTGGGAATGATCTAAAAACCAAAAAGAAAAAAGAAGCAGCAGTAGAAAATGCGTAAAAAAAAATAGCTGAGTAATTAAAATTCTTTCTTTTTAAAATTTTTTATATTTTAGCCGCTTCTGGTTGACGTTATTTAATGTATTTTATTAATACACTAGCTTTCTTAAAAGTCTAATGAATTTTGTCATCTGCTAAATGAAATGTAAAAATAGAATAATTTTTGGAAAAGTATTTTTCATAATATGTTTATATCCGTGTATATAAGATTTTATTTCACATATGAGGTTTTAGGGGATTGTGGAGCAGCACATAGTATAGTGTGCAGGGCACTTGCGTTGCATTGGCTGACCCAGATTCTATCTCAGCCCCTTATATGTTACCTGGAGCCTGTAGGATAACATGGGGTTTGTCCTTTTAGCCTTGCCTTAGGGAACATAGTTTACCTTAAAGCAGTGTCCTTTCTGTATGGACACAGGAAGACAATATTGTGCTTGTAACTTGGGAGCTGATTGACTCCAATATTTACTCCCGGGAAAGTCCTAGCACCCCAAAAGCAGGATCCCGACGAGGGACAGGACGGATCCAGGGCAAGCGGTGAGTTATGTGCTACCCTAGCATCGAAATGGGCCAGGCCAAAGCGCCACAATACTCAACTATAAGTTGAGGGCATGATCGTGGACAATGCTGTCATGATCCAAAGGTAACGGCAAGATTAGGATCCTGCTGGGGTTAGGAACACTAACCTGGCCTGAGGACTGTGGTCTGGATTATATAGTGAATGTCCTCAGGAAAAACCAAACTTTATATCTCTTACTGTGCTCATACAGAATAACATTGTTAGAAATATTAGAAGTAGATTTACTATAACTATTTAAGTAGGTTACTAGCTCATACCCTGATACACCCTTGTTTGGAATCACACCCTTGAGTGGATCTCCTTAGATGAGATTTCCTTACATGAGATTTTGTTAATCTCCTCAAGAAATGGTCTTATCCTTCTTTGTTGATTTGTTGATGTTAAACCCACCTTTGTGTCACCACCCTATGTAATTTGCTATATCAACTAAGACTGTGGGGCACTGAGGGGAGATAGAAGAGGGGGGGGGGGAAGAAGACAAGGGAGACAGAGGAAGAAGGAGACAGAAGAGGGAGACAGATAAAGAAGACAGAAGAGACAGAGAGGCAGAAGAAGAAGACAGAGGAAGAAGACACAGAAGCAGAGGCAGAGAGACAGGCGCAGAGAGACAGACGCAGAGAGACAGACAGAAGAGAGCACAGTGGCACACACATAAGCAGAGCACAAGGTGAAAGAAGTGAGAGTGAGCAGGACAGAAAGGGGAATATTAGAAGATCCAGAGAGAGATCGAGAACGGGGAGGAAGCAACAAGAGAGACGGGAGTGTATAGAGAGGAGATCGGAATAAACTGTGATTGAGACCAACCAGCTTGGCTCCGTTCCTTCCTTCGCCTGCCTCATCATCGCCATCAACCTCCCCGGGGTGGGGGAAGCAGCTGGAGACTACCGAACGCAGATAGTGGGAGAGAGAGAGCCCTGCGGGCCCCCTCTTCTCTTTTGTGTTTTTACACAGAGCCCTGCCCTGTTTTATCTCTGGGTGCAGAGCCTGAAGTAAGCCCTGAACACTGCCAGGTATGACCCAAAATACAATAAGTAAATTATTTTTAAAGAAATAATTGAATTTCAAATGCATCTTGTTCTTTTCGAATTCCTTTTCATCACCAGGTTACGTTGACTTTGGTCTGCTTAATCTATGTCCAGTTGTTCACATGTTTATAAATTGAACATTGTTTAAACTTGGATTACTAATTTGAGTGGTTTACTCCTACTTCTACGTCTGCCTCTATTAAATGATGGCACTGCAAGCTAACAGTTCAGTTTTAATGATGTCAACATTTTAATCTTCATAGGCACAAAACTAAATGTACAAAATGTTGAAAATAGATTTTTTCTTTTAAAGAATATAATTATGGGGCCAGTGGTTATAGCTCAGTGATAGAGCACTTGCCCTGCATGTGTGAGGCCCCAGAATCAATCCCAGGCTTTATGCTCCTCCATCCAAATAATTTTAAATTTTTATAATTTTTTTTAATTGAATCACCATGAGAAAAGTTAAAGCTTTCAGGTTTAAGTCTCAGTCACACAATGATCAAACACCCATCCCTTCACCTGTGCACATGTTCCAGCACAGTGGAACCCCAGTATACCTCCCATTACCCCCCCCCCCCCCCGTCCCCTGCCTGTGTGGCTGATGATTTTCACTTTAATCTCTCTTTACTTTGGTTACATTCAATATTTCAACAGAAAACTCGCTATTATTATTTGTAATTTCCCCCCAACAATCAGACCTGCTGAAAAGGCCTCATTTGATAATATGTTTTCCATTGCTGAGAATGAAGAGCATATGAGGTTTGCCGCCGCGCGGTTTTGGATTTTTGGTATTTTAGTAATTAAGTCTAGAGAAATTTCTGCTAGAAGTTTTATCACTGCAAGCTCGTACCTCTGTTTAGTGGGTTCTAAAAGATGGCAGTTGCCACGCTGCCTCGACTGCCAGTAGGAAAGGCCTAAAGAGAAAAACTTTTCCCCTCCCGGGGTGGCATGGGGCCGTAGCTTAGTTCACAGTCTAGAGGCATTTCTGCAAGAAGGCACTGGGTACTGAAAGTAGTTAGTGGGCCTCTGGAATCATGGTCACTCAGGAACGGAGGAGCCATTTGTGTGACCGCTCTATAATTTTAAATTTTTAAACATATAGTTAACTTTGAAATGTACTTGCTCAGTTTCTAATCTTTTAGCTTTTAAAAGGGCAAAATGTTTTTGTAGACCAAGGATATATGGCCTTAGAGTTAAGTACTTTTCTTGCGTGTATGAAGCTGAGATCATTCCCCACTACTAAATAATATTTTGCTACAAAATTAGTTATGACTAAATTTATAGCATTTTATCTTTTCCTGTAAATTATCTTAGTAGAAGGCATTGTTTATAAAGTGATATTTTTGTTTGTTTTTGTTTTGGGGCCATACCCAACTGTGCTCAGGGCTTATTCCTGGCAGTTTTCTGGGGACCTATAGTCCTATAGGATATGGGGATCAAACCCCAGTGGCTTTGTGAAGGCAGGTGTCCTGCCCAATGTACTATCACTCTAGCCCATAAGTGATATGTCTTTCAAGATGCTTACTTGTTTTGGGGTTTTTTTTGTGATTTTTATATATTTTATTTTCATAAAGTAGTTCATGATAGTTCATTATAGACAATATTCAAACACCCACCCATACAGCAGGCATCTTCACCACAATAAGAGGGAAGTATGTAAAAGTTGTTGATTTCATTCTGGGGCCCTTTAAGCCTGTATATAAGAGAATACAGGCAAGTATGTTAAAACCAAACACATGTGCTGCTTTAGGTACATCAGTGGGCTAGGGTATAAGAGGTTGTGTGACCGCATTCACTCCAGGAAAAAATGAATAGCTCTCTTTCAGGAACTTTGTTTTATAGTCTCTGGATCTTGGCTTTTGATGAGATTGCATGGCACCAGGGCAGTTTGTGGATGTAATTGCCTAGCTACTGGAAAACTGGGGATCTGGGTGGAGGAGGCCCAGTCCCCATCTGAGCAGGCTTGGAGATCTCAGCCACGGGTCCCGCATACCTGGGTTCCTCTGCTGGTTCCATCATGGGTGAGGCTTGTCCGAGCTTGTAGAGAGTGGCCTTGAGCGTGGCTACGGCTGGACTCTGGAGGTTTTCAGCTGCCAGGGCTCTGCTTGGGGCGAGGAGGGAAACTCAACCTGCCCCCCCTCCGAAGGGGCCCGGGTGAAGATAGCCTGGCATGGGGGCAGGAGATTCTGCCACTTACTTGTTTATTTAAATATTAGATCCCTTGATTATTGGCTGTTTTGACACATCTATGATGCAAGTAATGTTTATTTGCATATCAGTATGCACCATCATCTCATGTACAGAGTAAACCAAATTATCTAATGTAGATGGTCAGTTTTTCTTTAAAATTATTTTTGTATTCTTCTTGATGATTCTGAAAAATTCAACTCTTCTTCGCAAAGAGGGTTTATTGCCTTTGTTTGTATTGAATATTGTTGGATTTTTCCCAAAATGCTACTTGACCTAACCTCTACTTGACCCTTAAGAGCAGGTATCCTAATTATAAGTACTGGTACTTATAAGGGCCTGGAGTTGCTGCAGTATAAGAAACACAGAACAGAAGAATGTATGAAAACTTAAGGGTATTGGGAGTCTGTGTGGATGTACTATCTTTAGGAGACAAATTCTTGCTGTGGGCCATACAAATTACTTTCTTTACATTTTCTGATAACTTTCTTGTTTTGGGAATCTTTGCTGAGTAAAAACCAGTGTACCACAGGAGTTCTTTCTGTGATATTCAGGAATTGTTAGTTGTTTTGTTACTGCTGTAGCCATACAGTATCTTCTTTCGCTATTGTACTACCCTTACATAGCAATATTTTATTGTCTTGCTGCCCTTGTGCTAGTTTTTAGATTTGCTGGATTATGTGGATTGCCAAGATGTGGACTCTTGGTACATAAATTGGCATCTAGGTAGATTTGTCTTCTTTCTAGTTTTTGTTTTGTTTTGGGGCCACACCCAGCCATGCTCTATTCCTGGCTCTGCTCAGGGATCACTCCTGGTGGGTTCAGGGGACCATACGGGGTGCCAGGGATTGGACCTAGGTCTGCCCTGACTCTGCCAAGTGCAGGGCAAATGCCTTACTGCTGTACTATTGCTTTGGCCCCTTCTTTGTCTTTTTTTTTTTTTTTTTGCTTTTTGGGTCACACCTGGCGATGCACAGAGATTACTCCTGGCTCTGCACTCAGGAATTACTCCTGGCGGTGCTCAGGGGACCATATGGGATGCTGGGAATCGAACCCGGGTCGGCCGCGTGCAAGGCAAACGCCCTACCCGCTGTGCTATCGCTCCAGCCCCTTCTTTGTCATTTTTAACGAAAAGAGAATACCAGGCTATTTATGATAGCTTCATTGGGAGAAGAAAATGGAAAGACAGAGCTTGATTTGTTCAACTGCATAAGTCTAAGAATTATATACTTCACTATTGGGAGATCATACCCATAAGGTTTTGTTTGTTTGTTTGTTTCTTAGACTGATGTTGAGTAGCTTTGAGATTTTTCTTTATTCTCTGAGCCAGTCCTCTGGAGACCAGGGTGTTATATTTTGAAATAGTTATTTGGGCCTAGGATGTACATCACCATGAAACAGGATTTTGCCGTGCACCTTCCCCTGCTGGGTTATCTGTCATCTGCCTTTAAAAGTTCTCAGGTGTACCATTCAAAGCCTCAAGTCTTTTGTGTAAACCTAGCATCTATGATTTGGTATTAATTAAATTGTAATTTTATGCAAGGGTATTTCGTTTTCACATATAATCCTCTAGTAGAAGTTCAAGTATTAGCCTGATCCCATCTAATTTATGTGCTTTAGAGTTCATAAGAATAAGGAAAGAACAGAAAGATAAGTACTCTCAGTTTGTACTTTTATGTTTTACATGTACAAGTACATATATAATATATATAATGCACTTTTTAAATGGTATATATATATATAAGGTTTTATATCTTAACATGCAAAGTTTTAAGTTTAAAAGAAAACATGATTAGGTTTACTGAAATTTTTTTGTTGCTCATTGCATTGTCTCTCCTTTTCTTGAGCCATGTTTTGGCCAGTGCCTATATGTTAGTGTATCTCTTCTTAATATTTTTTTTAATTGGCAGGGCATTAATTTTTTTAAGCATTTCAGTTGTAGCATAGTGCATCCCTCTGGGAGGAATTGGTAAAATGAGGATAAAATGGTTATAGAATTCCAGCAGCTTGAAAATAGCACATGCATTTGACCAAAATCTCTTTTGTATTCTCTTTTCTGGTTCTATTCCAGTAGTCCTGGAAATATGCCTATGGACTATTTACAGTGAGATTATAAAACTGCATCATGATTCTGGTGAATAGAAGCCAGAGCATGTGGCTCCAGCACCCCAGCTGGCAGTAAGCTCTCCCTAGGTTTATGAATGTAGTTAGATGGCCCCCAACTGTTTACAAGACAGCAGAGGTGAGATGTTTGATTGACAAGTCAGAAATGCATTAGATCATTCTCTCTGCCAGTCTCTGGTTCATGCTGTTAAAAATGTCAGCCTCCAAGTTTGAATGGCAGCCTGAGGGCCTTAGAAGCTTTTTGTTTTCTGAGATGGAAACACAAATTGGATGTGTGCCTGAGCGCTTCATCCTGGGCTGTAATTTCATCTTTTAGCTAAGAACCACAAGGTACACGAGCAAAGCACCCTGTAAACAATAATACGGTGGAAAAAAAAATAAACAAGGTCGTGTTTCTGGTACGTTGATCCGATGGTGTCCTGACCTCTATCACGTTGAACATCTCCACTCTGATTGCTGTTCCCTTTGGCATTACAATGAGAGAAAGAGAGACTGACATAGGAGGAAAAGATTTAAAGTTGCAGTGTCGTTGCACATTCCTTGTATTGGCTATGAAATATTGAACTGTCAGAATGTGACACTTGGTTTTTTAAGCAACCTTTCTTGTTTGAGGTGTTTGCAGTTCATTCCTTTCTCCCCCATTTGTCTGCTTTCCTTGATAGGGTTGGAAGTAGTTGGCTTAAATGCATGAAAAGGGACGTTGTTAAAGAGAAGTGGTGCTGATGGAGCCAAATAAACTTAACACTGGGACATAAATGCAGGCTGTAAGGAATGAACAAAAGGAGACTAAAGTTGAGTTAGTACATTGGTATTGGTGTTTATATAGTACCCTATTATAAGGATGAATCAACTTTACTCTCCAGTTTTTTGAGAGAAGCAGGAAATTGGGGAGACAATAGTGGATAAAGGTAAGAGATAGAGTGACACATTTGTTAAACATTGTTTATTAAATGGCATCATTGTCAGTCAAATTAAAGTTACTTATTTGATACTATTATTTATTTAGCTGTGTTATTTATTGCTCTAATTATCTAATAATGTGCTTAGCAAGTGCTTCATTGTGAAAGACATTTTGACAAGAAAAACCACCTTTAAAAATACAGAAGATGGGGGCTGGAGTGATAGCACAGTGGGTAGGGCGTTTGCCTTGCACGCAGCCGACCCAGGTTCGAATCCCAGCATCCCATATGGTCTCCTGAGCACCGCCAGGGGTGATTCCTGAGTGCATGAGCCAGGAGTGAGCCCTGTGCATCGCCGGGTGTGACCCAAAAAGCAAAAAAAAAAAAAAAAAAAAAAAAAAAAAAAATACAGAAGATGGAGAGGTAGTACAGCAGGTAGGGCACTTCGCTGCATGCAACTGACCTGTTGGATCCCCAGGATCCCCTATGGTCCCCTGAACCCTGCCAATAGTAATTCCTGAGCACAGAGACAGGAATTAGTCTTTTTTTTTTTCTGGGTCACACCCAACGATGCTCAAGGGTTATTCCTGGCTCTGCACTCAGGAATTACTCCTGGCAGTGCTTGGGGGACCATATGGGATGCCGGGGATTGAACCCAGGTCGGCCTTGTGCAAGGCAAACGGCCTACTCGCTGTACTATCACTCCAGCCCCAGGAGTTGGTAGTCTTGAGCATTGCAGGGTATGGCCACAAACCACTAAACAAAGAAAACACAAATTAACAAAATTTTAAATTAAAAAGTACAAAATTTAAGCTAGAAAGTTAGCTGTATAGCTGAATGGGCTAGTGTGTAAATTTTGTATGGAGGAGCCTGAGGTTGTTTCCAGGCACTGCATGGTTACATGAGCACTGCTGGGAGCAGCCCCTGAATACCACCAGGTGTGCTCCCCAAAATGTTTCTTAATATGCAAAATTTGTAATTACAGTAAGAAGATTGAGAAGTAGATGTATGGAAGAGCCATTATGTTTGCTTTTATACAATGGCACATGAATAGAAAAATCTTACGTGGAAAAGTCAAACTATTTTTAGAAAATATATAGATTGAGTTTCTGTTGCTCTTTTGTTTTTTTTTTTTTTCTTTTTGGGTCACACCTGGCGATGCACAGGGCTACTCCTGGCTCTCCACTTAGGGAATCACTCCTGGCGGTGCTCAGGGGGGGCCATATGGGATGCTGGGAATTGAACCCGGGTTGGCCGCGTGCAAGGCAAACACCCTACCTGCTGTGCTATTGCTCCAGCCCCGCTCTGTTTTAAGTGCAATGTATCTTTGAAACAAGAAGTATTTTATGTTTAAAAATTATATTTTTCTGGGCTGGAGTGATAGCACAGCGAGTAGGGCGTTTGCCTTGCACACGGCCGACCCGGGTTCGATTCCCAGTATCCCATATGGTCCCCTGAGCACTGCCAAGAGTAATTCTTGAGTGCAAAGCCAGGAGTAACCCCTGTGCATTGCCAGGTGTGACCCAAAAAAAGCAAATAAATAAATAAAGTAAAATAAAAATTAAAAAAAAAATTATATTTTTCTAAGGAAAAAAGCACTGTTGATAGATGATGCATGCTTTTTTCTTAATCCATTTTGGGAGCATGGTAAGTGAAGTTTTTTAGCAGGACTGACCTTTTGTTTGGAATGTGGAAAAAATAGGAAGTTGTGTGAATTACCTCTTATTGGTGGTTTTAAAGCATAGCTATTTAGCTTAGATGTTTCCTGCAAATCTAAAAGGCAGGAGGTGTTCTCTGTCATGACTACATGGTAAAATGTACTGGGAAAAATGGTTCCGATCATTCCTGATGTTTCTTAATTCCCTGCTATCAGGACATGCTGAAAAGGAAAAGATAGTATTTTTACAATGATGTCCTGATCCCTTGTACCCATAATATCTTTTTTTTTTTAATTGAATCATGGTGAGATGCAGTTACAAAGCTGTTCATGGAGGGATTTCAGTCATACAGTGTTCCAACACTTGTCCTTCTACAAGTGTACATTTCCCACTACAGTGTTCCCGGCTTCCTTCCTGCCAACCTCTCCCAGCCTGTCTGTATGGCAGGCACTCTCCACCCTCTCCTCTCCCCCTCAACCCTGCCCTGCCCTCTCCCCCCCCCCCCCCCCCCGCTCCACTTTGTGTCTCTATTTCTCACTTTTTGAGTTTGCAATACAGGTCCTGAGAGGTTCTCGTGTTTTTTTCTTTACCTATTTTGAGCATGCAGTTCTTACCCAGAGTGATCATTTCCCACCATCTTTGTCATGGTGGCACTTCTCTGTCCCAACTGCCTTCTCCCCCCACACTTGAGGCAGGTTTCTAACCATGACCAATCTTCCTGGCCCTTGTTTCTACTGTCCTTGGGTATTGGTCGAATATTATACTTTTTTCATATTCCACAAATGAGTCCAGTCCCACTTGACTCACAAAGTACATTACACAGAAACAAGATCAAATAGAGGGATGAGAATTAGTTGTTATTATTATTATTATTATTTTTGCATCACACCCCTGATGCACAGGGGTTACTCCTGGCGGTGCTCAGGGGACCATATTGGATGCTGGGAATTGAACCTGGGTTGGCAAGGCAAATGCCCTGCTTGCTGTGCTATCTCACTCCAGCCCCAAGTTACTGTTATTTTAAGTATTGTTTTGTATTTTAAAAATATAACTTGATGTAGATTTGCTTTTAAGCTATGAGAACCCACTCTCTTGACTCTGTGTGCGTGGGGAGGGGAGGATAGTATTCAAAAAATCATTCTTTTAGAAATTGATTTTCTCTCTCTTTTACTGAAGATCAGTAAAAACACTCTTTTTAATCTTGGAAAAATAGCAGGAATATAAATGCTTATCTAAAAAATAAGACAAGAACTGTATGCACTTATGGATTCTCCTAAATCTAACACATAGGAACTGTAGAAAATTTCTTCCCTTGGTGTATTATTAATGCATCAGTTATTATGATAATGCTTTTTCAGCCCATGAGCTTTTATACAGCCCTACCTCCACAATAGTGATGATTTTTTTTTTTTTGCTTAAAGCCCAGGCCTGCCTGATGAGCAAATATTAGTATATGTGTCAAACCATAGAATTTCAACATTGAAGGGACATTAGAAGACCATCTAGTCACATGCAGGAATTGTTACTGTGTCTTTTGGAGTAGGAGTAGTCTAATCATTTGCTTGATCTTGCCAGTATTTACAAGCTCAACTTCTTAGGGTATTTTGTTTTCTTTTTCTGTTTGTCAATTTAAAAATTATTCTATAAGAATGAAACTTTGTGTTCAACAACTGATTTCTAATTCTGCCTTTTGTAGTCATAAAAAAGTAATCTTTTCCATATGTTTGTGTTTGAAGATAACTATCACATTTATTTTCTGTTCCCCTGGTGAATATTTTTGGTTCTGTTAGTATTTCTTAGGAAAATATGAATAATCTGTCATTTTCATAAACTTATACTTTGGCAGAAGCTATTATTCTGGGTGTCCTTTGTGGATGTGTTTCACTATAAGTGGCTTATTCGAATGTAGCAAGCATAACTAGAAACAGTGCTACAAAAGTGTATGATAATTAGTATAGTATTCAATGATGATGTAATTACTGTCATCCAAAATCTCATATACTTTTTTGGTGTAGGTGATAGAAAAATCTCTTGGAACTTAGCTTGGGTCTATTTCCTCACCTTTTCTCTGAAGTCAGGAAAGCATATGTAAGCATTTTGACAAATGATCATAATGTAGCAGCATATCTAAGTGGTACAGGTATTTTAAACCCAGCTCCAGTTCCTGAATATGGCGAACATCTGCTTAGAGGTATTGTAGAGCTCCACAATGCACTAATTGAATTACTCTTTTTTGGAGTTGCCGACTGCACTAATTGAATTAGAGAGAGAGAGACAGAGATAGAGACAGAGACAGCAGAGAGGAGAGGAGAGGATGGGAGAGAAGAGGAAAAGAGAAATTTCTAACCTAAGGAGACCGAGGGAGATATGACTGATGGAGTGTACTGTGCTGCTATCTAATGGTAGCCTATGGAACTGCCACATGATCTCATGGGAAGAAAGAAGGCAGTCACAGGCTCTACTGGGACCTTTGCCTAACTCCCTCAGTTTAGTTGAAAAGGCCTGTTTTTGTCATTCTAAACCTAAGAAATACTATGATTAGTATCCTCATTAAAATGTAAGATAGGCATAAAGTTGTTTTGGTTTAGTTTTGTGTGATAAGTCAAACAGAAGAACTCATACATGTGAAATATGTGCTCTACCACTGGGCCTATAACCATAGCCCCTGCATGAAGTTTTAAAATTTTTATGTGATGCTGAGTTACATACCACCAACCGATAGTACAGTGGTAGGGTGTTTGCCTTGCACGTGGCCGACCCAGGTTCAATTCCTCTGTCCCTCTCAGAGAGCCCGGCAAGCCACCCACACAGCAGAGCCTGGCAAGCTACCTGTGTCGTATTTGATATGCCAAAAACAGTAACAACAAATCTCACAATGGAGACATTACTGGTGCCCCCTCTAGCAAATCGATGAACAAAGGTATCACAGTGCCACAGTGCTACAGTGCTAAGTTACAAATGTTCAGTTACATTATAACCTAGAATTCTA
This sequence comes from Sorex araneus, assembly GCF_027595985.1. Lineage (NCBI taxonomy): Eukaryota > Metazoa > Chordata > Mammalia > Eulipotyphla > Soricidae > Sorex > Sorex araneus. The sequence continues at coordinate 25,563,149 of NC_073312.1, read as the reverse complement.
ATCTTTAATTGGTTAGAGTAAATTTAAATGTACTAAGTGAATGGGTGATGATTGTTCTAATTTTTTTGCCTTTCATGTGAAAAAATATTTAAAATATTACCTTTTAAATTGTAATCAATGAAAAAAATAGTATAGTGGGGGTTTGGGTTTTGTTTGTTTTTTGTTTTGGGGCCACACTGGCAGTGCTCAGAGCTTACTCCTGGCAGGGCTTGCTGGACCATATGGAGTGCTGGGGATTGAACTCTGGTCAGCCATGTGCAAGGCAAGTGCCCTATTCGATGTACTATCTCCCTAGCCACAAGGTGGGGTTTGTTTTCTTGAGTAAATTTTTCCTGATCTTCAAAGTATGGAATTTGAAACACCATTTAAGAGTGTTTCAGCATAAATTTCACCATAAATGTTCATGCTTATGTAAAAAAAAAGTGTTGTTCTTGAAATACTTTAATTTGGTCCAGAGATGTAGTTCAGTTGTGGAATATTTGCCTTGCTTGTATGAGACTTTGGGCTTGATTCACAGCAACACGAAATAAGTGGAATAAATTTTAAAAAAATACTTGGGGCCAGAGAGATAGTACAGTGGATAAGATGCTTTCCTTGCATGCTGTCAGCCTGGGTTTCGTCCTTGACACCACAGATGGTCCCCCAAGCACTGCCAGTGGTGATCCCTGAGTGCAGAACCAAGAATAAATCTCAGCATTGCCAGGTATCCCCCCCCCAAATTTTTATTTATAGTAGAATGAAAAACATGTTCTTCAATCAGATTTCTCTTTTCAAATTAAATTTTTATTTTTCCACAAATTCAGACAAGTTTGAAGTCATTTGAAGTGAAGCATATGTTTCCCCCTTTATTACAAATAATTTGTTAGTCACAATTTAATGGTTTTTTTCTTTCTCTTTTTTTTTAAAAACATCATGAAATTATAATACTGTTCCGACCTTTGTGATGCCAGGTTTTGAACCCAGGACCACACGGGTGAGGTATACACTCTACCACCAAGCTACATCTCCCTAATTTGAAAATAAAGTTCTGTACAACTTTATAAGTAAATATGCAGGACAGCTTAATATGAAATATTTTTTTATTCCATTTAACTCCTTACATTCTAATTGTAAAATAGCCAGTAATAGTTAAAGCCTGTCTGTGTCTTTTTTGTTTCTTTGGCCACACCCAGTGGTAACTAGGTTCCTTTCCTTGGTCTCTGCTCTGGGTTTGATCCTGGCTTCAGGACTGAATCCAAGACTTCTGTGTGCAAAGCATGTGCACCAGCCTTTCTAACTAATTCATTGACTTGGAAAAGCATGTATAAATATAGAAAAGTGCTACAGGTTACTGGGGGGGGGCAGGAGGATTTTTTTTATAGAGCAAATTTTATTTATTACTGGTTTAAATATTATAAAATTTGGGGAGTACAGCTTCATGCCTCTTAAATTTATATGTCCCACCACATCCACCACCAATGCTTTGTTACCATCACACTATCAAAATGACCTCTTCTACATACATATTTTTTCCCCACTCCCTCTGGTAAATAATGTTAATATTTGGCTATGTTTCAGAACGTTCAAAATGATCTCTTGGGGCTAGGAATGTAAGTCAGAGGTAGAAAATTTATCTTGCATGTGTGAGGTACTGGGATTGACAATCAGTACCACATGGTCCCCTAAGCACTGAGGGGAACATCCCCCACCCAGTGCAGCCTAGTGTGACCACTCCCAAAAAGATCTTCAGGGGCTGGAGTGATAGCATAGCGGGTAGGGTGTTTGCCTTGCACGCGGCCGACCCAGGTTCGATTCCCAGCATCCCATATGGTCCTCTGAGCACCGCCAGGGATGATTCCTGAGTGCAGAGCCAGGAGTAACCCCTGTGGATTGCCAGGTGTGACCCAAAAAGAAAAAAAAAAAAACCCAAAAAGATCTTTAGTCTTCACATATAAAAGAAACAAAGAGTATATACAAAAGTTTTAATTTCTTGTATATGGTCTTCATTTTTTTAATTAAGTTTTTTAATTTTTCCCTTTACTTTTTTTTTTTTTGGGTCACACCCAGCGATGCTCAGGGGTTACTCCTGGCTTTGCACTCAGAAATTGCTCCTGGCAGTGCTTGGGGGACCATATGGGATGCCGGGGATCGAACCCAGGTCGGCCGCGTGCAAGGCAAACGCCCTACCCGCTGTGCTATCGCTCCGGCCCCTCCCTTTACATTTTGTATAAATGCTATGGTTTACAAAGTTGTTCATTATGGGGGCTGGAGCGATAGTATAGCGGGTAGAACATTTGTTTTGCATGCAACCTCCCTGGGTTTGATCCTTAGCATCCCCATATGGTCCCCTGAGCACTGCCAGGTGTAATTCCTGAGTGCAGAGCCAGGCAGGAGTAGCCCCTGAACATTGCCAGGTGGTTACCCCAAAAGCAAAAAAGCAAACAAAAAGCCAAAGTTCTTCATGATGATTTGTTACAGTCATTTAATATTCCAACACCAACCCAATAATAATAATAATAATACCATCAATACCCAATAAATACCATTAATAAGCTATTATTAATCATTATTATATCATTATATCATTGAAATATATGATATATTCTTTTTATATAGACCTTAGAGGAATTTTACTGACATAGACCATGTATTTTGACATGTAGATCTTAAGCTTTACAAATAACTTTGCTATTCACAACTAACCACAATTCCATTCATTTATAGAGTACTTTCTATGTGCCAGGTACTGTACAATGTAATGGGCATAAATTGTGCATGAAAGATTCAAACCCTGCCCTTAAGGAGCTTATAGTTATTTATTAGACATTTATTGAGGACCTATGTACCAGGCACTATGAATGTAATTTGGGGGAATGACTTGGGGGTCAACTACCGTGAATAGCCATTTGTTTCATATATTTTTCCCATTCATTGAAAATGAATGCTTAATAGCAGCCCTAAGGAAGCAGCATACTTAGGTTTATATCAGATATAGCTCATCTCAGCAAAAGAACGATATACATATTTCAGTCTAGGCTGTGTCTTAAGTGGTTTTCCCTTTTCCCTTTACACACCCACTTCTCTGGGAGCAGTGATGTTTTGGACAGTTTTACAGTTTAAAAAGAGATGGGCGTGGGGGGAATTTAAAAAATTTTAAAGGATGAGTAACATTTATTACAGTGCCTCCTGCTGGTAGGTCATAGATTTTTTTGTCCTTGTCTCCAGGGTTGGTAGTGCCACTTGTAGTTAGTTCAGGGCTTCTTCTAAAGCTCAAATGGGAAAGAGTCCATTGCATAAAAGGTATAAAGTGCTTCTTTAAACAGTCTATTTCTAGAACCTAAATTGTCCTGGGACCAGCTCTTGATATAAAAATTCATAGAAACCTGTTTTTCACAGAGTGTGGTAACTCCTTGCCATAGTGCTGTAGTGTTAAAATTCACATTGGCCAGGTTGTTCTGTAAATTAAACACTGACAGCTACCCTCAGGGGAACAGCCAATGTATTTATGATGATGTGCTGATTACACAAAATACACTGCAAGCAGAAAACAGCTGCAGAGAACAAACCTCTTAAAAAGAATACAATTACAAATAGCACCCTCAGTATTTCTAGTGGTGAGTGTAGAATATAGCATGTTAATGTAGGTTTCTTACTTAGTCTGCCTGAAAACAAAAAAATTGTAGGAGATCTGTTAAAGTATGGTTGATTGCACATGTGGTGCCAACATAGCAGTGAACAAATTTTGTTTCTGAAGAGCACAGCTATAAGTGCACAGATATCAGGTGTGGTTTAAGGTCCCCTCATCCTCCCCCCTTTTTGTTAGGTTTTATTAGTGCCTTTCTCATATATAGTAGGGCATGGCCTTGAGGTGATAAGAGTTCTGGACTTTTGAAGGATATTACACAGTGAATTGTGTAGTCTTTAGATACACAGTGAATTGTGTATCTAAATTGTTTTTAAAAATCCAGTAGAAACTCGGTATGTTTGGGTTTGGATGTTAGCATTTCATTGAAGACAGAACTCTATATTTTCATTGATTTAATAATGGCTTTGAAGATGTTTGCCCTTGGAATTAATAAAAGGAATCATAACTCTGTAAGAGGAATCATGGTAAGGCCTTTCTTATATCTTAGCTTCTCTTTTTGTGACTGGTGTTTCAGGACACTTGGACTAGTTCATAGGTTGCATTTTAAAGAGAACACTCTTAAATGTGTCCCTTCTCACCCCTGCATGTTACTGGTCACATGAAGATAGGTTTGAGATTCTCTTGTTAAAGTTAAGAGTTAATATATATGAAATATATTTCATCTGCTGAGTATGCTGGCTTCTCTAAATCAGTAGAAAATATGTTGATCTTTCAAGACATAAATTTACTCACACCAGCTATAAGGTATAGTAGACGGGCATAGTGATTGGAAACAGTTCACTTCACCCGCCTGAAACTAAGAATCAACTCCTCAGTATATGGATCACTGGTATGTAATAATCGACTATTATTGGTCTGTCTCTTGGTCTCTTTTTAAATCAGTTTGGAACCTCCTGGAGTTATTTTCTTGCTCTGCTGACATCAATCCCATGTGGCAGAGGAGTTTGTATATAACTGCTTTGGTTTAATCAATAGAATAATTGATAAACCAGATAAGATTTAAACTGATTATAGCCCCAGCAGAATCCTCCAGAGGCCTTGGACTCTCTTAATTTTGACATGTGTGTTGTGTACCCTGAGGATGAAGTGCAGTTTGAATTATCTGTTTTTATTTGCTTAATGACGGGGAGGGTGTTAAAGTCAAATGTTTAATTAACCCAGCAATGGGCTGCGTTGTCACTTACACACAGCTGATTGAGATATCTCATGGAGAATACTGAATAGGAATGATAATGTGGCACTGGGACGGAAGATTGCTTTTTTCAATCCATTTGCTGGGTCACTGCTTTGAATGTCTTATTGGATGAAAGGCATTCAGCCTGGAGAAAAAATTCAGCATTTAAGTACATTTTGTTCTCTTCTCCCCCTCTAACCCTCTCCCCACCCAGAAGTTAACTAAAACAGATATGTTCTAGGTTTAATAAGCCATTCATGTACTAGTAAGAGATGAGGGTAGTCAGTAGCCTCAAGCTACATAATTTCCTGTGGAAACAGAAAAAATCCGACGAGCCTCCAAGGTATTCTAAATGTGAGCTCTTTTGTCCCTCACATCCCTTGTCCCTTGCCATTATTGTGGAGTTGTCTTTGGTTACTTTCTCTTGCCTTTCTCTGTTGTGTTTGCTTGATGTGCAGCTACCTCTAAAGCCACAGGCAGCCCTTTTTTCTCCACAAGAAGCATATTCTCTAATATATTTTTGCCATCTCATGCAATTGGTTTTTGTTTGCTTGTGTTTCTGATGAAATAATATAGTAAGATTGCTGAACTATTTAGAGAGATGAAAATGTGAACAAAAATATAGATTCTTGTTCCTTTTGCTATTATACAAACAATTGGTTCCATGTATATTTTGTTGAGAGGCAGTTTGTGTTCTATATCATCTACAACACTAGGCCAGGAATGATTCTAATCGTCCCTACTGTCAAAAATGCAGTCCAGGCAATTAGAGTTCTAATGAGTGCCCTCCCCCCGCCCCGCCTCCTTGCCCTAAATCTCTAACTAACTTTATAATCAAATGTAAAATTATTTGGAGACATATTGAATATAACTTAAAAAAATTAATATGATTTTCCTTCTTTGTAGTTCTTACATTTCTTCTGTCTGTTCCCCAAAGATCTAAACCAGGAGTTTACTAATTTTTTTCCCTTAGCTCAAGTCATTTGTATTCCAGAGAGCACAGTAAGGAGAAGGATACAAGATTGATTTTTTTTTTTTTTTATGTGTGTCCTCTTGAAAGCATAGTCTGGGGCAAGACTACTTGGGGGGGAGGGAGGGCAGGATTTACAAAGCAATAGAAGCACACAGTTAGTTTTCAGGCGCAAGTTGGACTTTTGCAGGTCAAGGCAGACCAGACGAGTAGCTTATCTTGAGGGACACAAGTAATAGACCAAATATAGAGCAGCTATTTCAGGAATCATGTAGGTCATTTAATTATCCATTATGATTGAGTGGCTAATGCTCTTTTGGCAATTACATGACCTCTGTTATTCTTGAAACCTTTCCAGGCCCTCGTGGGTTGAATGACCCACCAGTCAGTGCTTGCAGACTTCATTCCACTCAGAAGGAAAGAAGATGTTGGGAACTACTGGCATTTAGAAATGACTGTGCTTTCTTTACCAATGACTATCCAGAATGTCCTTTGTATAATAGTTATAGGCAACTGGTTTTGAAGTCAGCTGTTTCTCATTGTCTGTAGAAACAAGGGGTACATTAGCTTTTTGGCCAAACTTTCAAGTTGACTATTATCTATTCACAGTTTTTTTTCCTTTAAGAACAAATACCATGATACTAAAACTAATGTTTGGTATGCCAAAACAATTATTCATTACTATATTCTGATATTAGTGAAGTAATCTCTTTCATTCCGTGTCACAACAAAATGCAACTAATAGCCAATATATTTTAGAGGATCATTGGTTAAATTTTTTTTACTTTAGACTTGCCAATCATGATTTATTTAAGTAATCAGGATAAAATTAATTTAAGTCTGATTAAATATAAGACATCTTTAAAATCGTTACGCTGATTCAAGTAATCTTGGCATTTTGTTTCTTTTTTAAAAAAAATAACAGTATTAAAAAGAAAAAAAAAGAAAAAAAAACAGTATTTTCTCAGGAAAAAGAAATTTGGTTAAGCCAGAAAGTTTTTATTGAAACTTATTTAGAGAAATGTAAGGGGAGAGGCTGGGAGAAGTGTGTGACCACGAGATAACATGGACTTCTCTAGAGTGGAAAAAAGCAAGTAAAAAGCAGAGACAAAGTGTTCAAGAGAGAGCATGGGCCTGAAGAGCAAGCATCCTTAGAAAAAATTTTATTCCTAAATTAACAGTAAACTTTTATCATTATAATGACTTGAGTAAGTTTGAGGAAAAAACAGATTTCTTAGATTGAGAATAGTTATTAGTAGATAGTAATTATACCATATTAATATTTTAGAAAAATATTAGCACACAAAGTCTCACCCAGTAACAACATGTTAGTATCTCTTACACAAGGGCTTAATGGCTCAGGATGAGATACAGTAATCTTCACACACTTTCCTCTAAGGAAACTTTTTTGGATCATTTTTAGCACATTTAAAACAAGCAATACAAAATTAGGACCTGCTTTGGGGGCATGCTTGGGTGGTGGTGGGAAAATTTGAAATAATGGTGATGGGAAGGTGTAATGGTGGTGGGATTGATGTTAGAATATTGAATGTAATTATTGTGAACAATGTTAAAAAATAAAAATTATTTTTAGGATATGTCAGAAATGCTCAAAATAAATTCTGTATAGTTAGCAAAGTGGAATATGAAAGGTATATGGTTATTCTTTAGTATACCATACTTCCAACAATGTAGACTTGAGAAATAATTTTGTTAGAATAACTCATAAACATCTTTTAATTAGAAACCATTTGAATTGTGATGGAAAAAGTAAATTTCTATTGGAGAAAATAAATTCTTTTAAGATTGTTACACATCAAAGAACATTGTTTAAAGAAAAATAAAGCCTACAAGTTGTTTATCCCTTAGGCAATAAAATTAGCCACCTTCCCAAATAAATTTATTAAATAACTCCTGGTACAACAATCAAATCTAATTTGATTTTATTTTCATTATACAATCAGTAATATTAACAAATAAACTGATGGTAGGAACTGATGTTTAAAATCTTTTCTAAAAGGTATTTAGGCCCTTTGATGTTTTGATTCTTTAGAAATAGAAGTCTTCTTACTTAAACTTTAATTAAATCTGTTTGGTCAATATTACCTTGATGTCTGACTGATGAAAGGTTTGTGAATTATATCAGCTGTTTTCTCTGTGTTTTCTTACTGTATTTTTTTTAAAACTTCTTTAGTAGAGATAAACAAAAAATGAAAAAGAATTTGTACCAAAAACAAAAGTTACAGCTTAAACTCTAATATCCTGAATAAGGTGTATAGTTAGTCCACTTATCATATTTAGGAAAAAATGCAAGATATGTGAAGATGATGATTGATTTCTTATTGATTTGTTACTGTTCTTTAAGACATACCCTTCAAATTACGCTGGATCATGTTTTTCATCCAGGGGAACCCCAAATCTATACAAGTGAGAGGAGATTGTATTTGTAATTTTAAAGATTGAAGTTGAGACTTTGTATAATCAGTGGAAAAGCCCATGGTATATTAAGTTCACAGACTAATAAGGAAATAAAAAAGGATGGTTAATTAAATAAGGGGTAGTTGTTAGCAATAGAAATATGTACTTAAATACAAATTTTAGCCGAGCCCAATCTGGTTTTTAGAAATTTACTTTTTTACTTGGGATGATTTATTTCCATTCCAATTTGTAGTTCTTAGTTTTACCAAATTTGAAAGAATCTTAAAATTGCTGATATTGCCAACTTGTTATAAAATGGGCAGTCAAGGTGATAAAAGTCAATTAACAGAAAAAAAATTAGAAATGCAGATGACAAAACAACTATTCTGCAGAGAGAAAAGATTTTGGAAAATATCTTAAGGGTTATTTAGTTCTTAGCCTCATTTTGAGAAATCAAAAAGATCTTCAGAATGCAGATGTCTTTGAGTTACAAAAATAACCAGATGTCCTTAGTAGTGGAAGCAAATGCTTGCCTCCTAATCACATAAAACTTTATGCAGAGGATATTTGGATGAAATATTGAACAAATATGGCAGCAAAGAATTTTGTTGTATGAAGGAATTATCCCAAACACATAATCATAAAGGTAATATTTTGAAAGTGAAAATGCACTTCAAATATCATGTAGATTTAAAGGTAAGAGGACTAAATAAACTAGTTAGTTACACTTTTGTTTGTATGGCAATTTAGCTTGGTTTATGTATGTCTTCTATCTCAAATCTCCCTGGTGAACTTTTATTTTATTCTGCTTTTAACTACTTTGTACGTGTCATTGTATTTTAGCAATGAAGGCATATGCATGAAGCAGATTTTTTTAAAATGAGTGTTAATCATTTTTAGTTGTGTCAATAAAAACAGTCTAATTTGTAAATACAACTTTAGCAAGGCTATTGGAATTTCAAAAATAGGAAGTCACATTGTCATAAATATATGTTTAAAATCTGCACTAGGATGTTAGGCAGAATGAAATGTAAAATAAATCTACTTGATAACGTTTCTTGTTTTTTTTTTTCTTCTAAAATTCAACCTCTAGAGTCAGAAAAACTTTAGAGTTTAGATGGACTATTATTTCTGATATGGAGCATATTAACTTAATTACAACTCAGTCATTGTTTTGGTTTTTTTTTAAACTTTTATTGAATCACTGTGAGATAGGCCCTTACAAAGCTGTTCATGATTGGATTTCAGTCATACAGTATATTCCAGCACCCCTTCTTCCACCAGAGTACATTTCCCAGCACCAGTGTCCCCAGTTTCCCTCCCATGACTCCCACTCCCTGCCTGCCTCTGGCAGGCATTTCTCTCTCCCCGCCCCACCTCTCTCTATACACACACACACACACACACACACACACACACACACACACACACACACACACACACACACACACACACACACTTTTTTTTTGCATTGTGGTTTGCAGATTCATACTGAAAAGTTGTCAAGACTATCCCTTACCTGCTTTTAACACTCAGTTCTTGTTCAGCATGATCATTCCCAGCTATTATTGTCATACCGATCTCTTCTCTCTATCTTATCCACCCTCAGCCCCCCACACACTTAAACTCAGTCATTGTCAAGTTGATACCCAAACCTTTGGTTAAGAAGTCACAAAGCTGGGGCTGGAGAGATAGTTCAGCGCTATGATAGATTGCTTGCCTTGCCTGTGGCCAATCCCGGTTCAATCCCTGTATAATTCCTGAGTCTGCCAGGACTAATTCCTGAGCACAGAGCTAGGAGTAAGCCCTGAGCACAGCTGGGTGTGTCCCAAGAGCAACAATAAAAAGTCACCAAGTTGAGTGTGCTCAGACAACTATGTAATATTGCCCCTATTACAGAACGAAGATAACCATTCTAACTTTTTGTTTTCATACCTATTGACAGAAATTTTGTCCTTTTTCTACAGTTAATGTTTTTAATGATGAAATAGTAAAATGCTAGTTATGATATAGTCTGTAACTTGAAACACAGTTAACAAAACCAGTGCTTCTCTATGCTTTGCCTTGTCACTCCTTGGTGTAGCTTGACTCTTCCATCCTTCTTATCAGAGTATCTCAATGCTTAGTTGAGCTTGTTTATCTTAAAGAGCAGCAGGCAGGCTTTTAGGGAGTAAGCTACATGTTCCTGTGTAACAGGCACCGATGCTGTTTGACTTGAAAAACATTTGATCTCTTACATTAACAGCCCATGTCACTGTAATAGCGACTACAGCCAGGCTGTTGTTCAGCTTTCTATTATTTTAGTTTTGAAATAACTGTTAGTGCTGCTCTAAAATCTCCGTGTTTAAAGTTGTATATTGGCTGTCCCTCCTAGACTCGTAAGTAAACAAGGTGATGTGTGTGGCCAGTGGGAGCATATTTTGTTAGCTATGTTTTAAATAAGAACCTTTCCTATCTAAAGATGGTTTTTGTCTGATTCTTAATAGGTGTGCTATATGATTTTCACTTATTTAATTTTGCAAATAGATTTAGCAGTGTCTTAAAGTGATTTGTTACTTATATATATGCTTAGTAACAATTAAGAACCTTCATGAGATGCATGCTTAATATTCTAAATTTTCATTTTTTAAAAAAATAATCAAGTCTTTGTTTTCTCATGAAGTTCGACTTATATTGCCCTGCACAGTTGCTCTAAGTACGGTAGTCTGCACAGCAGTTATTGAAAATGGGCACATATGAATTTAAGGGCTATGTTTGTTAGGTTTAAATATTAGCTTTATTTTTAAATAATTATTACTGATTTCTGTGGTCATGAGAATTTGACATTTGTAATTAGGTATCAGTATTTAAAGAAAAGAAAACAAAATTTATAAAATCAGATTGTCTTTTCCTTTTCTTTTTTTAAGAGTCCTCATTTTTATAGTGATAAAATGGTAGCTTATTACAGTGGTAGTAGAATAGCAGCAGATAATTTCCTTCCCTCCTTCCCTCCCCTCCTTCCTTCCCTCCTTCCCTCCTTCCCTCCTTCCTTCCTTCCTTCCTTCCTTCCTTCCTTCCTTCCTTCCTTCCTTCCTTCCTTCCTTCCTTCTTTCCTTCCTTCCTTCCTTCCTCCCTCAAACTATTTTTAGGAACTGTTTATTTTCCTATTTTAATAGTTTCTGGTATCATTTAATACTACCAGGCCACCTAGCACCTTATTTTAATTTAACCCAATATGCACATACCATCCAGCCCAAACATTATTGTTTGAAATGCAGTTGTCTATAAGGGGAGATCTCCTAAATACTGAATATGTTATGTGTTTTAACATATCTGTAATATTGCTGTATACAGAAAGCACTTTCTGCCTTAGCTCTAGGTATTAAAGCAGTAGTGTGTTTTAAGAATGTATACTGTGCAAATTCTGACTTGTGTGGCAATGACAAGTGTTTGCCTGTATAGACAATATATTTTTCCCCCCGAGGTCCCCACACACCTAGTTTCCCTCAAGCTCATCATCTCTGTCAGGTTAATCAATAGGCACCGTATGGCAGAGGGTCAGTAATCAGTGTCATCGTGCCTTTAAATCGTGTTGAAAATTTGCTTAAAGCCTGGGCCAATTAACATCGAGATGATGAATGGATGGGAAGATGGGAAGAGCCTGACGCTCAGGGGCTTTGTGAGGAGGAGATGCTCAGCTGTTGAGCAGCAGACACCAGCGAATAAAATCAGCCATTCATGTGAGCTCAGTCCACCCACTCTTAATGATAATGTCAATCTAGCAAAATATATACACATTGGAGTTGTCACGAGTTCATAAATCAAAGGAGTTTGTCAAAGGCATTCAGATTAACGAGGCAGCAGCAATAACAAGTCAAATTTGCATAGAGAATTGCTTGAATCTCAGTAAATTATGATCCTGTTTTTCATTTGATTATTTGCTAATGTCTCAAGAGGGAGAATGATTATATTAGCATGCAAAATCTACTCCAGAAGTAGAAATCTGAGGTATAGAAGACCAGCACACTATGACAATTAATCAGTTTCTGCATACTAGCATAAATGCACAAGGCCCAGAAATGAACTTCTTTTTTATTATTATTTCTCCTTGCTACTGATCCAAATGGTTCAGCTTGACAGAGACTTTATATTGCTTTAACAGTGTTCTGAATTGTGCCTGCAGGCAAGACATAGTTATGCAGCTATAACCAACCTATCCATCTGCCAACCAGATTGGAATTCTCCTATCCAAGGCTTCCATTAACCCCCACTGACAGCTCCAAACAGGATTAAGAATTTGGAAGCATAAAAAATAGTTGTTCTTTTCAAATATACACACTCCCTTTGCATTTTGAGAAAGGCTGCATCTGTAGTATTTTATAATTAGTGTTGGACATTGTGGGACTGAGGGGGGTATTCCTAACTTAGCTTTTTTTTTTTTTTTTTTAGTAAGGCTGACCTAGTGGAAGTCAAGTGAGTTTAGTTGTCACAGAGAGTACTTTCCTTTTTATCTGTTTCTGAGCACTGTATTAGGTATGTTAGATTGTTGTATGAGATTGGTGTTAGAAAATAATTCCTGAGGCCTTAAACTAGTATATCTTGTTTAAATTTAGCAGTATAGGGAGGCTTTGATATGGCTGTGGCTTAATAGTCTGTCAAATGATAAACCTGCTAAAAGAGCAATGTGCTGAAAACATGCCAGAGAATATTATCTTATGAGAACACTTAAGGACCTCCCTAAAACTGGTTCTTGACTTGGGTTCTTCAAATTCATTTCAGAAGTTAAATGACTTAATTTCCCCTCGTTGTATCTGAGAAGATTTATATTAAATTTTCTCTCTCTCTCCCTCTCCCTCTCCCTTTCCCTCTCTCTCCCCCCCCCCTCTCTCTCTCTCTCTCTCACACACACACACACACACACACACACTCACTTTTATGTCTCCTGTCATTGAAGAGTTTGAGTGATTTTTTATCCATGCAGTGAAATGACCGTTTAACTTTAAACAACAGTTGTTCCTATTTTTGATAATTGCAAATCATTACATTTAGAGTCTAAAATTTTCTACAAGTCATATAAATTAATGGAAAAGTATTAATTTAGTTATTTGCCAGTCACAAATACTATTAATTTTATATTTATTTTATAATGTTTGTGACCAGAAATTGACCTCAAGATTTTTGTTGTTTTTGTTTGCTTGGGGGTCATAGCCAGTAGTGTTCAAGGCTTACTCCTGGCTCTGCACTTTGGGGTCACTTTTGGTGGGGTTTAGGGGACCATATGTGGTGCCAAGGATCGAACCTGGGCCAGACAAGTGCCCTCACCACTGATAATATCCCTGGCTCCTCAAATTTTTTCCCCCCTCACTTGGGTTTTTTTCCTACATGCATGATGATAACATTTTTTTTTCAGAAGTTTATTCAAAATCAGTTACAATTCATCAGTCTATCTGCTTTGCAAAAGTGGTATCATTTTTCTGATTATAGAGTCCTTTGAATTATCTCAATGAAAATGTGGCATGGGTAGGAAATATTACTTCTTGTTTTGAAGCTGGCTTTTAAAAATAACAGATGTCTCTTCAAACAGATTCAGGCTCTGTTACATTATCCAACCTTGAGCAAGATGCTTACCCAAAGATTATTATAAGTCATTATGAGTGGCTTGACTTTTCATCACTGTGTAAATTAGTTTAGTTTTTCATTTGATTATGTAATCAACTCTTAATTATCCATGCCATCAGGAGTTGTGTGTTCGAATAGATAACAGAAAACAGTAAATAAGCCACTTACTAGGTCATGGATAAAGCTGTTACAAAGCTGTTATGTGCTACCATGAAACTCCTCTACCTTAATTTTGTTTGGTTTTTGGTTTGGTATTTAGACCACACCCAATTGTGCTCAGACCTTACTCCCGGGCACTGGTGGTGCTCAGAGGACCATATGGGATGCCGGGGATTGAAGCTGGGTCAGCAAGCACCTTACTCTTTGTACTATTCTCTCCAGCTTTGATTTTGATGCCAGCCAACCCAGCCACAGATTACTCTGAAAAGTTAAAAATGCTTTGCTTATCTGCAGATTTTTTCCTTCCTAAGGGTCAGCAAATGTTTTCCTGTAAATATCCAGATTTAAGGTTTTGTGGGCCATAAGATCTCTCTTTACTAGTCTCCTCTGTTTCGTAGTACAAAAACATATACAAAAGGTGGTTGAATGGGGCTGGCTCTGTTTCAGTAAAACTTTTTCCCACTTTTTGCAAAAGGATGCTTCAGGCTAGAGCTTGCTAGTCTAGAATATCAAAGTGTCATACTGGCTTTACTAGTGGTAAGAGGGTAAAGACCAAGATCGGATTATCACTATGAAGTTTCTCAGCAATGAAAACTATCTTAGAGGTAGCTGAGTTTTTTTGGGTGTAGGGTTTCAGCTATTTATTAAGCACTTAACTGTATTATGTATTACATAATGTATTGGAAGGGAGAGGGAGCCATAAAGACTTTGCCCAGTAATCTTTCAAATCTTATTGGGTAGCTGAGAACAGCATACAAACATTTATCTAATTAAGAGCCAAATTGTTGTGGATCAAGATAAAAGTGCTAAGTAATTTGCAGTAGACTACTGTGAAGTAGCTGTGTGGTTTCTTAGAGACAATCAGTAGTTCACTTTCATTTTAAGAATGAATAGGATTTGAGTAGATGAATTTTTTTCCCCATGTATTTGTAATTGAATGCATTAGACTAGAGTCAAGAATGCTTAAACCCTGAAATTTTTCATGATCATGTCACATTTATGTCACTAAGACTTGCTCAACTAGTAAAGTATATTGAAGAAAATAACTTAATGTCAAAAATTCTAGAAATTCCTGAAAAGTAAGCCCAGAGCTTCATAATTTATTTCATTGAAATGTCTTCATTTCAGAATACCACTTTTGGAATGTCTTTGTTCCTGAATACCACTTAAAGGTATTTTGTTTTGTTTATTTTGAGAAAAAGATGGGGGCGGGGCACCGTGACAGTAACATTACTTAAGAAAGATTAATCTAACAACAAGGGTTAGATTTATTTAAGTAGATGACTAAAAGAAAAAAATTAAGACCTGAAATTGGCTAGATCTATTAAAAAAGAAAGATGGCGGCTGGAGAGATAAAAATGTGTAAAAAGTAAGAGTTTAAGTCTTAGAAAAGTCAGGGAAAAACACTGATCTATAATGGTAAAATAATGCTTTACATTTAGATATGTTGATTTTTTTTTCTTTTTGGGTCACACCCAGCGATGCACAGGGGTTACTCCTGGCTCTGCACTCAGGAATTACTCCTGGCGGTGCTCAGGGGACCATATGGGATGCTGGGAATCGAACCCGGGTCTACCGCAAGCAAGACAAATGCCCTACCCGCTGTGCTATTGCTCCAGCCCCTAGATATGTTGATTTTAATAACTTATTTTCTGAAAAACACGTGGTATTCCCTTTGTTAAAAAAAAAATCCTCAGGTTACATCTGAAAACTTCTTATTCAAAGCATATCCCTGAGGGGCTGGAGCAATAGCACAGTGGGTAGGGCATTTGCCCTGCACGCAGCCAGCCGACCTGGGTTCGATTCCCAGCATCCCATATGGTCCCCTGAGCACCGCCAGGAGTAATTCCTGAGTAATTACTGAGAGCCAGGAGTAACCCCTGAGCATCACCGGGTATGACCCAAAAAGAAAAAAAAAAAACCTCTGAGATTTAATACATGAGCTTTGCAATATTTCACTTTATTGACCTTTTCTAACCAGACCTCTGTTAGTATGTATTCTAGTGTTAAAATCCAAATGCCTCGTTTGAAGTTAAATTCCAAATTGTGAGTGAGAATTCCAAATTTTTAATTATTTACTAGTAAGTGATGGACTAAGAGATAAACATTTTCATTAATATAAGGGCAACTGGCTATGCAGTACCTTTAAAAAATAATATATTACAGTGTAATTTTTATACAATATTGTTATATCAGGACTACAGACATGATCTGCGAATGATTTGCTATTATTAAATGTTTCATTTGAGTATTGTGAATCAGTTGTTTAGGTGTTTGTAGTTTGCTCATTGTTAAGCAGTAGTATATAACTTTTATTTTGGCGGGGGGGGGGGGCCGCACACCTTGCAGTACTCAGGGCTTACTTCTGGCTCTGCACTTATGGACCATGCCTATTAGTACTCAGGGGACCATCCCAGGTTGTCCACTTGCAGGGCAAATGCCTTACCTCCTGTACTGACTCTCTGGCCCCAGCTTTTATTTGTATTTGATGGATTTTACCTTTCAAATTAATTTTATTTATCTAATTGCTATTTTTTTCCATTTATAATTTATTTGATTTCTGTTTTTTCGAGATTTCATCTATTTGATAAAATCTAAGCTTTGACACAATTTAAGTTTTATAGAAAATTTGAAAAAATATATATGGGGCAGGCAAATGGCTCAAAGGGCTGGAATGCACGCTTTGCATGAGGGGGCTCTAGGTTTGATCCCCAGCATCTCCTGTTCCCTTGGGTACCCTCCAAGAAGTAAGCCAGCTGCAGCCCCCACACCTCGGGTGTGACTCAAAACTCGGAAGAAAAAATTTTTTTAAGTAAAATCCCTTTATATTCTTTACATAGGCTTCCTTTCTGTTTACTTTTTAAAATTTTAACTATAATACATGCTTATGTATACTTAAACACTCCCATGTACTTACTGTTTTATCTAGACCATTTGAAAGATAAGTACAAAACCCTTTTAAATGCTTCCAACCATTCTTTATTTTATGGGGGGTGGGGGTGTGGGCGGTGTCTGGGCCACATGTGCAGCAGTGCCCCAAGGGCAAGTCCTAGCTTTGTGCTGTGGGTCTCTCCTGGCAGGGCTTGGGCGACTGCAGTGCTGGGGATCAAACCTGGGTTGATTGCCTACAGGCAAGCATCTTTACCCCTGTACTGTCTCTCTCAGACATAGTCTCTCAAACATATTCTTTATTACTAATACATTTATTATAGAAAGCAACTCTTTAAAAACATAATACAGGGGCTAGAGAGACAGTACACTGGATAAATTGCTTGCACACAGCCAACCAGAGTTCATACTCTGGCACCACATATGGTCCCCTTCAACCCTGCTGGGAGTGATCCCTGAGTAATGCTGGATGTGGCCCCAAAACAAACAAAAAATACTAGTAAAAGTTAAAAATAAAAATTGGGGACTGGAACAATAGCACAGCAGGTAGGGATTTGCCTTGCACGCTGCTGACCCAGTTTGATTCCCAACATCCCATATGATCCCCAGCACCACCAGGAGTAATTCTTGAATGCAGAGCCAGGAGTAACCCCTGAGCGTAGCTGGGTGTGACCCAAAAATAAAAATAAATAAACACAAAGTGTAAAAACAAAGTTCTAAAAACAAAGTGTAAAATCAAGATATTCAATGTATAGGGGCTGGAGCAATAGCACAGTGGATAGGGCGTTTGCCTTGCATGCGGCCAACCCACGTTCCCCATATGGTCCCCTAAGCACCGCCAGGGGTAATTCCTGAATGCAGAGCCAGGAGTAACCCCTGTGCATCGCTGGGTGTGACCCAAAAAGCAAAATAAAAAAAAAAGAAAAGAAAAAAGATACTTAATGTATAAACAAACTCTACCAAATCCATATAGTTAGATTATTTGTAAGAAGAAAAGAAAAACTACTAACATACAACATGTATGACTCTTATAATACACTAAATAGAAAATATAGTCTTAAAATATTAGTACTTTATGACATTTGTTACTGTTTTTGGCACGTTGAATATGCCACGGGTAGTTTGCCAGCTCTGCCACGTGGGTGACATACTCTCGGTAGCTTGCTGGGCTCTCTGAGAGGGGCGGAGGAATCGAACTGAACCCGGGTTGGCCTCGTGCAAGGCAAACGCCCTACCGCTGTGCTATGACATTTTAGAAAAGATATTTTTGTTTATTTGTGGTCCACACCTGGCAGTGCTCAGGGCTTACTCCTGGCTCTGCCTCAATGACCACTCCTAGTGGTGTTCAGGAGACCATATGGGGTGCTGGGGATCAAACCCAGTCATTTGCCATCTACAAAGCAAGCCCCCCCCCCCACCTGATGTACTGTTGCTTTGGCCCTTCAAAAAGTATTACTGAGACTCCACCTATAAAAAACAAAAGACTGTGAGCGTAGAGGAAAGGGGCTGACCATAAAGGGTCACAGACCAAGGGAAGTTCTGAAAGTAATGAATTGACTTGGCATCTTGGGTGTGGTGATGAGTTATATAATTGCTTTTGTCAAAAGAACTGTACACCCAAGAAATAAATTCTTCTGTATGTAGGTAAGGGCTGGAGATGGAGTACTGCTGGCAGGACTCTTGTCTCACACATGCTCAACCCAGATTCGATCTTTATCACCCACTGTAGTCCTGTGATACCTATAGGAGTGTCCTTGAGGGCAGAGCCAGGAGTTAATCCCGACCATAGCCAGGTGTAGCTCCAAAACAAAAACTAAAAAATTCTTCTGTATGTAGAGAAACAATCTGGACTGGAGCAATAGCACAGCGGGTAGGGCATTTGCCTTGCACACGGTCGACCCGGTTTGATTCCTCCGTCCCTCTGTCCCTCTCGGAGAGCCTGGCAAACTACAGAGTATCCCGCCCAAATGGCAGAACCACAGGTAGCCACAGGCAAGCTACCTGTGGCGTATTCGATATGCCAAAAACAGTAATAAGTCTCACAATGGAAACATTACTGGTGCCCGCTTGAGCAAATCGATGAACAATGGGACGACAGTGCTACAGTAGGGAAACAATCAGGAAATTTATAATGTACCCTCTACCATATGGTCCCCTGAACATTGCCAGGAACAACCTGGGAGTCAACTATCCCTCCCTTGCCCGCCTCCTTCTCCCCGCCACCCCCACTAGGCTGGCTCAGGTAATCTCTGGCACCTTGTCCTCAGATCATTCTTGGTTGAGAGAGTCTCTGGCTGGATTCCTGAATGTCTTGGGCACTACTTTGGAGGGTACCCTCCAAATTAATTAAACTAAAATCAGATAAAATCGGGTCATTAGGATGAGTGTTATGAACGAGTTTTTATTCATCCTATTGTGCTCAAATCAGTTTTTCCAACACAGTTTTATATAGTAGAGTTTACCATCAACTTTGTTTCATCCCACTTTCTAAAATAATCACAGGTCACAAATTCCACTCAGTTATTATGTGAGGGTTTTGGTTGTTTTTTTTTTTTTTGAGTGGGAGGGAGACAGTTTGGGAGACTGTATGATGTGCCAGGGATTGAACTGGGGTCATCTTAGTATAATGGAATAGGATTTTAAACTCTGTATTACCTTTTTGGTCTCGTCTCTTGTTTTCTTTAACCTAAAACAGTTTGTTACTTATTATATTTCATAAAATCTCCCTCAGTTTAGATTAATTCTATTGCTTTCTCATGATCTCATTGAAGTCATGTGTATTTGGCAAGATAATGTCAGGAATAAAGTGTTTTTCTTAGTAGTGTGTGGTATCAAAAGGCATATTATGTTCGGGTAGCTCTGCCAGATCTCTCTACTTTAAGTGTCTTATGGAGAAATATTTTAAGATGATGTGACTATCTTGCTATTTTTCTAAGTTTGGCTGCAAATTTTACAATGTTGCTTTGATTAGATACTCTGAAATAGAACTTATTGAATATAATTTAGTTTGATGACTCAAGGCGATTGTGAACACTACTTATTAGAGTCCACCATAGGTGATGGCATAGGAATAACGGTGCTGCTGAGCTCTCCTCAGGGATGTTAGAGAGCACATAGACTTTGAGAACCACTCAAGCATTCATGGCTATTTCATGACTCTCAGAACTATAGATGTAGGGGCCAGAGAGATAGTATAGCAGGTAAGGCTATACTAATTGCCTTGTACACAATTGACTCAGGGTCAATCCTAGGATCCTATATGTTCCCCTGAGCCCCATCAGGATGATTCCTGAGCTCAGCTGGGTATGACCCAAAAGTCCACCCCCTCAATTAAAAGAAATTTTTTTTTCAAGCTGTACATCTCTTGCTAGTTTTCTGGTTCTCCTCTTCACTAGGGAAGGGCTCCTTGCTTCTTGCTCTTGGTATGGCTGATTTATGTCCATCTCTATTTTACATAACAGCAGAGTTGAAGTTTTTGTGTTGATTTAGCTTCTTCTGGGAGGATGGTCTATAGTAAAATATGTTGGATTAATCTATAAAAAGGACTAGCTGTCACCATGGTTTTTTTTTCTTTTTCTGTTTGTCTTGTATTCTCTTTTTTGGGGGGTGGGGTAACTGTACCCGGCGGTGCTCAGGGCTTATTCCTGACTTTCACTTAGGAATAGCTCTTGGCAGACTCAAGGAACCGTATGGGATGTCCCAGATTGAACCAGGGTTGGCTGTGAGCAAGGCAAACATCCTATTTACTGTACTATCACTCTGGCCCTATTGAGTTACTCTTTTTAACAACCACCCATAGATATTATTTGCTTTACAAAAGGAAAGAAAATCCTCTACAACTCTGTTCTGCTTCTAGTAATTGGTTTCTTTTATCTTTTTGTACCTCAGTTATTCTTATAATGCCCTCTCTTCAATAAATGCAGATAAAATGGAGAGGTCAGGAGGGAGAAATTTTTGAATATGTACTAGTTCCCACTCATTTTATTTTTCATTCACATTGTTACTTTTCACTGTGATTTTTTTTTTTAAGTGAATCACCTTGAGGTACAGTTACAGACTTACAAACTTCTGTGCTTACATTTCAGTCATACAATGGTCAAGCATCCATCCCTTCACCAGTACCCATTTTCTACCACCAATGGTGCCAGCATCCCTCTCAACACTGTGTGATTTAATATTGAGAACTTATCATTAATTTTGTTTTATCCAACCACTGTAGAATTTTTAAAAATGTGATTTATAATATGTTACATTTAGCACATTTCTACCAAAAAGTGATTATCCTTTGAAATTTATGATGACACTTTAGAAAACAAAAATTTTGATACATAAGACCTTACATTGAATAAAACAAGTTTAGATTATCTATAGTCATACTTGTTTGGGAAAGTAGGGTTTCTATGGAGGGGGTGTACCAGTGATGTTCAGGGGTTATTTCTGTCTGTTTTCAGGAGTCACTCCTGGTGGTACTAGAGGGACCATAAGTGGTGCCTAGAATTGAACCAGGGCTGGCCACATGCAAACCAAGCTCCTTGACACCTCTATACAAAAATTATGGGGCTGGAGCAATAGCACAGTGGGTAGGGCGTTTGCCTTGCATACATCCGACCCAGGTTTGATTCCCAGCGATCCCATATGGTCCCCTGAGCACTGCCAGGGGTGATTCCAGAGTGCAGAGCTAGGAGTAACCCCTGTGCATCGCCGGGTGTGACCCAAAAAGCTAATGATGATAATAGTAATAATAATAATAATAATAATAAATTTAGTGGTAGACCTTTAGGGGCAGGGTGATAGCTCAAAGGGCTGGAGCACTTTTCACATGTCAGAGTTTGAGAATCAATCCCCCAGTAGTACTGTGTGATTCCTCAAGTGCCAAGCAAGGAGTAGCCCCTGAGTACTATAAGGTGTGTGATCCCAAACTGCAAAACAGGATGTGACAGCTAGAAGGTAGACTATGCTTCTGGTAATAATTCATGCAAATTAGACCTTTATAGTTTGACCTGGCTTATCATTTTGCTTTGTTTTGTTTTTTGGTGTTTGTTTTGGTTTGAGTGCTGTACCCAGTGGTGCCCGAGGGGCTAATCCTGGTCCTGTACCACCAGGAGCAAAACTCAAGGTTTGCTCCTGGTGGTACGATGCTAGAGATTGAACCTGAGCATGCACAGCATATGCTCAGCTGTTGAGCTATCTGACCCCATGGCTTAAAATTTTATTATAAGATATATTCAATTTTAGCATTTAAAACATTTATCTGAACTGAGCCTAGTAATACATCACTGATACCACAACCCAAATATGTTGTCTCTGGCAGAGTACAACTGAGTGTGACTTGCTGATCACAAGGGAGAAGGAAAAGAAGATTAATCTCCCAAATTAAATTACTCAAAATCAGGGGCTTCAGAGGTAGCACAAAGAATTGAACATATATACTTTACATGCTGGAGGTTCAGGTTAGATCCTTGGCACCACATGATTCACGAGCTCAAAGCAGAAAGTACTCACCATCCAGTGAGATCTCCAAACAAAACAAAATAAATAAAACTTTTTTTTTCTAGCTTTTTGGGTTACACTCAGCAATACACAGGAGTTACTCCTCGCTCTGCACTCAGGAATTACTTCTGGCAGTGCTTGGTGGACCATGTGATACTGGGAATTGAACCTGGGTCGACCGCGTGCAAGGCAAATGCCCTACCCGCTGTGCTATCACTCCAGTCCCTAAAAACTGTATTTATATGTATTTATATACACACACATATATATACACATATAAACAGCAGTTTATTGTTGATGCTTCCCTTTTTAATTTTTTTTTTGCCTTTTTCTGGAATCCTTTTTTAATTTTATTTTATTTTAAATTAATTTATTCTTTTATTGAATCACCATGTGGAAAGTTACAAAGCTTTCAGGTTTAAGTCTCAGTCATACAATGCTCGAACACTCATCCCTTCACTGGTGCACATATTCCACCACCAAGAATCACAGTATACCTCCCCCCCTCACCTCTCCAGTCCCTCATCGCACCCGTGTAACTGATAAATTTCACTTTACTTTCACTTTACTTTGATTACATTCAATATTTCAACAAAAAATTCACTATTATTGTTTGGAGTTTCTTCCCCATAAAGTCGGACCTGCTGAAAAGGAAGCATTTGATAATTTGTTTTCCATTGCTGAGAATGAAGATATGAGGTCAAGTGGCTGCACTAGCGGCCGCACAGTTTTGGATTTCTGTATTTTAATATTTAAGTAACTAGGTCCAAAGAAATATCTGCCAGAAATTGTATCATTGCAAGCTTGTACCTCTCAGCTACTTTATATTCCACATATGAGTACAATCTTTCTATGTCTGTCTCTTTCTTTCTGACTCATTTCACTCAGCATGATACTTTCCATGTTGATCCACTTATATGCAAATTTCATGACTTCATGTTTTCTGACAGCTACATAGTATTCCATTGTGTAGATGTACCAGAGTTTCTTTAACCAGTCATCTGTTTTTGGGCACTCTGGTTTTTTCCATATTGTGGCTATTGTAAACAGTGCTGCAATGAACATAGAAATGCAGATGTCATCTCTACTATACCTTTTTTGCCTCTCCGGGATATATTCCCAGGAGTGGTATTGCTGGGTCAAATGGAAGCTCAATTTCTAATTTTTTGAGAATTGTCCATATTGTTTTCCAAAAGGGCTGGACTGGTCAGCATTCCCACCAGCAATGAAGGGGAGTCCCTTTCTCCCCACATCCACGCCAAAAAAACCGGTTCCTTTAGTTTTTTGGGATGTGGGCCAGTCTCTGTGGTGTGAGATGATACCTCATTGTTGTTTTGATCTGCATCTCCCTGATGATTAGTGATATTGAACATTTTCTCATGTGCCTCTCAGCCATTCGGATTTCTTCTTTGGGAAAGTTTCTGTTCATTTCATCACCCCATTTTTTGATCGTGTTGGCAATTTTCTTCTTGTGGAGTTCAACCAGTGCATTTGTATATCCTTGATATCAACCCTTTATCGGATGGGTACTGCATAAATATCCTTTCCCATTCTGTAGATTGTTTTTGTATTTTGGTCACTGTTTCTTTTGAGGTGCAGAAACTTCTTAGTTTGAGATAGTCCCATTTATTTATCTCTGTTTTCACTTGCTTGGCCAGTTTCACTTGCTTGGCCAGTGGCGTGTCAGCTTTGAAGATACCGTTGGCTTCCATGTCGTAGAGGGTTTTGCAGACCTTGTCTTCAATGTACCTTAGGGTTCTGGTCTGATGTTGAGGTCTTTAATCCATTTTGATCTGACTTTTGTACATGGTGATAGGTGGAGGTCTAAGCACATTTTTTTGCATGTAGCTGTCCAGTTTTGCCAGCACAGTTTGTTAAACATGCTTTCCTTGCACCACTTCACATTTCTTGCTCCCTTATCAAAGATTAGATGATTGTATATTTGGGGGTGTGTGTTAAGAGTATTCAACCCTGTTCCATTGGTCTGCAGCTCTGCCTTTGTTCCAGTACCATGCTGTTTTAATTACTACCGCTTTGTAGTAGAGTTGATGCTTCTGTACAATGACATACATTGCTAGTTTCCCTTTTTCTTTTTTGTTATTCATTTTGTTGTTCAACCCCAGGAGTCCAGCTCAGGGCCTCCTCACTATACCACTGAACAGTGCTATACCACTGAACAGTGTACCAATTGGTACTTTACTTATTTTTTAATGTTTAATTTCGCTTATAGTCATGAACTCACCTATATTTATTTTCCATTTGAGATTATATAATCTCTATTTCCTTTTTTTTTTCACTAAAAATGAGGAGAAAAAGCATTTAGAACTCTGGAATTAATGAAGTTCTGTCCTATGTTTAAAACTTGGTGTTTTTTCCTTTAACTTAATTTTAGGGACCTTTACAAATGATCATTACAAAGGAAAAAGTAGTAAATTAAATCTCTGAAGAGATTTCTACCTAAAAGGAATACTGCGATTAAACCAATTCCAGGAGGTAGACAAGGCCACTCATATTAGCCACAGAGTCAAGGACCCTAAATTTGTGTCTTTTTAACCATTTGATTTCTTTCAAGATAAAATAGTTGATAAAAATAAGAATTGTATTTAAATTGAAAACAGTTCTATTCTATAATGGATTTAAAATACTTATATGAATATATTTCAGATAAACTTAAAAATTAGAAACAATCTCTGAATCTAAAACTCATGTTAGAATATGATGAATCTATGAAGTGCTGTTATATCGATGGCAGTTTCAAAAATGCTTATTTTGCAATTTAGTTGCAGAACCCAAATTATGTATAACTTGATTTTTTTGGTATTTTGCCTTGCAAATACTGATTTACGTGTGTTGACTACCAGATTTTGTTTCCATTTTTTTTTATTGTGGTAAAATACACTATAACATAAAAGTTATTATCTTAACTATCTTTAAGTGTATAAGTCTGATTATTAATTACATTTATAATGTTATGCAGTTATCACCTCCACATCCCTGTAACTCTCATCTTGAAAACTGAAGCTTTATTAAAAGTAACTCTCAGACAGAGAGATAGTACAGGAATTAAGGTAAGGTGCTTTTCTTGCATAAGACCCATGCCTGAACCATCTGGTTCTCCGTACTGACTGGAGTGATTCCCTTATCACAGAGCTGGGAGTAGCCCCTGAGCATTGCCAGGTATGGCTCAAATCCCCACCCCCACCCTCAAAAGGGGGCAACTCTACTGCTAACTCATTCTCATCCCAAGCAACAGCCATTCTACTTTAAATGATTTTCACTACTGTGAGTATCTCATCAATAAAATCTTACAATAGGGGCTGGAGCAATAACACAGCAGGCAGGGTGTTTGCCTTGCACGCGACCAACCCGGGTTCGATTCCCAGTATCCCATATGGTCCCCTGAGTACCGCTGGGAATATTCCTGAGTGCAGAGCCAGGAATAACCCCTGTGCATTGCCGGGTGTGACCCAAAAAGCAAAAAAAAAAAAAAAATCTTACAATATAATATCATTAAGTGTATGTATATGATAGAGTTTCCTTTTTTTTTTAAGGCTAAATACTATTCCACCATTATTATTTACCACATTTTGCTTATTCATGCTTTCTCCAATAAGCATTTGGGTTGCTTCCAAATTTTAGCTATTTGTTAGTAATGCTGCCATGAATATGTGTATACAAATAATTCTTCAAGACCTTGTTTTCAGTTTGGGAGGGGACAGGAGTATACCCAGAAGTTGAGTTGCTGGCTCATACAGTAATTATATTACTTTTTTTTGAAGAACCACTACACTTTTCCAAAGCATCTCTATTGTTTATGTTCTATCAATAGTTCCATTTTCTAAGCCTCTGATCATAGTTGTGCTTTTGAGTTAAATTGTGCCATTTTTAATATGGAAAGAATAAAATTTGATTAAAAAAAAAACCAAGAAATATTTTCAGGGTCCAGATTTAAGAAAGAAAACTTTTACTGACCAAATAGTTAAATAGAAGATTTAAAACTTAAAACTTACACTGATAGTTAATATAGTTTTAGATTATCTTATAAGGAAAGATAATATTTATGGTTATGTTGTAATCAACTAAGTTATCAGCTATGACTGGAGCTCTCTTATGTTCAGTCAAACTACATTTTCAAATAGCAATAAACTAGACTTCTAATGATAGGACTGGGTTGTGATTGAACGTAGATGAAATACTTCCCACCTAGATCCCTACATATATTTATTTATATATGTGGGCATATGTTTCCCTTTACATAAGTGTATATTTATACATAAATCTTCTAGTGAATAAATACATAACTATATTGGTATGCTAGCTTACAAAATTAGAAATGTAATTTAGTTTACTCCCACAGAATAAGATTGAAGATAATGAGAACTGAATTAAAGCTTACTTTCTTTCACAGAATTCCTCAGAGAGAGAAGACTGTAATAATGGCGAACCCCCTAGGAAGATAATACCAGAGAAGAATTCACTTAGACAGGTATGAAATTCAGTCTTATTTAAAATAAAGAGCTACATCAACAAAGACAGGAAGCCCTCACTTTTCTTTTCTTTAAATATTAGAGCTTAGTTAGGAATACTTTGAAGTTTTTAGTAGTAGCCTTTAATTTCAATCAGGTAACATTGTTTCCCATCATTTAAAAAATATTCTAGGTGTACAAGTTGCAGGACAGTTAATTGCTTACATAGTGAAAATTAAAGAAAAATTTCCTTGCATATGAAAAATAGCTTGAAACTCTTAGAGATAGTAGAATAGTTCGTTTAAAAAACATTTTATAGGGCTGGGGGGCTGGGGTGGGCATGTGGTGCTGCGTAGTGAACATGAGCCTCCTGCATTCAAAGCTCCAACCTTTAGAAAGGTCTCTCCATCCCTGAATAAACTTAAAAAGAAAACAGTTCTACTCACCACTCTGAACCATGAGGTCCCTTGTTCCCACTTCACAAAATTTGAAAGTTCAGTTACATTGTGGTCATTTAAAAATTAAAATAACCAAAAAAGATTTGGTCCAATAATTTATTTTCACTGCTTAAAGCAGTTCTTTGGGCTGGAGTATCTTCTCCTCACGACAAAGCCTGGCAGGCTACCCATGGCGTATTCGATATGCCAAAAGCAGTAATAACAAGTCTCACAATAGAGATGTTACTGGTGCCCGCTCGAGAAAATCGATGAGCAGTGGAATGACAGTGACAGTGAAAGCAGTTCTTTACATCTTCTATCTCCCATTGGCAACAGAAGTAAGTTTTCACAGTGTTGCTGAAGAATAGGCATAACACAATGCAATTCTAATATAAAATTGGGTAAGATGAGTAGTAGTAAAAATATTTTTCATTTATGGAATTTATTTGAATTTCACTGTCACTGTCATCCCATTGCTCATTGATTTGCTCAAGTGGGCACCAGTAATGTCTCCATTGTGAGACTTGTTGTTACTGTTTTTGGCATATTGAACACATCACAGGTAGCTTGCCAGGCTCTGCCGTGCAGGCGGGATACTCTTGGTAGCTTGCCAGGCTCTCCGAGAGGGACGAAGAAATCGAACCCGGGTCAGCGGTGGGCAAGGGAAACGCCCTACCCGCTGTGCTATCTCTCCAGCCCTATTTGAATTTATGGAATTTTATTTGTTGAGTCCCCACCATGAACTTGATGCTGTTTTTTTTTTTTTTTTAAGCCACACCCTGTGGTGCGCAGGGCTTACACCAGGCTCTGTGTTCTGGGATCACTTCTGGTGGTGCTCAGGGGGATTATATGCAGTACTGGGGATCAAGCCTTGGTCAGTTGCTTGCAAGTGCCTTAGTCGTAGTACTTTCTAGCCCTGCACTGAACCTGACTGACACTTATTTCATTTAATCATCACCATAATTCTGTTAACTTGCTGGATATAATTTCCATTTTACAGATTAAGAAAAAGTCTAGACTTAGATGACTTGTTTCGGTAGTTGGTATTTTGAAAGTTAGTTCTCAGTGTTGCCCAAGTTTTTTTTAACTTCATTTTCTATATTTTCTTTTAGAGGGAAAGAGCTTGAAACTCACTTACTCAGCTTTTACTTACTATATGTTAAATTTTTTAATTTCTAGAAAAGAAAAACTCGAAGCAATTTATAGTAAGATTAAAACAATTCTAGTAAAAAAAAATCTGGATGACCAGTAATTGATATAACACAGTTATAACTTGGCCATTTGAAGATAAAATACTGGACCTATAAACCTAAATAAGTAGAACAGTATTGAGTAAGATAAATTTAGAGGTGGAAATACTGTGCTCACTATTCAGAAACAACTATAAAAAAAACAATGACATGACAAAAAGTTTTGGCAACTTTATTTAAGCTAACAAACGAATTTTCACTCTGCAAAGTTATAAATTAATTTTAATAGGCTGATCCAGATGGTCCATTTGGAAAATGGATAGGCTGATCTGTTGAAAATTAAACTAAATTTATCTCTCTCATACTTCAAACTGAAGCAAGAGAGAGAATCGTGCCTATTAAGTCCAGCACATACAGATGGACCAGCAGGTCACACATGGGACTAATCTGATTCATTTTTAAAATAAATGCATACATTATTGAATCATTTTCTACTTGCAAGATCTGTTGTGTGCAGTGTTTGAAAGAAATTTAATGTTTTTTTTTCTTTTCATAGCCTTTTAGCAGGTTTGTTTTATCCCTTCCACTTTAATTTAACAACCCTTTTTGTTTTTCCTCCAAGTGCTCCAAAATGATTTTTCTAATATCTGTCATTCACTGTTGAGATCCAAGCTCTGGAGATTAATTAGGTCATGAGGCTTTTCCCCCCCTCCCATCTTTTGTAAAGGGTTTTATCTCCATTCTCTTTGTGAAGAGCATGAACTCAGTGTTCTTGGAAAGAGAAATGGCCTTTAGAAACAGGGAAGTGGGAGATCCTCCTGGGGCCCTCAGAGTCTTTTAGCTTCTGGGTGTTTTAACAGCCCCATGAATGCAGATTTGTAAATTTATTGCAGTGCCATCTGGTTTTTTGCTCGAACCAGATTACTGTTGGCTTGTGTCTGTCTATTGTGGTGGTCACTCCCTAGGAGCTTGCCCTCTCAGTCTTGGAGAAGAGTGATGAATAGCAGGGGTCAATCTAAGCGGGTCACAGGGCAGCTGTCCAGGACTGCCCTGAACTTGATTACCCCACCGCTGATTTTTTTTTTAAGGTAGGTTATAATATATATGCTGCTTAAGTTCTCTCTGTCCTCTACTGCATATGACAATAATGAAGTGCCATTTGCCTCCCCCTCGCCCCCGTGGAGAAGTTAATATAGATAAAAAGATTTCAGTGCTGTCTTTTGCTTCTGTTTGATATAAGTAGAATCTGTAATGAGATTCTTTTGCAGTTGTTTTTAGCAGACTTTCAGAAAATTTTTGGCATTTGTTGATTACAAAATATTTAGTTGTGTTCTAGCAAGTTTACTTTGTTTAAAACTATTTTTTGCACATAAAAGCACTAGCTCAGTTTCCCCTTGTTGATTTGATATGACTACTTTATGTTAACTTGAAGTTATGTTATTAGAGAGGCTAAAAGAAGGGTTATAGCTATAAATTTTACAGGGATTGAAAAGATAATAAAGAAATATAACTAAACAAAATTTACAAAAAGATGGACAAAAATCCTTGAAAGTTATAATTTACATAATTTTTCTAAAATCATGAAGTAAAACATCCATTTAAAAATGAATTATTGGGGCTGGAGCAATAGCACAGTGGGTAGGGTGTTTGTCTTGTACGTGGCCGACCCGGGTTTGATTCCCAGCATCCCATATGGTCCCCCGAGCACTGCCAGGAGTAATTCCTAAATGCATGAACCAGGAGTAACCCCTGTGCAATGCCAGGTGTGACCCAAAAAGGGAAAAAAACAACAACAAATTATCAAAAGGTCCACGTGATTTCAGTTGTGAATTTATTTTATCTAACATTTAATGTATAATTAACACCAACTTCATAACACTTTGGAAAAATAGAGAAGCTGGAGAGATAATATTGTGGATAAGGCTCTTATCTTGCATATGGCTGACTGGAATCAACCCCTGTTACCATTTGTGGTCCCTTGAGTATCACCAGTAGTCATCTCTGAGCATAAGCCCTGAGCACTGCTCAATTGGCCCAGTTCCCCAAAAGAGACTATACATAATGCTCAGGAGGCCTAGAATCATTCCCACCAAAACTTGGCCAATGCTAAGACTCAGCGGTGCTGGAGCCCATGGTTCTCAGGGGGCCTCTAGGGCTATATCTGTTTGGTGGTGCTCGGGTGGTATGGGGAGCATCCCGTTGCTCATCAATTTGTTTGAGCGGGCACCAGTAACGTCTCATTGAGAGACTTACTGTTACTGTTTTTGGCATATCCAATACACACGGGTAGCTTGCCAGGCTCTGCCGTGCGGGCTCAATACTCTCGGTAGCTTGCCGGGCTCTCCGAGAGGGGCGGAGGAATCAAACTCGGGTCGGCCGCGTGAAAGGCGAAAGCCCAACTGCTGTGCTATCGCTCCAGCCCCAAAGCAGAGCATATGTAAGGCAAATGCCTCAGCCTTTGAGCTGTCTCTCCAGCTGTGGTGAGAATACATCTGAATTTTATGCTACCATAACTATAATTCCAAAACTGACAGAGACATTGGCAGAGAAAGACAACATTGGAGAAAAATTAAGAGAGGGGACTGGAGCAATAGCACAGCAGCTAGGGCGTTTGCCTTGTATGTGGCCGATCCGGGTTCAATTCCCAGCTTCCCATATGGTCCCCCGAGCACTGCCAGAAGTAATTCCTGAGTACATGAACCAGGAGTAACCCTTGTGCATCACTGGGTGTGACCCAAAAAGCAAAAAAAAAAAAAATTTGGAGATACTACTCTATATCATCATCATTTTGCATATTTGATTTGTCATTTCATATCATGTTTCAGAATAATCTTGTCACAATTGAGTAAGGTGAACTTTTATTTAAAGAATGTACACAGGCAGGTGCGTGTTTCTCAGTGTGCAGATCATTACAACATACTAGTGGACCGAAAGCTTACATTTGGTAGACTGGGAATACCTGTAAAGGTGATTAGAGGCTGCCCCAAAAGCCTTCGTCCCTCTCGGAGAACCCGGCAAGCTACCAAGAGTATCCTGCCCGCATGGCAAAGCCTAGCAAGCTGCCCGTGGCGTACTCGATATGCCAAAAACAGCAACAACAACGGTCATCCCCCTGACCCTGAAAGAGCCCCCAATACATCATCAGGCTACACTAGCACGCAACAGGGATGAATGGAGACGTTACTGGCAATCGTTGGAGCAACTCCATGAACAATGGGATGAGAGTGATACACAGAGTGGGAGCCAGAGATTGTAAAAGTAGCAGAGCACTTGCCTTGCACACATGCGACCCATACTCAATCCCTTGCATCCCATATAGTCCCCTAAGCACTTCCAGGTGTGATTCCTGAGCTCAGAGCAGCAGTGCCAGCACTGCCAGAATTGGCCCCAAAACAAATGAAAGAAATGTGAATGTCGCCAGGCAAGGGAGAGATAGGGAGCTTGCCTTGCACAAGCTTGTCAACTCCGCCTTTCCAGCAGTGCATAATTTCGTCTGAGCACATAAGATGTGGGTCCAAAGTAAAACAAAGAATACAAGGTAGTTACAGTCCCCCCCCCCCCACACCTTCATTTACTCCTAAAACCATAGGAACTGTTTGCATAGCTTTTATTCATATCTGCAAACAAGGGCAAAGGCCTGGGAGCCTATGTGAAAGTACTCATTACTTTTTGAAACTGTCTCCTTGCAACTTGCAACTCCTTTATTTCACGTTGGTGCTAATAGGATCTGTCAGCTCTGCCTTTCTCTGTAATTGAGTAAATTGTGACCTCTGTCTACTCCTTCCCCCACCCCCATTCTCTTTGTCTATGTGTCCACTTACCATCCTGAGAACGTGGGCAGTGATAAATAAGGCATTGAGTAGAGCTCTCTCAACTCTTTGAAAGCAGCATGATGCCAGCCCTCTAGTTATATTTCTTTAAGTGTTTACGTTTTCCTGTATTCTTTCTCTTGTGTAGCTGGAACCCTGGGGATGCAAAGCCATGAGAGAGGCCAAGAAGCTAACAAAGTAGCTGTCTCCCTTGTTAGCTTGTTCCTTTATTCTTTAAAAACAAGATAAAAACCATCTGGCTTAGGGCATTACATTTTCCTCCCCCATGCACCTCTATAGCTTGAGCGTTCACCTGCAGTGAGGGTTTACATTGATTAGGGAGGGAGCAATAATTCAAGCTTCCATCCTCTTCAAGGATACTTTGCAGTCTTTAAAGGTGCTGACCCACTGAGTTAAACTGTCAAGGGAGGATAAAAAAGTATCTTCATCCCAGGAGGTAACAGCTGCCAGGTTTTCAACACCTTGCACGCTGTTGGAAAAATGTCACAATTGTCAGCTGAAAGAAAAATGACTGTGTTGTCACTTTCTGTTAATGACTGGGCCTTATAAAAGGAATTACTTAAACCTTTTACAAAGAATAAGTAGCTATTTTCCTTGTCTCCCATCCTTTATCTCTTCCTTCTCCGTTCTACCTCACTCCCCCCACCTCCAAATTGCCATGTTGTGGAAAAATTGGAGTATATCTACAAAAAAATAGTGAAAAGCTCAGTATAAGCATGGAAATGTGGCTGCCATTGCTTCTTTATATAGTTGGATGAGTAGGAGGAAAAAGCATATCACTGACAAAAAATGACATTATAGTGTGTATTAAAACAACAACAACAAGTCATTCATAAGCCACTGAACTGAAAGAAAACATACTGTATTTCTGCTCTTTGGAGGACAATTTGTTTTCAAGCAGCGTCCAGATGGGTAAATACCAAAATACCACGGCATTTCTTTTTTTCAAGTGAGCCACTTATTTTTCCCTTTAAAATGAAAGAAAAGAAAAACCACAAAATTTTCTCCCTTTAACAGCCCTGTTATGTTTGTGGATGATGGCATTCCCGTTTTTCTGATATGATTGATGAGGGGGAAAGGTTTAATGAAGTCCCTGATATCATGTAGGCAGGGTTTTTTTTTTTTCCTATTTGTTTTAGGTTAGTCATTTTAATTGTACTGAGTAATTAGAAGGTATACACAGCCAAGGGAGCTTTGTTCTGATAATTGCTCAAGAAAGCCCATTCCCCATATGCAGTTGCTTTGTGTTAAGACATTTCTCCCCCTAGTGGCAATAGTAAGCACTTTGACTTGGCAGTAGGCAAGGTGTAATTGCAATATGACAAACTATGCTTAAGGGACTATCTTGTAAATACTTTAGTTTGGGGTTTGGCATTATTTCATTATATATGTGTGTTTTTCCCCTGTGAAACTTCATGCCCCCCCTTTCTTTTTCTTGAAGTGCTTTGGGGTTTGGATGGGAAAAAAATTGCCGGAGATGTTTATTAAAAAAAAAAAAACACCACACAACACAACACAGTGCATCCTGGGTAATGTTTTGCAGCTTGACTTAATTTTAGTCATCTGTTTTAATTACCTATTTATAAAAATGCTTTTGCATTTGTAGACATTATTTAATACTTTGGAAGAAGCACCTCATTTGAAATAAATAAATAAATTGTGCTTATTTTAAATAGTCCGTGTGAAAACCTTAAAGGTAATTAATGTAAGTCTCTTAAGTAAGACAAAAGTGATCTTTCCAAGTCTGATGAAGTGATTTGTTTATTTAACTCCCTACTTTGGCTGAATCCTTCAGAGTATAATAACTTTTTTAAAAATAAAAAAAAACATGGTTTGGTAATTTGTGCCTAGCTACAGAAACCCTTCTTCAAAAAAGAAGCAATTTAATAACCAGCTTTCTTAAAATTACTTTGAGGAAGGAAGACTGTATAGGGGGTTCGCGTTTTGTTTTATTTTTATTTCAGTGTAATCATTCTTTGATAAATTGTGTAATCACTGACTTAGTGGAAAAAATATTATTGAACTCCTGGGTTGCAATGACCATAAAAAGTGTATTTTCATACAGAGAGTTGAGATATTGTGAATAAATAATAAAGGAAACAGCTTATATGTTGGTCAAAGTCCATATGGGCCCAATTCATTTTGTGTTCAGTGCTTAATCTGGGTATGCCGTTAAAATACACAAACAACAAAACAACAGAAAACAGAGCTGGGGTGGGGATTGTGGCAACCGACTGTGCTTGTTGTATGAGTCATTTTAAAATTCTTCCCTGAGAACAACATAGAATGAGGGGTTTCAGATACAGTTTTGCAACTACTGAATGAGTTTCAGTAGCATTGGTCTGGCATTTTTAAAGCCCAGATCCAGCTTTCTTATCTGTGGCTTTTGTAGTTTGCCTTTCTAACCCACATTTTTGCTGGGGGCTTAATTTGATGTTACCATATATCTGAGTTCCTTGTCTCCCCCCACCACACCCCGAATCACTAGCTATTTTCATTATACTATATCTTGTATTGCTATAGGGCTGCTGAACAGATTTCTTAAGCAGCTTTTTGCAAGGTTAAAAGAATACAGTCTGGTAACAAGTTTGTGTCATTTTAAATATATACCTTCGAGTAAATAAGGAGAAGTCTGGCAATCAATCCCTTTTAGTGTGTTATATGTTTCACCTGACAACTAAACCTTCTATTGATTAGCCATTACTTTGTTAGATAATCCTATGTCATTGAATCCATTGTAAAAAATTAAACTCTTTAAAATGTTTTACCCTAGCAGCAGTGTGAAAATTGAAAACTTGTTCAGAATTACAGCCTGCTTTCACAAAGAAGGTAGTTTTCAGCAAGGCATCTTACTGGTTTATGCTTATGTACTTTATATGCAATATAAAAACATTAAACTACTCCAACGCAAAATTCTCTGCCTCTGGTTTAACAGTGAAGCTACCTTCTCAAATGTTGCATGGGGACAGAACCTATCTTGCTTGTGGCTAGTTTATCCACTAGTTTGACTTTAGCCTGTAGGGAGTCTTAAATGAATACAAAATAGTGACTTTTTAAAGAAATCTTTTTATTCCAGAGTTACCTAAGGACTATGGCACTTTTTTTTTCCATTATCCCTTAAACTAAAAAAAGGGAAAAAAACCCTTATTATTTTACAGTAGTACCTTTTATTGTTTTATACTTAAAGTGCTGCTGCACCATGACTATCACTGAAATGCCGAGATTCTTTTACTGTTATCCCAAGATTCTCCCTTAGC
Source organism: Sorex araneus (assembly GCF_027595985.1). NCBI lineage: Eukaryota > Metazoa > Chordata > Mammalia > Eulipotyphla > Soricidae > Sorex > Sorex araneus. The sequence continues at coordinate 25,527,646 of NC_073312.1, read as the reverse complement.
TCTCTCAAATCATAGTTCTATTTACTGTATATCTTGAAGTTTGTTTCCATTGGCCAATTTCCATTGTCTAATCCCTTGCTTTATTTTCTTTATACTCAACATATGAATGGGATCATCTGGTATTTGTCTTTTCCTTTCTGACTCACTTCACTTAGCATGACGTTCTCCGCTTCCATCCAAGTTGCAGCAAGCTGCAAGATTTCATCTTTTCTCATAACTGAGAAGTATCTCATTGTGTGTGTGTATATGTGTACGGACTGGGGTACACACATACACACACACAGCAGGTAGGGCATTTGCCTTGCACGCAGCCAACCTGGTTTTGATCTCGGAGAGCCTGGCAAGCTCCCGAGAGTATCCCGCCCGCACGGCAGAGCTTGGCAAGCTACCCATAGTATATTCAATATGCCAAAAACAGTAACAACAAGTCTCACAATGGAGATGTTACTGGTGCCCGCTCAAGCAAATTGATGAACAACAGGACAACAGTGCTACAGTGTGTGTATACATGTATATTTGTGTTATTTCTAGATATTGACTATTATAAATAATGCTGTGATGAACATAGGTCTGCACATGCCCTTTTGGTTTCTTTGTGTGTGTTCTGGAGGTTAACTCCCAGTAGTAGAGTCACAGGGTCATATGGAAGCTCTATTTTTATTTTGTTTTTTTGGAGCCACACTGGCAGTGCTCAAGGACTGTTCCTGACCCTGTACTCTGGGACATCTGTGGTACTAGGGATCAAACCAGAGTTTGACTGCATGAAAGGTACACCTTTGTAAAAAAATACAAACGCGCACGCTCGGAAGGGGGTGATGTGTGATGTGTGTTGTGTCGTTCGAGGGCTCTCAGGGCAGCATGATCTCTCTCTCTCTCTCTCTCTCTCTCTCTCTCTCTCTCTCTCGTGTGTGCTGCTGTGCTCTCTTCTGTCTCTCTATCTCTCTATCTCTGTCTCTGTAGTTTCTCCTCTGGTCTCTCCCGACCTCTCTGTCTCTGCTTCTGTGTCTTCTCTCTTGCTTCTGTGTCTTTTCTTTTTTCTGTGTCTTCTCTGCTGCTTCTGTGTCTTCCTCTCCACTTCTGTGTCTTCTTTCTTCTTCTGTGTCTTCTCCCCTCTTGTGCATCTTCTCCCTCTACTTCTCTTACAGTCTTAGTTTATAGAGCAATAACATAGGGTGGTGACACAAAGGTGGGTTAACATTAACAAATCAACAAAGAGGGATAAGGCCACTCCTCCAGGAGATTAACAAAATCTCATCTAAGGAGATTACTCCAGATTACTAGGAGATCCACTCAAGGGCGAGATCCCATCCAGGGTGTGTCGCTTTCTTCTTTCCTCAGCTAGTAATCCACTTAAATAGTTACAGTAAATTTACTTCTAATATTTCTACCAATGTCATTCTGTATGAGCACAGTAAGAGATATATTAGACTTCAAGTTTGGTTCTTCCTGAGGACATTCATTATATATTCCAGACCACAGTCCTCAGACCAGGTTGATCTTCCTAACCCCAGCAGGGTCCTAGTCTCGTTGTTACTTTTGGATCATGATAGCATTTGTCTATGACCATGCTCTCAAATTATAGTTGAGTATTGGGCCACTTTGGCCTTGCCCATTTTGATGCCAGTGTAGCTCACAGCTTGTCCTGGGTCCATTCCGTCCCTTGTCGGGACCCTGCTTTTGGGGTGCTAGGAACTAAGGGCAACTGAGTCGAAAAAGCAGATGTTCAGGAGTAAATATTATTGGAGTCAATCAGCTCCCAAGTTACAAAGCATAATATTAACTGTCTTCCTGTGTCCATACAGAAAGGACATTGCTTTAAGGTAAACTAAGTTCCATTTGTGGCAAGGCTGAAAGGACAAACCCAATGTTATCCTACACACCTTATCCCTTGTACTTTATCTTCTGCCCTTTTTAACCCTTAAGGAAATTTCCCAACCATTTTTCCAAAGAGGCTGAACTAAAGAACAGCCCCTGTATTATTTCTCTTTTGCCCACCTCACCCACCATAACAGCTTCCTTATTGTTTGTCAGTGAAATGTTTTGCTGCACCATCAATTCTGAATTGATGCCCTAGTGAATGAGTATTCCTGTTAGGATGCCTGTGTTATTCAGTGTGTTGAATATATACATACCACCCGCTTCTGGCCTGTAAGGTTTCTTTCAAAAGATGGGCTTTGATGGAGGGTGGGAAGCAGAAGGTGGCACACCTGGCACTGTTTCAGTGCTCAAGGAGGGACTCCTAGCTTGGTGCTCAAGGAAGTGACTCCTGGTGGTATTCAGGGGAACATATGTGGTGTCAGGATCTGAACCAGGGTAGCAGTTGCTGCAGTCATGTACAAGGCAAGTGCCTTATCTCTTCTACTATCTCTTCAGCTCTTGCTGTGATTTTTGTTTAGTTTTTTATTGTTGTTAGGGTTTTTTTGTTTTGTTTTTTGTTTTTAGTTTTATTTGGGGGCCATATTCAAAAAAACCTTGAGATGCTCAAGACTTATTCCTGGTTCTGGGCTCAGGGATCACTCCTGATGGTGCCAGCAATCAAACTGAAGTCAAATGCATGCAAGACCAACACCTTCTATCCTGTACTACCTCTCTGGGCCCCCTGCTCTGATTTTTAGGAAATTACCCTTATAGGTAATTTCTTCTCTTGATGCTCTAAGAATAGTATTCCACTATTGACTTCTGCATTTTAATTACTGTGTGTATTGGGCTTTTCTTTTTGGTTTTATCCTTTTTGAAACTCTGAACTTCCAGAATCTGGTCTATGTTGATCTTCAGATTGGGGAAGTTTTTAACTATAATTTTTCCTATCAAAACTTCTCCAGTTTCTCTTTTCTCTTCTTTTAGAGCCCCTACCAATTCAGATTTTTTTTTTTTGATGCTGTCTCATAGATCTCTGGTTTTTTCCCTCCATTTTTCTTTTTTTTCCTCCATTTTTTCTTTTTCACTTCTGACTTTTTGTATTTTGTCTTCTATCATGCTATTCATATCTTTGCTTTTGTCATTTTGCTGCTTAGTTTCTCTATTTTGTTTTCTAGTTCTCTTACTTTGCTATTCAGATTGGTAATTTCTGAGGCAGAAGAAATAGTACAGGTGATTAGGTGCTTATCTTGCACACAGCTGACTCCAGTTCAGTCCCTAGCACCACATATGGTTCCCTGAGCACAGTCAGATACAGTCCAATTCCATACCCTGCTCCCAAATAGGATTGATTATTTCTCACTGAAGGTATCTTAGACCTCCACTTCTTTATTATGTCTGGTACTGCAGTGGTGCTAGCATATAGATGACTCTTGACAGCTTTCTGCTGGACTTTTTTTGGGGTCAACAGATAGCAAGGGGGTTTACCTGGGGCAGACAGGGCAGGCTCCTTGGCTTTTAGAGACAGTCCTCTGGGCTGTTTCCGAAGGTCAGTGGTTGAACAGAAATATAGCTGTGTCTGTATGTATATCTATCTGTATATATGGCTTTGGGAGATTAACATGAGCATATGTTCATTTTGCAGATGGAATGTCTAGGAAATGGCCTAAATTTAACCCTGTTCTGTAAACTCCTACAAGTCTAGAACATATTTCCTGAATTTATTCCATTTGCCCTTGACTGTAATACATTCTCAAGAAATTTTAGAGGAAAGCAAATTTATTTCTATCTGCTGTGAAAATTTTCAGAAAAATTAGATAGTTGGTGTTTTTTTTTTTTTTTAGTTTTTCTAGACAAATCTCGTATTTCTATCTTTTTGGTATCTAAAAACATACTTTCTGTGTTTCCCTTAAAATGTTAACTGCATACTGTTATTGAAATAAAAATTTTATAGTAGAACTGGAGATGTAGCTCATAGTACATAGAGCACTTGCATTATGAGGCCTGGAGTTTGATTCTTGCCACTGTCAAATAAAAGTTCAAAAAACTCATATGATGAATTATATAGATGCTAATTGTATAATAAGTAAGTGGATCTTTTAATGTCTATTCACCTATGTAACCAAGTGTGGGCATTTTTTTTTCCTTTTTGGGTCACACCTGGCAATGCTCAGGGGTTACTCCTGGCTCTGCACTCAGGAATTACTCCTGGCGGTGCTCAGGGGACCATATGGGATGCTGGGAATCGAACCCGGGTCGGCCGCGTGCAAGGCAAGTGCCCTACCTGCTGTGCTATCGCTCCAGCCCCAAGTGTGGGCATTTTCAATTGCCCAAGAAATTTCCTTTGGTCTCCTTCTTAGCTTATTTTTTCAGCCCCAGTGAATCAAATGTTGATCAGCTTGCTGTCATAAATTATCTTTACCTTTTCTAGAATTTCATATGTTGGAATTAGACATTTTTAGGCTAGGTCTGGCTCTCAGCATGTTTATAAAATTAAGCTGTTTTGTGTATCAGTATTGTTTTTATTTTATTTTCATTGGTTAGAATTCATTAAACCATAAAAGAAGTCTTCCATTCTTTTTGTTTTGTTGTTTTCCTTGTGGTGTTGTTTTGTTTTGAGAGGGGGCGCACACAGTGATGCTCAGCGGTTACTCCTGGCTCTACATCCAGGAATTACTCCTGGTGGTGCTTGGGGGATCATGTGGGATGTTGGGTTTGAACCCAAGTCAGCCACATGTAAGGCAAGTGTCCTACCTGTTGTATAAAGTTGCATGAATGTCTTATATAAAGGTACTTTCAGTGAGCATGTGTTCAATACTTTTTCTTTTGCTTACTGATTACTCAGTTTCCTTTGGGAACTCTTTGTAAATGTCTTTGTTTCACTACTTAAAAAGTTGCATGGACTGGAGGAAACAACTGTGATTTCGAGTACCATATGCAACATATGGTCATAGGTTCAAATCTCTGGTATCCCACATTTGCTAAGTGTTGTCTACTATTTACAAAGGTAAATAGCAGTTGGTCCTGCTATGTGTGATTTCCAGCACTACAGGAAATTTCCTAAGGCTTTGCAATCAGATGTGCACAAGAAGCATCTCAAAGTAGATGTAAAACCTACTTTGGCAAGCACCAAGACTTGAAAAACACACCACTGCCAAGAAGTGCTATATCTGGTAAGCGTGCGTGTTAGCACTGTTGTGACCTCTGGCAAGCACCACAGCCATAAATTCTGTGCCGTAAGTAAGAATGTGAGAGCATCTATGCAAACACCATACCAAAGGGGTGTGGGGGCTGGAGCAATAGCACAGCGGGTAGGGCATTTGCCTTGCATACGGCCGACCGGGTTCAATTCCCAGCATCCCATATGGTCCCCTGAGCACTGCCAGGAGTAATTCCTGAGTGCAAAGCCAGGAGTATCACCGGGTATGACCACTCCCCCCCCCAAAAAAAAAAAAAACGTAATCTGAAGGGTGCAAGCCTTGGTATGCACCTTAGATCCTACCTTCCCAGGCATCAGAATCCAGGCTTCCTGCTTGCGAGACAGGCACTTTGACCACTGAGCCAACTTCTGTACCAACTTCATATAAATTTCAGAATCACCATAGCAATTCCATTTATTTATTTATTTATTTATTTATTTATTTATTTATTTATTTGCTTTTGGGGGGTCAGTTTTCTTTTCCAGCAGTGACCACCTGAGCACAGAGCCAAGAGTAAGCCCTGTGTACCACCGAGTGTCTCCCCACATGTAGTCCCCTACAAAAAAATTCAAAGGATATTTAGATGCCAAGATTTAAATATGATTTTTTTTTTGCTTTTTTTTTGGGTCACACCTGGCGATGCACAGGGGTTACTCCTGGCTCTGCACTCAGGAATTACCCCTGGCCGTGCTCAGGGGACCATATGGGATGCTGGGATTTGAACCCGGGTCGGCTGCGTGCAAGGCAAACGCCCTACCCGCTGTGCTATCTCTCCAGCCCCTAAATATGATTTTTATTTATTTTGAAGACTTTGAATTCAGCTGATACCTCGAATTCCAATCCAACACCAGAATCTGTTCTAGATTTCTTCCTTTTTGTATAATTTTCTAAGACTAAGAAATTTAATACAGGATTTTTTTTTCCTTTGAGCATTTAGAAAAATATTTTTCCTCAAAGTGTTGTTGATGCTGAAAAGTTCCTTGTTATTTATATTATTGTTCTCATGTTTGTAATATCATTCATTCATTTTGTTTTGATGCTTTCTCAGTTTTATCTTAATTATTGTTTTTCAGTAATTTAACTGTGCTGGATCAAAATCTTATTTTCTTGGCATTCAACCTCTCTTGCTTGGGCTTGCTGATCTTAGATCAGTAAGCTGATGATTTTCACCAAATTTTAGTAATACTTGGGGCTGGAGCGATAGCACAGCGGGTAGGGCGTTTGCCTTGCACGCGGCCAACCCAGGTTCGATTTCCAGCATCCCATATGGTCCCCTGAGCACCGCCAGGAGTAATTCCTGAGTGCAGAGCCAGGAGTAACCCCTGTGCAGAGCCAGGTGTGACCCAAAAAGCAAAAAAAAAAAAAAATTAGTAATACTCACTATTTCTGTAACTTTTCTTTAGTATGCTAGTCGTTACTCTCTTTTAAGTTCATTGACTTTTTCTTATGCCATTTCTAATCTGCTTTAAAACCCAACCTCTCAGATAGTCTACTTCTCAGTTATAAAATTTCTTTTTCGTCCATTTTAAATTCTTTTTTTCTAGTGAAATTTTCATTAATTTCTTTTGACTGTAGCTTTCATTTTAATTATTAAACGTATTTCTTATCACTCTTTGGGGCAAGATTCCCATGCTTTTTATATGCTGATTCTCAGTTAGGTTGTCCCATTATTTTTCTTTTGACTGACTCACGTATCTGTTCATATCTCAAGGTTTTTGTATTATAGAATATATATATTATCTTATTTTTCTTTGTTGGTTTTTGGACCACACCTAATCTTGCTCAAAGCTTACTCCTGACTCTGTGCTCAGAAATCACTCCTGGTGTGGCTAAGGGGACCATATATGGTGCTGTAGATCGAACCCAGACTGGCCCCATGCAAGCCTTACGCACTGTATTATCACTCCAACCTGTAAGAGTAAAATTTTAAATGATGTATTGCTGAGACATTTTTTTTTCTTTTTGGGTTGAACCTAGCAATGCACAGGGGTTACTCCTGGCTTTGCACTCAAGAATTACTCCTGGTGGTGCTCTGGACCATATGGGATCCTGGGAATCGAACCTGGGTCGGCTCTGTGCTAGGCAAACGCCCTACCCGATGTGCTTTTGCTCCAACCCCATTTTTCAAATCTTTCTCTCATTACTGGCTGATTCCTGTGATTTGTGTGGAACCTTGGTTTGCTTTTGCCTTTAGCTATAAGACTGGTTTTCATGAGGGTCTTTCTGAGACTTTAGTGAAAGTTGGATACTTAACTCAGCATATTTAAGAATCATTCTAAAGTTCTTTTTGCTCGTGAGCAGTAGCTGGAATCATTACTCAAATCTTTCAGTCTTCTGGGCATTAGAATCCTGGGAATCTCTCATTCCTATGTTTAGTTTGGGAGGTAGCACTTAATTTGAGGAGAAGGCATGTTTTGATGCTTCCTCCATCCCACTGATTTCTGTTTTCTGTGATTTCTCATCAATGTCCAGCCATTATGGCATTTCTGAACTCCATCCTCTGATCTCAAGCCAATAGATTATGGCTTTCTAATTGAATTTTTGTTACTTTTCCAAGTGGACTGGTAATACCCTCAAGGAAACGAGCACATAAACACAGATCTCTCTGTGATTCTCTTTCAAGGTCAGTCCTCTCCTACACCCACTTAGGTCACTCTCCAATGAGTTTAAGTACTTATTGAGAAAAGAATTTTCTGTCAGTTTTTTCATGGATATATGCATCAGAATTAATCCAATACAAATATTGGCTTAAAATTTTATTTTATTCAGTAAATACCAAGTAGTTTATGTTTTTAAACAAGACTGGAGATACTACTTAGTGATAGAAAAGATAGAAAAGAAAATGGAGTAAAGTGACTATGTATATAGTCCTGGTCTTAATCCCTGACACCACATACCAACTTCCCCCTCTGGCACTACCAGGTATGGCTCCAATTTAAAAGTAAAAATTATGCTGTCTGTGTATGAACAACAAATGTTTTTACATTATTAGTAGTTGCAAAAAGTATTAACATTGAGCCCAGAATACACATGTACCAATAACCCTTACATAGTCAAATGATCCAGCTTATTCCTTTTAAAATATATCTTCAAATAACTTGAAGATGTAAGTATTAAACAGGTAATTATTTTAAAGGTTTAAGTTGTTTAAGTGAAAATACAGTTTTGTTTTTCCTCCATTTTCTTTTAGTTATGGAAGGTACACCTGAAGGTGCTTGGGCGACCATGTGCTGTGATTAAACCTGAAGTTTCTACATGCACATACTCCAGCCTTTTGATCTCTCTTCCAGCCCCATCAGTTTTCTTAAATTTTGTTTTTATTTACATAATATATTTCAATAGTGACAGTTGATCAAAAGTAAACTGTATAAGGTATCAATGAAGCACTGCTGATATTAAAAAATGGGATGAGAAATCATAGTTCTTCCTTACAGAAAAAATTGCAGTTAATAAATATAGAAGAAAAGGGAAATTAAAGTCACCTTTAAAAACCACAATAAAGATTGAGAACCACAGTAAGATTTCCATATATAAGATTAATGGATGCTGAAATTATCAGACAAATGTGAAATGGAAACTATTTGCATTGTTCCAATATATTCTTCCCTATTGTATCCAGGGACAGGAGTAAATTAACAATGGAGAAGCTTAGCAGGCATAACTCTAGGCAAATGATTAAAGGTTAACATGATCACTCTGGATACATAGCAACATACCTCCTGACTTGATGCCTTGAAAAGGGCACTTACTTTGGTGGGTAGTATCCTTTACTATGTATAACCTTAGACGTATAATATGAGCCTCCCTATCTGTACTCTGATAGTGAGAGACATGAGACAAACCCAAATCAAGGGACATTCTGTAGGCTACTTAATCAGTATGTTTTCGAAGAAGTGACATCATGAGAAACAAAACAAGACTAAGGAATTGTTATGGATTAAAGAACATAAGGATAAATATCAGTTAAGTAAATGACAGGTCTTAGGTGCTAAACAAAAGACATTTTTGGGGAAAGTTAACTCAGTAAATTTTCATGTTAATCCCTTTTTGATACATGTTTGATTTTCCAAGAAATTAGCATAAGAGGAAGCTGAGGAAGGGTATATAGGAATTTGTAAATATATATTTGAAACTGTTCTACAAATACAGAACTTTTAATTTTTTTTAGTATTATAAAAGATTGCTTCTATCTAATGTTTCCCTTCTTAATTTCAATACACATATTTCTACAACATAGTTCTCAAAAAGTATTTGAGGACCAGTGAACGGTATTAACATAAATGGTGGAAATTGTTATAAATGAAATTTCTTTTATTTTATTTTATTTTTTTTATTTTTGGGTCACACCTGTGATGCACAGGGGTTACTCCTGGCTCTGGACTCAGGAATCACCCCTGGAAGTGCTCAGGGGACCATATGGGATGCTGGGAATTGAACCTGGGTCAGCCATGTGCAAGACAAACACCCTACCCGCTGTGCTACCGCTCCAGCACCCTATAAATGAAATTTCTTACAAGCTTTGGGGAAGAGATGTAGCAGTATTTAGCTTGTTAAAAGCTTGTTTTAACAAGCTTTCAGATGATTCTGATGTATAGGACTATAAAACATTTTGTTAATATATAGGCTAGCTATTAGTATTTCTGTACTATAAAGTATAATCAATGGTATGAGCATGAGCTTTCACTCACTCCCCTATATGTGCTCAGGGGCTTCTAGCTTTGTGCTTAGGGATCATTCCTGATGGTACTTGGGACTATATGTGTCACCCAGGATCAGAACCATCACAACAAGCATGGCAAGTGCCTTAACCCAGGCATTATCTCTTTGGGCCCTCTGTGGATTATTTATATTGTTGTAAAATACATGTCATACAATGCTTAGCATATTTATCATTGAGACACATAGTTTAGTTGTGTATATTCACATTATTGTCTGTTATCACTCCATCTATATCTAATTCTTTTCATCTTACAAGACAGACTCTGTAGTCATTAAACTGTACTTTCCCATGACACCTTTCTTCTAGACCCTGGCAACAATAATTCTACTTTGTTTCTTTATGATTTTGATAACTTTGAACATCTTGTGAATGGAATCATGTATCTTTCTTTATTTTTTGTGGGGGTGTGGCTTATTTCATTTACTATAATATCTTCAAGAATCATCCTTGTTGGGGCTGGAGCGATAGCACAGCGGCTAGGGCATTTGCCTTGCATTCAGCCAACCCGGGTTTGATTCCCAGCATCCCATATGGTCCCCTGAGCACCACCAGGAGTGATTCCTGAGTGCAGAGCCAGGAGTAAACCATGAGCATCGACAGGTGTGACCCAAAAAGGAAAAAAAAAAATCATCCTTGGGACTGGAGCAATAGCACAGCGGGTAGGGCATTTGCCTTGCACGCGGCCGACCCTTGTTCGATTCCCAGCATCCCATATGGTCCCCCGAGCACTGCCAGGAGTAATTCCTGAGTGCAGAGCCAGGAGTAACCCCTGAGCATCACCGGATGTGACCCAAAAAAGGAAAAAAAAATAGACAGAATCATCCTTGTTAGCCTGTATGTCAGAATTCCCTTCCTTTTTAAAGACTCGGCTCTACCATATGTGTATACCATATTTTGCCTTCATCTATCAACAGGCTTTTGGGTTGTTTTTTTTCTGAACAATGCTGCTGTGAATATAAATACACATCTATCTGTCTAGCTCTATATATTCAGTTTTTGTGTAGATCACACCTGAGGATGCTAAGGTTATTATACTATGCCAAGATTGAACCCAGGACTTTGTACAACTCAATCCCCACCCCTGTAACTGTCCTAATGGGTTTATATATAGTGTCTTATAATCTTGGTTTATATTTTGCTGGGCATCTCTTCCTAGGTGATTGCCATATGCATATCTTCTTTGGAGTAATATCTATTCAAATCCTTTGCTCCTTTTCCAATAGCCAGCACTCCTGTTTTTCATCTAAACAGTGAAGCCTCTTCTACTCTCATATCTGTGTATTGTCACAACGTTGACTCTTTTTTTCTCAATTTCTGTATTTCCCCATTTGCCGTAAATTCATTCATTCATTTACACTAAATCTGGAATTTACCTGGGATCTCTTCTTGTGTTGGTTTTAAAAAGTGGTGTGGAATTTGAAAATTCTGTATGACGGTATTTTTATATCTCAAAAAAATTTCTTTCCAGACTTACAACAGCTGTGCCAGACTCTGCTTAAACCAAGAAACAGTTTGTCTAGCAGGTACTGCTATGAAGACTGAAAATTGTGTGGCCAAAGTAAGTACTATAAATCATAAAAATGCGTTTTACCACATTATAGTAATACTTTATCTGTGTTATCCTCACTAAATATTGTTATTTAATTGTAGTTTTATATATTTATTATATTTATTTGGTGTCAGAAATTAAACTCAAGGTCTCACGCAAGATTATTTTTTGTTTGGTTTGGTTTTTTTCCACACCCAACAGTGCTCAGGGCTTACTCCTGGCTCTGTGCTCATGGTCACTCATGGTGGACTTAAGAGGACCATATAATGGGGTACTGGGGATCAAACTCCAGATTGGTGTGTGCAAAAGAGGTGCCCTACCTGCTGTACTATCACTCTAGCCCCCAAGATTATATATTTTTTAAGAAATAAAGTAGGCTATGCCGGAGTGATAGTACAGTGAGTTGTACGCAGTTGACATAGGTTTTGCCCCTGGCACTACATAAGATTCCCTGAGCTCTCTGGTGGTGATCCCTGAGTGCAGAGCCAGGAATAAACCCTCACCACTACCAGACATCGCCCAAAACAAAAATTGTTTTTAAAGGCACCATTTTATCCAAAGTTGTTATGTAAGAAAATGCACGATTATTTTTATAAGTAGTCATGATTTTTATTTTTTTATTTTTTTGCTTTTTGGGTCACACCTGACGATGCACAGGGGTTACTCCTGGCTCTGCACTCAGGAATTATTCCTGGTGGTGCTCAGGGGACCATATGGGATGTTGGGATCGAACCCGGGTCGGCCACGTGCAAGGCAAACGCCCTACCCACTGTGCTATCGCTCCAGCCCCAGTCATGATTTTTAAAAAGTAATTGAGTGTAGGGAATCCTGCTTAAGGAGATCCCTCCCATAATTCAGGAACTTCCCTCCTTTCTTTTGGCCTTCTCTTAAATAAAATATTTCTAAAAATACAAATGTAATTAAATTTAGGATGCACTATTGCAAGGATCATGAAATATTATAAAAAAGTTCTTAATGTATTACTCATTACTGGCTAATGGTATAAATAATTAGCCAGATTACAAATAATTACTATTGGTAATCTTGATTTGAGTGGACAAGTATGTTTTATCATGCATGTAAGATTTCTTTCATATATATAAATATGTATCTTATGTATAGTATAGATAATCATTTCAGGGAAGGGTCATATCCAGTGGTGCTCAGGATTTACTTCGCACTCTGTGCTTAGGGAACACGTTCCTTGTGTGACTCGGGACTATATGAGGTGCCAGGGACTGAACCCAAATTGGCTGTGTGTAAGACAAGAGCCTTACCCTCTGTAGTATCTCTTCTGTCCAAAGATAATCATGCAAACTTTTAGGGACCCTGGGCTTTTTATCAGTTATAGATCAAATTATTCAAGTATCATTTACTACTCAGAAACTTTAACATTTTGTTTTGGGGCTATACTCAGCTGTGCTCAGGGAATATGCTTGGCTCTATGCTTAGGGGGTCTCTTCTGACAATGCTTTGAGGACCACATGCATCACTGGCACCAAACTGGGGTTGGTTGTATCCAAAATGAGTGCCTTATCCTCTGCACTTTGACTTAAATTTATGTATGTTTTATTCTTATACAAAAAAGTAAAATTTTATGAGTACTCTATTTAAAATTTTTATTTTGCATATCTGCAGTGGTGCTGCCTTTATAATTATTTGGGGATTTGTCATTTGATTTTTTGATTTTAACTTCCTCACCATTTGGGGGGAGGGTCCGCACCCAGTAGTGCTTGGGCAGCTCCTGGTGGTTTTTAATATATATATGTATATATCACTGTATCACTGTCATCCCGTTGATCATCGATTTGCTTGAGCAGGCCCAGTAATGTCTCCATTCATCCTAGCTCCCTGAGATTTTAGAGCCTCTCTTTACTCGTCCTTCCCAACAGTGCTGGTTAGAGGCTCTTCATGGTCAGGGGAATGAGACCCATCATTGTTACTGTATTTGGCATATGAATACGCCACGGGGAGCTTGCCAGGCTCTTCCATGTGGGCAGGAATCTTTTGGTAGGCTATCTGTCTCGATGCAGTCGTGTGCGCTTCCGGGAGCTTGTTTTTATAGTCTCTGGATGTTGGCCGTTGGTGGGATTACATGGCGCGTCGGCAGTTTCTGGGTGTAACTGCCTAGCTACTGGAAAATGGGATGGGTGGACTAGGCCCAGTCCCAGTCCGAGCAGCCTTGAAGATCTCGGCCCCGGGTCCTGCACACCTGGGTTCCTCTGCTGGTTTCTTCATGCGTGAGGCTCATCCAAACTATGGAGATATATACTATGGAGAATGGCTTTGAGCATGGCTGTGGCTAGGTTCTGAAGGTCTTCAACTGATGGGGCTCTGTGTATATACATTTTTTATTAAATACATCATGATTTACAAAGTTTATTATGCAGTCATTCTAAGCATTGAGTATCCCAATACCACCAGTGTGACCTTCCCTCCATTAATGTCCCTATTTTCCCTCCCATCCCCAACCTGTCCTTAGGCGCATAACAGATTTCTTTATATTACTTGTTCGAACAAAACTTTAAGAAGTGGCAAATAGAATGATTAGGAAATAAATAGTAAGAGACAACTTGTGAATGGTAGTGATTATAGCCTATGTAAATAAGGAAAATAAAACCCTTTAATACAGTATAATAAAATGCTTATTCTCATTTATTTAAGTAGGCTCTCAACTCTGGAAGATAAAGTATATTCGTTGAATTTTATATTTGGATCTCATGGTAATAGTCATGCCTTACCTGTTTTTAATAAAACTTTTTTTTTTTTTTTGCTTTTTTGGGGCATCTGCAGCGATGCTCAGGGGTTACTCCTGGCCCTGTACTCAGGAATTACTCCTGGCGGTGCTTGGGGGACCATATGGGATGCCGGGGATTGAACCCAGGTCAGCCGCCTGCAAGGCAAACCATCCTACCCGCTGTATTATCGTTCTGGCCCCTTAATAAAACTTTAAAAGAAATTTTGTGCTAATATATTTTGGAGCTTACATGAAATAGGTAAGGCCTTTTTGTGTAAATTTTCCTTCTACACTTTATATAAACATTGTGGTTTACAAAGTTGTTGATGATGATTTGTTACAGGCATTCAGTATTCTAACACAAGTCCCACTCCTGATGGTTCTTGAGGGCCCCCATGGTATCAGATATCAGGGTTCCACAGAAAAACATGCACTGCAATATTGAGCCCTTTGCACTCTTTCCCTGTGCGCCCAACTGTAACTCTAGTTTAACCTACATCAGGATCTTTATTACTTATTGTTATTAGAGCCAGGCCCTTGTTATATGGTTTATAGATATCCTTTGCTACGAAAATTAAGGGGCAATAAATTTTTTGGTCACTTGAAGGTGCTTGGGATACCATATGGTACCAGGGGTTGAATGTGGGACTTTGCCATGCAAAGTGTGCACTGCAGCCCTTTGAGCTGTTTTCTCAACCCTTTTTTGTTAATTAATTTTATTATTGCTTTGTAAATTTTATTTTAATCTCCATTCTTTACTATACTATTAATGGTAGTGCTTCATTCATACAACCTCTCAACATCACACCCTCACCAGAGAGTTTATTAATGTCTCAGGGTCCCCCTGAATTACCCCCCCACCATCTTCCAGATTGTAAGTTCAGTTCTGTAGACCATCATTTTACTTCTTTAAACATGTACTAGTCTCTGGATCTATTTTATCAGCTGAAAATTCACCATACTAAATATAACTTTTTAAAATGATTCCTGTAAGAAATGTCAGAATATATTTAAAATGATAGTTAAGAAAGATACCTAGTCAAATATCAAATTAAAATGCCACAATACTTTGGAATAAAATTACTATACACCACATTTATTTCATTGTCATTTAGTAACAACTAGCAAAGTGCTTACTGAACTTCGTTTTATATGGGGGCTCAATTATTTGGTCCTTTAAGTGTAATCCTTCTCCTTTTGACCACACTGTTCCAGATCTAACATAAGTGGATGACTTCTGGCTAAACAAGGTAAAATCTTAGCATGAGCACGGATCCAAGGACAGGGTGATGATTTTAATGAGTTCCATTGAGTGCTGGCCAAGTGAGCATCTGTTCCTTTTGTTTCCCCCATACTTTGTAAGCCAGAATCTCGAAGCTACATAGTTGCATATTGGTGTGTCTTTGTAATACGTCCCCACCCCCAACCCCCACCCTCTACTTCAGTGGTGCATGGTTAGAAATCTTCTGGCATCTGGCACATGGCATAATTTCTTCTATGCTCTTGGGTGAGGAAATAAGTTTGCTCATTGCTGCTTATCAGTCTGTTTCCTTTGCTCCCAGATGGTGACCCTTTCATCCCACTCTTGCTTATTGTAACATTATTTTGACACCTATTTCCTTTTGTAGCCTCTGTAAATACCCTAATTCAGTAATGATTACTATCATTTCTTATTAACCAACAGTCTGGATTCCTTTATTGGTCCACATTCTGTCTTTATTAGCCCACATTCTGTCTTCTGGTTCATTGCTTCAGATTTTGAACTAGTTAGTTGGTCAATGACAAATGAAAGCATGAGCTGAAAATATTTCTTTCTTGCTACCTCTAACAGGTCCCAGTAACATGGAAATAAGGAGAGGGTTTTTCATTTTTTTATTTACAGGGGTTACCTGTAGCTCATGTTTTGTAGCCGTAGCTCTAGTTGCTTCCTCAATACTTGACCTATGAAAGGTAATGATTTACTATTATTTTTGTAGGCCTGCTAGCTTGTCCCTGTTTCCTATTCTCTCTTCCCTTAGCCAAATAATTTATCTACTACACTTTATATGACAGTTGTGGTTTGTGAATTGGTACGAGTATCTGGGTTCTTCTACTTTTGTTTTGAGTCATATACTCAGAGTCTAAAACCTTAGTATTTTATTATGTGTATCTAAGTTTTAGAGAAGACTTTAATACTAGTTTTTCCTTAAAAACAACAAAGTTATTATGTTTAGACCCGTATCATACATTTTATGTATCTCTTCTTTGCCAGAAACATCTTACAATAATTGTTTTACAATAGGTCTATGTAAAGAAACCCACTTTAGAATACAAGAAAACAAAGTTGTAGGACAAACTGCAGCTACCCAAATTGAAGAATGAGGCTTAGGAAAAAGGAGTCATTTTATTATTTACTACTTAATCCAAGCAATAATATTTGGAAGCATTGAAATGCCTTATTTTCTCCAAAAGCCTTTCTTCTTACTAATTACAATCCCATAGTTTATGAGATTTATGCTTGGAACATGATGAGCTCTATATTTATTGTAGCTTTAAATGGACAATCATTATTGACTGCTAGCTCAGTCTTTAAAATCAATAATCATGTTGTACCTAATTGTCAGTCTTCATGGTATTTTTTAATTTGTAAAGAAAACTAACTGGATATATCAAAAGCATTAATTTTTCATTTTATCTTAAGTATTCTTGAAATTTTGGGTATCAGGCTTTCCTCTAATCTACACACACACACTCTCTCTCTCTCTCTCTCTCTCTCTCTCTCTCTCTCTCTCTCTCTCTGTCTCTGTCTCTCTCTCTCTCTCCCTCACAAAGTTAAAATTTCATTGTTTGATCACACCTATCTATACTGCTGGCTAGGTAGAAGTTCTGCCTCTTTGTGTTTAGAAAATAAGCCCTTTTAGTAGTCCTTTGTAGATGTTCTGTATTGTAGTTGTTTTTTACTTGAGACTAATAATCTGTTTGCAACTGACTGAGACAGAAAAATGTGATGTTCCTTTCCACTCACTCCAGATTTTGATAGAAGACTTGTTTTATTTATTTCCAAAATTATATCCGCAGGAAACAAGCTGTTTAAATTCAGATTATGCTGAAGCAAAATGGTCCTGGTATGAGAAGCAACGTGCTGTTTTACGAGCACAGAGTCCCTTTTCTCATAACTGATTGATAGTAAATATTTTCCTGAAGAATTATTGCCAACCATGAACAGTGCAACTGTTTCACTTTTTTTCTGTGCTACTTGCTGTACCAGCCATTGTCGGTAATTAAGATCTACAATTCACAATGCAGACGTTTGCACTTCCTCTGGGTCTGTGCTATTTATAAGGCATTTCAGCTGTTCAGAGTTTCTTTTGAGTTTTAAACTACATGTTAACAGGCTTCTTTAATATACTGTTCCACAAGTAGCATGTCAGATGGTCTGTTCTTTGCACAGTCTCCTTTATCCCTCTAAACATTAGCTTCGTAGAGAATATATTAAGATTTAACCATGTCATTGAGGATGATATGGTTGGCAAAACTCTGGAGTGTAACATTAGGCGTATTGCTGTTTCAAAAAGGCAGAAATAGAGTTCACAGACAATATTCTTTTCTCTCATCTTTTAAATTTTCATATGAATTTAGTGAGTATTTGGGATAAGAAAGATTCTGAGAGATACTAGTACAGTAACTTTTTAAAGCTCACTTTGAAGTAACAATAGAATCAAAATCCCTCTTATGAACAAGAATTTGTGAGTGTCTTACATGAAGAATTTAAGAAGACGTAATCTTCTAGATGTGCATGATATTTAAGAGTACAGTCGTGATGCACCAAAATTGATGAGACTGCTCTGTGATCAGTTTTAGGAACCCCAATGTGTACATGCCATTGAAAAGGAAGGTATATACAGGAATTCTGATTGATTGGGTATTCAACTTCATAAAATTAAAAGTCATTTTCAACTGTTTCAAGAGAGTTTTATTTTTCTTAAGCCAGACAATAGAGAGCTCTAGAGTCAGAGTAACTGCTTGTTTTCTCCTTGCCTGCCTGCACTCATTGTTACACGTACAAGAAAAAGAAACTGAAAACTGTCAGCCACATATGTTTAAAACTGCGCCGCAATGGAGGATCGGACTGGTTCCCTCGAAGCCTGAAGTCAGCTACATTGACTCCGTGCGTTGGCAGGCAGCACCTTCCAGCAGGGCAGGTCTGCAGAGGAAGGCGGGATGCGGGTTTCAGTGCTGATTTCCTGATGGCCCCTTGGATAGAAGCAGCTTATAGCAAAGCCTTTCCAAGGCAGTTTTATTTGCCAAAAACCTAAAACTTTCTGTAGTACTTTTGAACTATAGTGTTTCTGCAAACTTTTTCCCCCCTCAGTGAACTCTTTATGAAGCTTTTCCTAGATAACAGGAATGATTCAACTATTGTGAACCACTGACATGTCTGACTGAGGCACTTGAAGATGCTCGAACCTATTCACATTTCTATCTAGCCAGGGAGCTAATAAGATTGAGTTGTCTTTGTGGATTGATCTAGATTAGCATGAGATGAGCCCAGTCAGTGTCTTCGTCAGTGAAAAAGGGAAGGTTGGGAGAGAGGGGGCTGAAGGAAGAAAGTTCTTCATCAAGAATTGACTGCAGTATTGCCTGCTGATGCATGTCGGATCACCCGCACTGAGAGATCACATGGCTTCTCCAAAAGTCAAACGATCAATTCGCCTCGTTTTGGCTCTGTACTTAATGCACAAACAGTGCGATCTGCGGGGCTGTAATTGCATTGTTAGGGCCAAGGAACAAGCCTGTGCCTTTTCAGCAGACAGCTGGCAGGGAGAGAGGCATGTTGTTAGGAAAGAGAGAGGCAAGGCAAATAAAATTACTGCTAACGCTCAGAGATCGGCAGGAGTCCTACTTGCCTAATCTTACCGGTGGGAGCAAGCGGCTGTTGTAATCCAATTATAGCAGCATAAGCAATTTGTTAGACACTCCGCATAATGTAACAATTTCCCAATAAACTCTGACTTGTAATAACGTCGGCAAGAGTCCGCATAAATCTGCCCGAATGGTGGGGGCTGGAGCATTCGGCTGGGGGCTTGTAATTGGCGCCATCAGCACGTTTTGCGGAGTGCAGTATGGTGCAGTCTTTTAGTGCAGGAATTTTAAGGAGAAAAGCATGGCACACGTTTCTTAGAAAAAGAAAAGTGGCTATTAAAGGGAGCAGCAAGAAGGGCATACTCTTGCCTTCACATTACCTAGGAATCTTGGTATAGAAAGAAAACAGGAGGAAGCCATGTTTCGTTCTAATACTGAAGGGGCTGTTTGGGGGGGGGGGGGTGGAGCATGGATTAAATTCCTTTATTTAAAAGACATCAGTTTCTGTTATCTATACCCTTCTCTAGCCCCCCCCCAATGCTGTTCTGGCAACATTTAGATAACATTTTTATAAAATTGTCCATAGCCAGGCAAGCCTAGAAATGCCAGACTTAAATTTATTTTCTTCTAGATTTTCAGCGTTTTCTGTACAACAAGAAAATATATTTTCTTTGTGCCCTGGACAAATCTTTTAAAGTTATTATCTCATTGAATACCAAACCTTCCTGCAGAGTTTTGCCTTCTGCTCTGTGAAGCCATGTCTTACTGAAGGGTTTAAAATCAGCTTGTTGTTTGCTTGGCTGACTTTGCTGCTGCTTACTTTCCAGTTCTGAAATACATTGTGAATATCTACAGTGCTAGGATTAGTAATCTTTCTTGTTGAATACTTATGTTTGTACAATAATACAGTTTTTCTTGTTTAAAACTCTACCTGTATGATAATTATAGTCATAATTTTTATTCCTAAGTCATAAAATTTGTTTCAGAAGAATATTTGTCATTGTGTGGAGCAAAATAGAGCCTCCATTATTTATTGATTGATTAGCATTTGTAGTCACAGAGTAGAGTTCCTTATTTAATACGAGGTATGTGGAGGTGAAGAGTGCTCATAGATTTGAGTTAATAGATTTTCATGCTACAAAGTGTATATTAAATGTTATCTACTTTCTTATGCCAGTTCAACTCTTCATTGTTGTTAATTTGTGTCAAAACCAAGCTTCTGAAATAAGAACAGGAGTCTTCAAAATATCATGTTGCTGTGGATATTATCACAATAAATATTTACTTTTGGTATAAACATTTCCTTCTACTGAAGCAAATGCTGCCTTGTTTGACTGGAGCTACATCAATAAACTGCAGTGCCTCTAATAAAGCCACTCAGTGTCTGGGTTTAACTAATGGCTGATTTTCATGGCTTTGACAGTGAGCTGTGTGCGTTATTTTCTCCTGATATTGTAAAAATAATGAGAGCAAATTAGAACAATCAGTTTACACAGATAGCTCCTGATTGGAGGCGATGGGCAATATGGCAGCAGGTAATCCATCTTCGAGCTCCTGTCACATTAACTTCAGCAGTGTGAAAAGATCAGGTGGGGTAAGCAGGGATCCTGCCCAATCGGAACACTGAAATTAATGAGAAGAGCATTGTTCTGTGATCAACCTTTTAATTAGCAAGACTGGAAATGGAGGGAGTGGTAAAGGCATCACCACAGTTGCACAATACCAGGCACAATGGCTGAAAGGGAAAAGGAAAATAAACATGGGCTTTACATTGCGGTTTTCTTGCAATATATGGACATTGTATTTCCATGCTAGAACTGGGTTAGAGACTTTAGGAAATAATGCGTGCATTGATTGCAAACTACCATTACAAATATGGTTGATGTGTCAATGCTCTCTCGCAGTGGTTTTCTACCACTGGTCTGAAGGCATAAAAAGGTTGAAAACCACTCATCTACCACACTGGCTATTAACTGCTGGTCCACAGACCATGCTCGGACCAGTGCTGGTCCGCAGGTGTATAAAGGTTCACACCGCTGATCTGTAGACTATGATTCTATCAAGGAGTCATTTAGGATTTAATTTACTAGCATTCTTTCTTTGACATCGCACTCTGAGTTTTAAGAATGAACTAACAGAGAAATGAAATTTTGAAAAGGTCTGCCATGTCAACCTCCCACCACTCCACTCACCCCCAATTTAGTTTTCCTTACAAGTAGCATGAGACTTTCCTGGAGTGTTTCTGTCAGTTGGCATTGTTTATAAGGTGGAGCAAAATCCAGGTAGTAAATGATACATATTTAAATTGTGTTCTTTCCTTGTTTCTACTTATAAGGGAACTTCATGAATTCTCTCTCCCACGCCATTTCATTTATTCCTCACTGTTGGTGATTATGTTATCTTAATTTATAAAATTCACTATTGAGTATCAAGGAAGTATGATGTTTATAGAAGGAATGCAGGATGAAAATCTAACAACTGAGACTAAATGCTGATTTATCCATTTAAAGTTCAATTCTATCAGAATTGTAACTTGGATATATATACTGAAAATATTATAGAAAATGTGTGCTGGAAAATATGATATGAGAGTATGGAAGACATCAGTAAGTTATTTTATAAAGAAAATTTAATTGGGTTTTGGACCACACCCAGTTTTTGGCTCAGGGATCATTCCTGGTGAGACTTGGGAAATAATTTGGGCTGTCAGTGATTGAACCCATGTCTGCCATGTACAAAGAGTACCCTATCCATTGTACTATCTCCAGTCCCGAGTCACATTTTCTTTACAAAATCAGTCTGTTTTCTACTCTTCTTTGGTAGACTTAAATTTTGTGAAAATATATGAAGTCACTAGAAACTTCAGTTTAACATAGGCTATATATAAGTTGATTCAATTATCTTCTAAAGATATATAAAATATATGTTGATAGTTTTTTTGGAGAGAGAGAGGGACAGAGACAGACAGACAGGCAGGCAGACAGGCAGGCAGGCAGACAGACAGACAGACAGACAGACTGCTGGAGCTGGGGATTGACCCCAGGCAAGTGCAAGGCAAGTGATCTACCACTGAGCAGTATCCCTGGCCCTGGGCACTTAAGCATTGATTTGAATGCAAATTAGCAGGAAAGAATCTAAAGTGTAAGAGAAAATATTTAGGTCAGGGGCCAGATAGTACAGAAATTCAGATGGCTTGCCTTACATGTGCCTCATCTGGGGGTTCAGTTCCCACATATCACATGATTCCCCAGTCACTACCAAGAGTGATCCTTTAGTGGGGGCTGGAGTAGGTAGCATAGCAGGTAGGGCGTTTGCCTTGCACGCGGCCGACCCGGGTTCAAATCCCAGCATCCCATATGGTCCCCTGAGCACCGCCAGGAGTAATTCCTGAGTGCAGAGCCAGGAGTAACCCCTGTGCATCGCCAGGTGTGACCCAAAAACCAAAAAAAAAAAGAGTGATCCTTTAGCACAGAGCCAGGCGTAACCCCTGAGCATTGCCAGTTATGGCTCAACCCCCAACCCTACTCTCAAATGAAAGTTAGATCATCTTTTTTCCATCACAATTAATATGTAAACTAATGGAAATTTAGCCTTATATCCCTTTCATTTATACATCATGGACGTTGCTCCTCTATATAAAACTCACAGAACAAGATCACTTGACTTCTTCCAAATCCGTAACCGCTTGCCCACTCACCATCAACATTGTAGTGTATCTCTTAGAATTCTGTAAGAAATCTCATTTTTATTTTTTCTTTTTACAGATAGATTTTCCTAAAAATACTCATTTAGACATATATTAATATTTTAGTACACTGACTTAACACCAATAGCCCCAGCCCTTCCCTTAACATCCTTTTATTGAAATAGAATACTACACTGTGTAGTTCAGAGATTATTCCTGGCTCTCTGATTAGGGGTCATTCCTGGTGGTGTGGAGTGGAGGACCATATGTTGTATCAGGGATTGAAGTGTGGGCGCCTGTATGTAAGGCCTCACTCTTCTCTGTGCTATCTCTCCAGCCCCTACTAGACCTTATGAGAATGGTGTAACTGTACACATTGATATTTCAAACACCACTTGTTACGGTTTTTCATGCTATTTTTCTGTATTCCTTAATCTGGAAGAGAGACTTTTATTCTTACAGCTTTTATGGATTTTTGTGACAGTTCATTCACTACTCTCCTATTGTTGACAGTTTCAGAAGCCTAGGCTCATAAGCTTTCCATGAATAAATGTTCTTAGTCATATGGTATAAATAGATAACTTAAAAATCTTAAGAAACGTGAGCTCTCTTTTTTGAACCTTTCAGTACCCTTGAGCTCAGGATCCATAGATGTAAAATTTCATTCTTATGACATGACTTCAGCTTGTAAAGCAAATGAACTGTGAATTTAAATGCTGGTTATGCTCTTTACCTAATTTCTATAAAAACAATTGTACTTTTCCCAATGTCTCTTTTAAATATTTTTATTTTTGTTAATTCACTGTGAGCTACAGTAACAAAAATTTCATATTTAAACTTCGATCATACAGTCATCCAACACCCATCTCTTCACCAGTGCACATTTTCCACCACCAAAATCCCCAGTATTCCCGCCCTCATTCCATAACTCCCCCTGCCTGTGTGGCAGACAATTTGCATGATATCCTTTCTCTACTTTGTTACCTTTGATATTGCGAGACTGGTCCTACCTCCCCTCAAACCTGCTGAAAAAACAATTGCTAAACAGTGTGTTTTGTGTTGCTTGTTATGGATATAATATAATGTCGCATGGCCAGTATTATGGCTTTAGGAATTCTAAGATTTTAATAATTAGGGTCTGAAGAAATTGCTGCTGCAGGTTGCTCGTGTCCGAGATTCCTGTGTGTGTCTCTGGATTGTGGCCACGTGGGAGCTGGTGCTTCTTGGTGGCTTCTAGAAAATGGCGACCGCTAGAGCTCTGAGAGGGCAGGCCCAGGAGAGAAGGTCTATTGCAAAGTCCCAGGCCACCTCTGCCACAGGTTGCTCGGGTCCGAGATTTCTTTGTGTCTCTCACTTTTCCCAATGTCTTAAGATTCTGAAATTCTATTTCACTTGTGCACTTGTCAATATTTGTTTTTGTTGAGTTCTTTTCCAGTAAGTTTTGCTTTTTACGATCAATGTTAAAGTAGGTGTCCTGTTCTATGAGGGCATATTTGTTTATTTGTTCATATGTATAATTAACGAAGTGCCTATCTGGCTGAAAGACCAAGAACTTCCCTCTTAATTTCTTAATAAAAGTATTTTTTTTCTTGTCAGTAGGGTTAATTAAAAAAAAAACGTATAGAATCTAGTCCAGTGTTTCCCAGGGTCAGTGATACCTATGGAGAGAGTGCTGCATAGAAGCAGGTGACAGTAGTAACCTGGGGTGCAATTGGGTGGCAGTTTGTTTCCTGAAAGAAGATAGGTTTTCAAGAAGGTGCTGGACCCTTTTTCCCCCACCCTCCCTGAAGAGGGGACTATAGCCAAAATAAATTTGGAATCCTCTGGTCTAGTCCTTAGAAACTCAGTTTATACATATATGCTTGTTTAAGTATGGAGGAGGGGTGCAAAGAAATAGTGCTGGGGGGCATGGTTGAGTCCCCAGCACCTCATGGTCTCATGATTACTAGAGTCAGCCTCTATTACTGCTGGGTGTGGCCCAAAACCCAGAATAAAAAAATAATGAAGTTCTTAAGTGTGGAACCAGATATAGGCATTGTCATTTTTTGTACAAAGGATTATTGTAATCCTTTCTAGTTTCCCTATTTCCTTTCAGTTTTGGAATATGTTCCTATAAATGGAATTCAGGATAAAACTCCAGTTTCATTTCTATATAACTTTTTCTTCACTCCCTCCACTTTCCCACCAGTTTTGTACTATAAAAAATTTGGAGAGGGGACCAGGATTATTATTCATAGGGATGGAATGCATATGTGAGACTGTGAGTTCGGTTTCTGGCCCTTCGTGGCACCCAAACATTGCCAGTGTGGCTCTGGTGGCCCCTATCTCTGCCGAGCTCTGATCTAAGCACTGAAGTATCAGGCCTTCAGTCCCGCAAGCGTTGCACCTGACCTCTCCAGCACTTTTTTTTTTAGTTTGAGAAAGAGAACGAATATGTTAATTATGTTAATATTTACTAAGCCCCTGTATTTGAGCTCTGGAGAGCTATGTTGTCTATCTCAGTTCTTAAGCAGACCTGATGAGATGAATGACTTCATCCATTTCAATTATTTAGCTGTCATTTTTTTTTGACATCTGCGCTGTAGAGTTAAATTTTGAACTCAGATCTATTCTGACTTTATAGTTGTTAAAGGTTGCCTGAAGGTTGCCTTTCACGCTGCATTTGGAGGCACTATAACTCAATAAGAATTACCTACCTTGTAAAATTCATCTTATCAGGGATTTATGATGACTTCACAGCTCTGTGTTCCATTGTTATATGTGTAAAACAACTGGGTAGTGAAAGATAGTACAACAGGTAGGGTGCTTGCCTTGCACTTGGCCAACCTAGGTTTGATTCCTAGCATCTCATATGTTCCCTGAGCACTGCCAGGAATGATTCTTGAGTGCAGAGCAGGAGTAACCCCTGAGCATTTCCAGGAGTGGCCCAAAACAAAACAAAGACTGGGCAATATGAATCAAGAATAGCTAGTTCAAGGTAGTAACTCATACCTTAATTTTTTTAGAAGTTGTTTTAGGAAAAGAAATTCTTAAATTCTAATAAAAACAAAATGGTGGTTACCAGAAGGGAAGGAGAGGAAAATTGGATAAAGGGATCAATTGTATGGTGATAGAAGCTAGGCTTTTGGTGGTGACCAAAAGTGTAGTATACTTAGATGTTGAATTTTAATGCTGTATACATCTGAACTGTATATTTCATTAATTTTATGAAGTAATCTATGTCAATTAAAATTTCAGAGATGTTTTGGGATATAAATCTCATTGTCTGTTTTGGGATTCAGAATGTATGATGCATTCATTGAGTCTCTTCTCACACCAAAAACTTGTTTCTATGGTTATGCTGGTTAATTTTATCATTTAAAGGGTGGGGTAATTTCCCTAAAGACCAGATTCTGATTATACTTCTGTAAATTTTTTATCTGTATGTACGTTTCTAGATATTGGGTTATTGTGAAAACATAATGAGATCTCAGGATTAGTAATTGGACCTTGAAATCTTCTGCCTATTTTGAGATAGGGAAGAGAAGGGTTGGGATAGGAGATTATTAAGAAGAAATAGATTTATCAGAAACAGATGAAAACAAAAATAAAAATAAATTGTATATGCATGTTAAATTGTCTTAGATATTCTTTGGTGGTGGCTGGGGCACACCCAGCTGTGCTCAGGATTTATTCCTGGCTCTATGCTCAGGCGTCACTCCTGGGGGAGCCCAGGGGAACATGTGAGGTGTTGCCAGGGATGAAGCAAGCACCCTACCTGCTATACTGTCCCTCTGCCCCAAATTCCCCTAGATATTCTTTGTCTGTTTTCCTTTATTTTTGTGTTGAGGGTTGAGCCCAAAGCTGCATACTATATTTAATGGCAAAATCATCGTACCCAGGGTTTGTTTGCTTTTTTTTTCCGCAACATTGGCACAATTTTTTAATCAAAAAAAATTTTTTTTGGTTTTTGATCACACCTGGCAATGCTCGAGGCTACTCCTGGCTCTTACTCAAGAATTACTCTTGGTGGTGCTAAAGGGACCATATGGGATGCTAGGGATCAAATCTAGAACCTAGGCTGACCGTATGCAAGGCAAGTGACCTACCCTCTGTACTATCACTCCAGCCCTAATAGAAGATTTTAGTAGTTGAGGTTGACATAAATTTCGTGCTCACATGAAACACTAAAACCATGACAAACAGCAAATGAACTTTTTCCAGAACATAAATTTATTATGTTTATATTTCAAGTATCATCTTTTACCTCATCTACATTTTTCTTAGAATATCTCATAGCATAAGAAATTTAATTACAAAGGTTTTTTAAAAACAAACAAAAAACCTGGGAGCAAACTGAAGGAAAATGTACAAAGAAAAACTGTGCTTAAAAAAAGGGAAATGGTTCCTA
This sequence comes from Sorex araneus, assembly GCF_027595985.1. Classification (NCBI taxonomy): domain Eukaryota; kingdom Metazoa; phylum Chordata; class Mammalia; order Eulipotyphla; family Soricidae; genus Sorex; species Sorex araneus. The sequence goes on along the minus strand of NC_073312.1, from coordinate 25,500,666 downwards.
CAGTGTTAACTATGGAGTGTGTAGCGTGACTCTGTAATGGAATATCATGGCAGGGGGTATAATACTGTAAATAAGATGAATATGCCACTTGTGGATTAATGGGCAACCCAAAGAGTGGCTTTATTTACATGTATGTGTGAGGTTCATTTTCAGTTTGTGTATTTTCTCTTATTCTTGTGACTGCAGTACTTAGAAACCTGACAGTTTAATTAGGGAACTTTTAAAAAATTCAATTTCTCAAATCTTATCTTAGATAAGACTAGGTAAATGCCATTTCAAGCTTTAAAATAAAAAATTTGAAGGAATTATTATTTCCTATCCTTCTCTTGGTAATACTTCAGGAATAGAGGTAAGTTCTGAAATTAAGCTCAAGAAATATATTGGAGGGTGGGAGGGTTGGGACAGGTTTGGTCCATACCCTTTAGTGTTCAGAGGCCACTCCTGGCACTGTGCTCAGAGGTCACTCCAGGCTTGAGTGATTATCGTGCTGAAAATTGAACTGGGGTTGGCCACAAACAAGGCAAGCCACTGGGTGGGCTCCCAAAACCAAAAAATTTTTTTAATCTTTTTTTTTTTATTTTTTGGTTTTTGGGTCACATCCTGGCTCTGCACTCAGGAGTCACCCCTGGCGGTGCTCAGGGGACCATATGGGATGCTGGGAATTGAACCCGGGTCGGCCGCGTGCAAGGCAAACGCCCTACCCGCTGTGTATTGCTCCAGCCCCCCAAAAAAATAAAATTTAAATAAAAATTATTTTCTATTTTAGTTTTGAGTACTCCCAGTGGTGCTCTGGACTTCCTCCTGGCTCTGTGCTCAGGGATCACTCCTGCTAGGGCTCAGGGGACTATATGGGGTATCAGAGAAAACCTGGCTTGGCTTTATGCAAGGCAAGTGCCCTACCTGCTGAACTGTCTCTCCAGCCCCCCCTTTTTTTTTCTGTTATGAAAAATGAGTTGGTATAGATCTCACCTATATCCAGATTAGATTTCACTGAATATGAAATGCTTCTCAAAGGTTTGTGTATTGAGTAAAGATACAAACTTCTAGACTGGGACACTATAAGAGCCATTATCTTCACATTATAACATGAGATGCAGTAAGGTTGAATTCTAAATAAATGCCTGCCATCCCTCTCTCCTGTCTTCCCTCCCTCTTCTCTCCCTTTCTTCTTCCCTTCCTCCCACAAGAAGAACAATTTTTAATAAAATACAGTGATTGAATCATCAAAATTTGTTCACCATTGTATCATTATTTATTGTTTATACTTGAATTTCCCAATAATCTCATTAAACATACAACCCCATTTTACATAAAAATAACGTATCAAGTAACTTGCCCATGAAATTGGAATTTGAAATCAAACCCTTTGCCCCCATGACCATGTACTTTTCATCATTGTATTTATGAATTTCACTACAGAGAAATTGTGGTTATTTCCTAAGATAGGTAAATTCTATCTTAGGAAAAACACAATTCATGATTGAGGCTCTCAGTAGGTTAATGAATAACTGTTTTATCTAAGAAGTTCTTAATGGTATTTATTAAATGTTAATAATTTATTATTAGTAACCAGTATGTGTAGAACGCAAGTATGCAAATTGGTTATATAAAGTTATGATTCAGTAATCGTATCTTTTTCTTGTAGAGTATTTTCCTTTCAACATTCACTATGAGCTGATAAAAATTAAAAATATCTCAATTAGCAGCCATTAAAAAAAAACTGTTCATAGAGCTGTGAATTCTCTCTTACTCTCTGTTTGGCGTTCCTGTTCAGGCTTTGATTGCGTGTAATAAAATTGTTGCTTAATTAATGCCAAGGTTCTGAGGCTGTGGCTAACACAAAAGAGAATGAAGTGGAGAAACCAAGAGGTAGAAACATCAAATAGCTTTGCTGTCATGTTAATTTAGACCTGCCATTCTTATTCTAGTTCATGATATATGACTCCCAATAGATGCTTTGTGAATTGAAAGAGAAGCAATAGTGAATTCTATCTTAGGAAAAACACAATTCATGATTGAGGCTCTCAGTAGATTAATGAATAACTGTTTTCAGACAATATTTTACACCTAGTTTGAGCTGCCCTTGGAATGACTGTGGTAGCAGTGTTAATGTGACCAGCAGACATGTTGCAAAAGCCAGGTTAAGTGGGGCCTAAGCATCATGGCTTCATTGTCTGTGCAGGACAGAGCCAGGACTGACATCTATGGCAGACTGTCTTGGCCAGAAGAGTGATTTATGTGTAACCAAGTGTGATAGAGGGGAGATTTTGCCTAAGCTTAGTCATCCCTGTTCAGAATCCTAAAAAGTAAAAAATTGTAAAAATTTACTTAAAAAATTATATGGACATGCTTTTTGAGTTATCCATCTGCTTAATGGGCTAAGGTGTGACTCAGTGGTAGAGGACATGCTTGCATGTGTGAGACCCTGTCAATGACTGGGGGAGGGTAATTGCAGGAAACATTTATTTCACATATAATTCAACAATATAGTTTATTCATTTTAAAATGCAGAATGGTGAGTAATATAAAAGTCTTTTAAATATAACCTTAACGGGGCCGGAGCTATAGCACAGCTGGTAGGGCATTTGCCTTGCACACGGCCAACCCAGGTTCAATTCCCAGCATCCATTATGGTCCCCCAAGCATCACCAGGAGTAATTCCTGAGTGCATGATCTAGGAGTAACCCCTGTGCATCGCTGGGTGTGACCCCCCCCAAAAAATTTTTTTTTTTTTTTTTGCTTTTTGGGTCACGCCTGGCGATGCACAGGGGTTACTCCTGGCTTTGCACTCAGGAATTACCCCTGGCAGTGCTCAGGGGACCATGTGGGATGCTGGGATTCGAACCCGGGTCGGCTGCTTTCAAGGCAAACACCCTACCTGCTGTGCTATTGCTCCAGTCCCCCCAAAAAATTTTTAAAAATAAAGAACCTTAACTTTTTTAAGTGATTTTATATGTTTTTCTTTTCTCTTATTCTTCTTTCTTGATTCATGGAGCTTAATTTGTTAGCTGGTTTATATTTGTATTAATTTTAACAAGAGGGTTGAAAAGCTGTGTTTCTTTCAGAGTGAGAAGACTTGAAATCCAGTAATGAAAAATGAAGCCCCTTTTATTTCTGGCTGTATTCCCAGATGATTCTGTGTATCACAGTCATTGAACTTTTTAGAACCTGTTCAAATGCTACATGGATTTCTTAAGATTACCACTCCATATCTAAATATACTTTCTGGCGATATCCAGAAGTGAATGGGAGCACTGATACAATTTCCAGTGAGTGGTTAAGGTATCAGTAAAGACCAGAGTTTACAATCACGGGAAAGGAATATAGGTTTCCATTTGAATAGGTCTCTATTGTCCGGGGGGTTATTTAATGCTAATAATTACTTCTTTTAGAATGAATGGAACTAGGTTAAGTGTTTACAGCCAAATCTTCTTTACCACCACCAAGGAGCAGGGTGCTCCTAATACTGACCTACTTCACTCACATATAACACGGTAGGTGCGATGGTTATATAGCCATGGGAGAAAAAAGCATGAAGAATTTTTTAGTAGGGAGGGCTTTGGTAGCATGTTTCTTTATTGGTGAGTCATAATGCTGCTACAAATCATGAATAAATATTTCGAATTCGCTAATATTACTGCAGTTATAACCATTTTCAAGCTTCCTTTCTAAGTAGATATTTCTCTCCTAGCTTTCTATATTGTGAACTTTACAAAACTGGCTTAGGCAGCCTATTAATTATTTATGCCATAGCAACAATTAAAGCAAATTAAAAATAAAAATCGCCATATTGCTCTTAACCGTGGGCAGAACCAAACTGTGTCAGCTCTGTCAGGGCCTGCGGTGTTTCCCTCATTAAAGGTGCTAGAGGGAGCTCTAACCTTGTTCAGAGGAGTGGCGTAAGGGAACAATTGTCTATATATGGCCACAGGATTGTAAATGAAGAGAAGGGGCTAAGGCTTTTCCATGACAAAAATTTATATTTTTTATTAGAATTTCCTGTTTCCTTTTGTCAGAAAATATTGTTCAGGACTATCAATCTAACAAAACTTAAGTCACTTCCTGCCCTCTCTTCCAAGGAATATAGTAATCTTCCTAAGTGTAACTGGCATTCAGAAACTCAACTTGAGTCAGTGAATCTTAACATACCTGAAAATCACCACTATTTCTTTAAGAAAGAAAAAAATGAAAACTTTACGAGAAGCCTGCTCCTGTCTGGTTGTGCTCAGGGGCAGGGTCATGTGGCATAGGAAATTAAACTCTGGATCTTGCATACATGCAAGATATGTGCTCTACCCCTTTGAACTATCTTCCTGGCCCCTAATGCTTAAATTTTTTTTATTATTAAATATGTAGCAGGCAGAAAAGTCTGAATAATAAGGCTACCTATTTCTTTTTTAAAAGCATAGCATTTGATAGCCCATAGCATGGTGTAATGCTATAATCTCAAAATTTAAATTGTAGGACCCGAGCAATAGTACAGTGGGTAGGGCACTTGCCTTGCATGTGACTAACCTGGGTTCAGTCTCCAGCACTCCATATGGTCCCTGAGCCTGACAGGACTGATTTCTGAGTTAGAAGCCAGGAGTAAACCCTCAGCACAGATGAATGTGTCCCCCAAAACAAAAAACAAAAAAAAATTGAAGTAAAACTGAGCTTTCAAAAAGGAATGGTACTTGACATTAGGTTAATTTTTCTATTGAACAATTTGAGAAGATAGAAAAGAGCAAAAGGAATATCTTTAAATATGTTCTATAATATGGTGTGAACTACATTTGCACATTTTTTCAGTCTTTCAGAATCATTTCTAAAATATAGCCCCAAGGGCTGGAGCGATAGCACATCGGGTAGGGCATTTGCCTTGCACACGGCCGACCCGAGTTCGATTCCCAGCATCCCATATGGTCCCCTGAGCACCACCAGGGGTGGTTCCTTAGTGCAGAGCAAGGAGTGACCCCTGTGCATCGCTGGGTGTGACCCAAAAAGCAAAAAAATAAAAATTAAAAATAAATGAAATAAAATATAGCCCCAAAACGGGCTGGAGCGATAGCACAGTGGGTAGGGTGTTTGCCTCACACTCGGCCAACTCAGGTTCGATTCCTCTGCCTCTCTTGAAGAGCCTGGCAAGCTATCGAGAGTACCTTCCTCCCACGGCAGAGCCTGGCAAGCTACCCGTGGCGTATTCAATTTGCAAAAAAAAAGTAACAACAAGTCTCACAATGGAGATGTTACTGGTGCCCGCTCGAGCAAATCGATGAGCAACAGGATGACAGTGACAGCCCCAAAACAGTAATATAACATGTTTACCTAATTTAGTTATATAATACTATTATTTATAAATTATATAATAAATGTGTATAATGTATAATAGACAAATTCATTTATAAATTAGTGAGGGAAGAACAATTCTTAGAGTGATAACAAGACTCAATGCATTATACTAGTTTTAAAAATTGACTTTATTGGTTTCAGTCAAACAGCTAACATTCAGTAGGTTCAGACTCCATTTAACTTCCTTAAATTTGTGCTTTGTTTTAGCAATTAGCAGACAGCGTGAAAACCTACTAAAAATTACCAGCTGTCATCATGCCCACCCTCCTTTCTCTCAAATACTAGTAGAAAAACAAACTATCTCCTATGATTTTGTCAGAAGGCTCTTTACATCTACCTCACATGGGTACTTTTTTTAACGGGGATTTCATGTGCCACACAGATCACAGACATAAGGTTTTTCTAAGGAAAGGCAGTTTTGAAGATCACAAAAAACTTTCCTACCTGCACAAACTCTCATCAGAGATTTTGTACGTGAGATTATAAATAATTTTGTATGTAGAGGGTTGAGGTGGAATAAGAAAATGAAAATCAAGAAGACCTACTTCCACAGTGTTGATGCCCTTGACTTAGAAATAGGAATTGTACAAAAAAAGAAAAAGAAATAGGAATTGTGCATATCCTTTCTTTGTCGAACTTGGCTTTTCTTGTAGCATGCATTGGCTGCCATAAAGACATTTTCTGGCTTTCCATCCAGCCTCTTACTTCACCAGGGTGTGACTTATGTTCACATGGAGCTTTGAGGAAATATGAAACTCAAGAGCTTCAACCTTTTTGTGTTGACATTCTGAACTTACTCCCTTACTATTTTTTGAACAAACTTTTTAATATTTATTAAACTAGATAACTTTAGAAAAAGATGTTTAACTTAATAAATGGAAATTTTTAAAGAAATAATTTTTTAATTGAATCACAGTGAGATGCATTTATAAAGTTAATCATGATTGGATTTCAGTCATGTAATGTTCCAATACCTGTCCTTTCACTGGTGTACATTCCCCACCACCAATATTCCCAGTTTCCCTCCGGCCCTGCCCTTGTTCCCCCTGCCCCCTCATCTCTATGACAGGCACTTTTCTTCTATTTATTCTTCTATTATTATTTCTGTTTATACAAAAAATTGAGAAAACCATTCTCAGGTAAGCAGCATCACAGCCAAAGTAAGGTAGCTCGAGGACCCAGTCATATCACTAATTAATTACCTATGTGATCTTAAGCAGTCCTCTGTTGCAATGGGATCTGATCTTTAAAGTGAATGAATGGGGGCTGGAGACAATACAGGGATTAAGGCGCATATCTTGCTTGCAGCAGGCCCTGGTTTGAGCCCTGGTACCACATGTTTCATTGCCCTCCCAACCTGATAGTATTCAGGGGATCATGTCATGCTTGGACTCCTGCATGCAAGGTATGCACTTAAACCTTCTGATCTCTTTCTCTGGCTCATCAGTTGAGTATTGCAATACATGTGCTTCAACCCAGTGAGCTATTATTTTCATCCTATATAGCATTAATCTCTATAGATAACTGTTGTAGGAATCATTATTTACAGGTGAGGAAATTGAACCACAGTGAAGTGACTTACCCAGGATCACAGGTCACGTTAATGATATAATAGTACTGGAATGGAGCAAGTACCAAATCATGGTATTTTTCCTCAATGTTCTGTTACATAGGCTCCTAAGAACAACATTTGAATAGATTTTCTCTTTTGTGGGTGTGGGGGGGCATGGTGTACGACTTTCCAAATTCTAAAAGAGCTGTAACACTTAAGTGTTGCATGAATAGGTTTTCATGCAGCACTTATGGTTTTTGGTGCTTAAAAATGAACATTTTTTTCTTTTCCTTGTGCTGTAGAAAACACCTTCTGGGGCTGGAGCGATAGTAGAGCACTTCCCTTGCATGTGGTCAATCCAGATTCGATCCCTAGTACCACACATGTTCTCCCAAGTACCACCAGGAGTGATCCTTGAACACAGCCAGGAGTGAGCACTGAGAGCTGCTGGGTTTGGCTTAAAAATAACAACAACAAATTTTTTTAAGAAGAAAAGAAAATATATTCTATTTAGTTTTAGTCATTGACTTGGAGCTTCCTTGTCAATAAAAATAAGACAAAGGTCCAGAATTTCATTTTAGGAAAACTGTACACTTTATACAACTACATTTTGAAATTTAATCTGAAGTCACTAACTTATGTGAATCTGGGCAAGTTATTTTGGTCACCTCTGCTAAAAAAACAGATGCTGCATCCAAACTAAGCATCTCCTGGATAAATTAAGAAAACAATTACCCAAGTATTCCAGAGAGAAATGCCTTTAGTCCCTTGATGCACCAAGGGTTATTAAAGTTTTACCTGGAGATAACCAAGACTTCCAGAAGTTACAAGTCATTTACTTCATTCACTGCAGCTAAGAGAGGCCTGTGCTGATGCCTCATAGGATTATTTCTTGCTGCATTTAACATGCATTAACAAGCATTTGGAAAGAGTTGAATTTCTTCTAGAAAGCTGAGTTGGCTTCTTGAGATCCTATTCCCCAAAAAGGAAAAAGCCCTGTATTTTCCTAATCCATGTTTTAGATAAAGCTTCTTAAAGGCTTTCTTAAGAGGTGGAAGATAGTTTTATTTTTCCCCCTTCATTATTAAAAACTGACCATTTTTTCCCATGTACTTTTTAATTGTATTTTAAGTATATCTCTGTGTCTGCCTCTGTAGCTAATGCCTCCATCATCCCCTGTTATTTATGGTACAACTTAACTTTCTGTTGCTGAAAATAAAGGGAGGATGTGAGGGGGAAGTCAGGGAGAAGACTTAGCTTCAACTTTATCCATCACAGAAATTTTATTTGGGTAATATTAACATTATTTTACATCCATATAAGCAACCTCTGAGGAAGTTATACAGAAAAGAGCAACCAGATTCCAGACAATTAAACTTTATTACTCTCTGCCTGAAACATTAAGTAGTGGTTTAAAAAATAGTTTTTCATCTCCTCTCCCTCTTGATGTTTATTTTTTATTGTGTGGGAGAGGACCTGTTTGCACAACAAGCATTTTGCTTTTCTAGAAGCAGGTTCTCTGTGTTTGGTTATTTTTTTTTCCACTTTGCCCCCAGCTATCCCACCACAGTATCTTTTCCATCTCTTCCCTTGCTTATTATTATCAGTTCTTTCCGGTCTCTCACTTATCCTTGCCCTTGCCCCATTTCTTTCCTCCAGCCCAAGTCTCCTTGATCATTCTTCTCCCTTTTCTTCTCAGCTTCTCCTTTCTCTTCTGCTCTCATATCCCTTTCTTTTTTCTTTTTTTTTTTTTTTTTTTTTTTTTTTTTTTTTGCTTTTTGGGTCACACCTGGCAACGCAGAGTGGTTACTCCTGGCTCTGCACTCAGGAATTACCCCTGGCTGTGCTCAGGGGACCATATGGGATGCTGGGATTTGAACCCGGGTCGGCCGCGTGCAAGGCAAACGCCCTACCCGCTGTGCTATCTCTCCAGCCCCTCCCTTTCTTTTTTCTCCCATTTTTATTGAGGTACTGTAATTTACAATACTGTTAATGTTGTTTCATGTATACATTGTTCCAACACCACACGCATTACCATAGTGCCCACTTCCCCAGTGCCCCAAAGACCCCTCCCATTAACCCAGCCCAGGTCCTCTTCCCTTTCTTTCCCTTTTTCCCCCATCTTCATACTACTTTACTACTCTTCTTTCCACTCCTTTCTACAATCAGAATCATCTGCAATTCTAAACCCTTCAGAATCAGATTTTCAAAATCAGATGTTATCTGCAAGTGACACCAATTTTGGCCTGCTTTCAAACATTAATTTGATGTTATAGACAAAGAAATCCTCTAGATGACATAGCAACACCACTTCATGCGTCATGGATTTTACTGAGTTTTTTTCAAGACCAGAAAAATATATGTCCATTGAAATGTGAACACTGGCTTTTTTTTTTTTTCTGTTGAAATGATGAGGATTTTTGTGTGTGTGTGTGTGTGTGTGTGTGTGTGTGTGTGTGCCATGCCCAGCTGTGTTCAGGACTCATTCCTGGTGCTGCACTCAGGAATCACTCCTGGGAGTGCTCAGGGACCATATGTGGTGCTGGGGATTGAACACGGGTTGACACTGTCTGAGTCAAGTGCTGTACCCCCTCTGCAATGTATTGCTCCAGCCCATGATGAACAATTTTTCTTTGTGCTTCTATATTTTTCATATTTTTGTGTGCCCATCATAAATGCAGTTTTTATTTTTTCATTTGTATTTAAGCACCATGATCTACAGTGCTGTTAATAATGGCTTCAGCTAGACAGCGTTCAAACCCCACAACACCACAAGTCATTGTCCCTCCACCAATGTCTCAAGGTCCCCTCCCACCAGTTCCATGCCTAGCAAATTCAGTTCCGCAGGCTGACTCTCAGGGTTTGTTGCCACTGGCCAACTGTTATTCCCTTACTGTGTTTCTTTATTTTCCATTTATGAGAGAGATCATTCTGTATTTGTTCCTCTCCCTCTGATTTCACTTAGCACAGTGCCCTCTAGTTCTGTCTACATTGCTGCAAATTGTAAATGCTATTTTTTTTAAATCACTGATAATTCTTTGGTTGATCCAAATAGATGCTTTTTTAACAAAAGTGAAAACAAAGTAAAGTGAGGAACCACATTTGATTCTCTAGTAAGTATGAATTTATTTTTGTCTTTTGATGTTCCATTTTCCAAATCCTTTTAACTTTCAGGATGGTGATTCCTTGAACCTTTAGCTGGTGAACTGTAATAGCACAAAGTAGATGTTAAATACAGTTCACAAGTTAGAATTAGACTCTTAAGTGCTATCAGAGCATTTCTGCTTTTCTGTGACTCCCCAAAACTTAGTGCATATTTTGTTCTTTTTTGTAATGGAATATTCTGAGGATAGTGGTTGTGACAGACTTTTGGAAGTTTACATACAGATTTGTTTTCATGCCTGTTATCAGGCTTGGAGGATATGTTGTATACCTACTTCATTGTTGTATGGTCTATTGTTCTTCTTGCTATTTGCTATAAAAGGTATAAAAATCAGTGTTCTAGACCATTTACCAAGTGTCCCAGAATTAAATGTTAAAATTCCCAGTTCATATTCATTTGACCAAAAGAAAACTGCTCAGTCTGTTTCTTCTCAATTGGCTAACTTAGGTTTGGAGGTAAATAAATGTAAGACTAGAATAAGGTATTCTAGACAAAAGTTACGCATTTCCTAGCCATAGTATACTTGTTTTAGAAAGGGTTAAATGGTGTATCTAGTGAATAGTTTTCTAGCTGCAGGGGATTTTGAAAAGAGATCTAGGAATCCTGCAGTTAATTGAATTCTTCAGGCATGGGCTTATGGTCATTGAAAAAATTTGAGTGAGCAAAATTCTCCTACTTTGCTCCTAGATAGTTTTTAGTATATTAGAACACAAAATTTTTAAAAGATAATTTTAATCCTATTTGCCCTGTTGGACATTTTGTATATAAATATGATAATCATATGATTTTACACAGTATATTTGTTCTCTTGCTTTGCCCTTTCCCCAGTTCTTCTTTTTTTTTTTTTTTTAACTTTCCTCACTTCCCCAAGTCTGCATCACTGGTACTTTTTTTCCATTTTTCCCCGTCTTGTGAGCAAAGTTTTAACAGTACATGGAAAGTTAACTGCCTGGAGTCTTTTAAATATAAGTAACACGCAACCAGTAATAAGCTGTCGGTTGTTTTTTTTTTTTGCTGCCTGCAAAGAAACATAAACACAGCGCTCATTTCTGGCAGGTTTTTACTGTCAGAGTTTCTCCTATTATATTTATCTTACAATTTGCCAGGGGGTGAAGTTATTAAGTTTTAGCAGCAGCCATCGATCAAGTTCACAAGTTAACACGATAAAGGCTCTGTGCCGCTCCGATCCGGGGAAATGATGATCCTCACTCGGTAATTAACTAAATGAGAAAGTTAAATCTTACTTGAGAGCTGGGAGAGATGAAAGAGAGGTGTTTGTCAGTTTCTCAGTGGAAATTAGAAGCAGTTTTCTGCAATTCCCTAAGCTGCTGCTCTGTCATATTTTACATAAGCACTGGGAAAACGTCTTGTAATTAGTGCTGTCATGGAGGATTTTTTTTTTGCTGAAGGATGTTGGAATAATTCATTAGATTATCAAGAAAGGCTTGTGTCCTGAAATGATTAGCACAGTGAAATTTAAACCATTAACGATAACAAGTTTAGAGCTTGCTGCAGTGCAGAGGCACCCGGGGTATGTCTGTGCCTATTTCAATCATTTCTTATAATTAAACATTATGTCCTTTTTTTTCTCCCATCACTAAGACCCATCCAAAAATCCTTTTAAGGTGGCACTGTCTACATCAGTGGGTTTACCAGCCTTGGAGGTGTGTGTAGTTAGTAACTATAATAATGCAGCAGTAAATTAAACTGCTGTGAGTTCCTCGGTTTAGAACAAAAGAACCTATCACCCTAGAAGCTATAAAGTTGCATGAGAGAACCCGAACAAAAACTCATATAGAAAGGGGCTCAGCTTGAAGACCTAAAAATGTTAAGTAACTGCCATCCCCTTAATTACCCCCCCCAAAAAAAAAAAACCTGAAAATAACCAAAACAGCTTTTTTTCATTTTGGTGGATTTGTATGATTTTCCTTTAATAATAAATAGAAAAAAAGGTTGGTAAGTAACCAGTCTTTAAATAATCATACATACTGAGACATTTGTAAGCTTGTTTCCAAGTAAGTTTTATTTTATGTAAAAGAATTGATTGCAAGCTTTTCTTGTTGGTTATTAGAAATCGGGCTCATAATGTGAACTTTCCTTCTGCTGACAAATCTGTACCTTCCTGTCTTCCACGTTCACTAATCAGATTTGACATATTTATGAGTTCACCTAATATGTAATCATATTTAGTAGAAGCTGTTAAAATATTAATGCAATAATCCCACAGAGAAATGTGATGTTTACTTCTGTTGAAATGTATGTCCCATTCTCTCTGTACAATCACTAATTTCATTTCATTTCATTTGCTCTCTTATCTCCCCCCAAAAAGATAATGGATTACTTCTTTGATCTCTGGAAGTGATAATGTTCTGTTGAGGGGTGAGGCCTGCCCATCCATACTACAGAATAGGGGACGACCCCTGGTGACACTGCATGGTGGTACGGGCCTGCGATGGTTTGGTGCTGAGCCGGTGTTAGAGTGCTAACACCAGTCCCACTAGTGCTGAGCAGTGCTGGTGCTGAGCAGCTATCCAGCAAACAGAGCCAACATATCAAGGCCTTTTTTTTTTTATTTTATTGAATCACTGTAAGATAATTACAAGCTTTCATGTTTGAGTTACAATCACACAATGATCAAACACCCATCCTTCCACCAGTGCACTGTCCCCACCACCAGTATCCCCAGTATCCCCACCTTTCCCACCCTCCCACTGCCTCCATGGCAGACAATATTCCCCATACTCTCTACTTTTGGGTATTATGGTTTGTAGTACAGATACTGAGAGGTTATCACGTTTGGTCCCTTATCTACTTTCAGCACACATCTCCTATCCTGACCGATTCCTCCAACCATCATTTTCTTATTGATCCCTTTGCATGCAAGGTATGCACTCTACTTCTTGCACACTCTCTTAAGTTCAAGTCACATAATTTATTTTAGACAAGTTTTTTGTTTCTTTTGTTTGGACTTTAAGGCCACACCCAGCAATGCTCAGGGCTTACTCCTGGCTCCGTGCTCAGGGATCACTACAGGTGGGCTCAGGGTATGCCTACAGGTATATGGTATGCTGTGGGTAGAACCTGGGTTGGCTATGTGCTAAGCAAGCACCCTACTTGCTATACTGTCACTCCAACCCTATTTTATTTTATTTTTAATTGAATCACCGTGAGAACAGTTACAAAGCTTTCCAGTTTAAGTCTCTGTCATACAATGACCAAACACCCATCCCTTCACTAGTGCACATTTTTCCACCACCAAGAACCCCATCCCACCCCTTCCCCTGCCTATGTGTCCAGCCCTATTTTAAAGAACTGGAATGTGGAAAGTTTTATTCTCACTTTGAAGCATTCATTGGGGTTTTCTCTACATGCTTAATTTATGACCAAAACCTTTGTTTCTCTGGAAATCCCCATATTTAAAAATGTCCACATGCTAATGGCCTTTTTTCTTTCATTTTCTTTAAGAGTTCTGGAACTATTTAGGATCTTCCTGCTATTCGTGCATAATGAAATGCCGATAATACCATTTACCTGATGTATGGCGGAGTGGGGTTGGGAGAGGACACCAGTGCTCAGGAGCTACTCCCAACTCTGCTTGGGGGCAGAAATAATTCCTGATGACGTAGTGCGGAAGATCAAACCTGGACCTCCTGTATGCATAGCCTATGCCCTAGCCCATTGTGCTGTCACAGTTAACTCTGTCCAGCCATTTCCTGTTAATTGAACCAGGAAAATACGGATTTGAAAAATTGGCCACAAGGGCTGGAGCAAAAAAGTATAGCAGGTAGGGTTCTTGCCTTGCATGTGACCAACCCAGGTTCCATCTTGGGCATCCCATATTGTCCTCAATCCTACCAGGGTTGATTCGTAAGTGCAGAGCCAGGAGTAATCCCTGAGCATGACTGGGTATAACCCCAAAACAATAAATAAATAAGTAAATTTTGCAATGGAGACGTTACTGGTGCCTGCTCGAGCAAATCGATGAATAACTGGACTGCAGTGTTACAGTGCTAATTTTTTTTTAAAAAAAAATTGTTCTTGTCTTCTTGCCTGATTTTTTCTTTTATTTTTCATTTTTTAAATTTTATTTAATCACCTGAGATACATAGTTAAAAAGTTGTTAATGATTGAGTTTGGAGTCATATGATGTTGCAAAATTCATCCCTTTACCCATGTACATTTCCCACCACCAGTGTCTCCAGTTTCCCTCCACTACCACCCCATGCCAGCCTACCTCTGTGGCAGGTTTTCTTCTCTTTCTCTCTCTCTCTTTGGGGCACATGGTTTGCAGTAAAGAGATTGAAGGTTATGTATATCACTTTACCTATTTTGAGCCCCGTTCTCGTCCAGAGTGATCATTTCCAACTATCATTGTCAGAGTGATCCTTCGCTATCCTAATTGCCCTACTCCCCACCCAACTTGTGGCAAGCTTCCAACTGTGGACCAGTCCTCCAGGCCCTTGGCTTTACTGTCCTTGGGTATTAGTCTCATACTATGTTTTTTAATATCTCACAAATGAGTGCAGTCATTCCATGTCTGTCCTCCTTCTGACTCATTGCACTCAGCATGATTCTTTTTTTTTTTTTGAGAGTGGCAAACATAACGTAATATATTCATAACGATGAGTGTTTTTCAATAATAAAAGGAGTGAAGTACTAATCCATGTTACTCTTTATGTTCATCCATTTATAAGAAAATTTTATAACTTCATTTTTCCTGGTGGCTCTGTAGTATTCCATTGTATAGATGTACCATAATTTAGTTTATCTAGTCGTCTGTTCTCAGGCACTCGAGTATTTTCCAGATTCTGGATATTGTGAATGGTGCTACAATGAACATAGAAGTGCAGATGGCATTTTGGGCCCCCAGGCTATAGTTTACAATGCTGTGTTTTTTGTTTTTTTGTTTTAAACAAAAAAAGGGGGTTTTGTCGGAGGGTGGAGGGGGAGTCACACCTGGCATTACTTATAGTTTACTCTCCTGGCTCTGTGCTCAGTAATCAAGCACTCCTGGTGAGGTTGGGGGATCATATGGAGTACTAGAGATAAAGCCCAGGTCACCCACATATAAGGCAGGTGCCTAACTTGATGTACTATCTCTCCAACCCTAAGAAAAAAATAATTTTAAATTATTGAAAATTTAAATATTTTTAGATTCTTATTTAACTTAGGACCTGGCAGCAAGCCTGTAGAGCAATTAATACAGTATAGACCTTTTGAATACTTTACTCTTTCTTTTCTTTTTCTTTTTTCTTTTTTTAATGAATGGGTTGTGCAGTCAAATACTCTTATTTTATTTTTATTTATTACAGTTTATTTTGTAACCTGTGGTGTTCATGAGCTACTCCCTGCTCTGTGCTTGGGGGTTGCTCCCAGGCATGCTCAGTGTTGGGGATAAAATCTAGGCCTACTACACACAAAGCCTTTGCAAGCCTACTGCATGGAAAAAATCTGCCTCCTTAACTGTACTTTTTTTTTCTTTTTTATGTTCGGGGTCACACCTAGATGTACTCTGGTGTTAATTCTGGCTCTGCTCTCGGGAATTACTGCTGGCAGTGCTTGGGGGACAATATTGAATGCCAGGGATTGAACCTGGGTTGGCCATGTGCAAGGCAAACACTTTACCCGCTGTGCTATTGCTCCAGACCCTGTCCTTAAATGTACTCTCGTCTCTCTGACCCTGTTTCATTGTTTCTCCTGGCCACAGGAATAGGAGCCCTGGTTCTAGCCTCTTCCAGGTTAATGTACGAGATTAATTACTTGAAGAATTACCTTCTGACGTGTTAAATAACTATACTGAAATTTTAGTCTAACCCAGAATTATAATTCTTCATGGGCCCTTTCACCTTTCTCTTTGTGAGAGGAAACTCTTCTAAGTATTTCATAATCCACTACTTTTAATCTTAGTCATTAGCCATGACCAGTTTTTTGTAGTTTTATTTTGGTTTCTGTCTTTTTGTGTTTTAATCGTTTGGTTTTCTAACTCATCTTCCTATTTCTGTTCTTATTAATGCTTCTCCTTCTCAGTCCCTTCCCATGCCCATTTTCTGTGTAGTCATTGATGGAACTATTTATGAAGCTTAAATCAAATGATGCATGCTTTAGCATTTCAAAACTTCTGAGAGAGGATGGGGCTGGGCTGAGGTGTTCTTCTTTATGCTTAGGATGAAATCCAAACTCCTTGCTGTCACCTACATTTGATCATGGTCCCAAGGTACCTTTTAACCTCATTTCCCATCATTTTCTTCCTCATTCACAGTCTGTCACTGTAGCACTGTCATCCCGTTGCTCATCAATTTGCTCACGCGGGCACCAGTAACTCTCCATTTCGAGACTTGTTGTTACTGTTTTTGGCATTTCAAATACACCATGGGTTAGCTTGCCAGGCTCTGCCATGTGGGCGAGATACTCTCGGTAGCTTGCCAGGCTCTCCGAGAGGGACAGAGGAGTCAAACCCAAGACGGCCGCGTGCAAGACAAACGCCCTCCCCGCTGTGCTATCGCTTCAGCCTATTCACAGTCTATGTCAGCTATATTAGCTTTCTTCACTTAACACACCTTAATTTGCTTTTTTTTCTGAAAAGCTTTTCCCAGTTCTGTCCCCACTGTGTTCACAAGTTTCTTTTTTTTTATTTATTTATTTATTTATTTTTGCTTTTTGGGTCACACCCAGCGATGCTCAGGGGTTACTCCTGGCTTTGCACTCAGGAATTACTCCTGGCAGTGCTTGGGGGACCATATGGGATGCCGGGGATCGAACCCAGGTCGGCCGCGTGCAAGGCAAACGCCCTACCCGCTGTGCTATCGCTCCGGCCCCATGTGTTCACAAGTTTCTTCGTTGGATCTCTCCTTAAATGTTACCATTGAAGCATAGCTTTTTGACAGCTTCAGTTAAGGTAGCATGCACTGTTCACCTATTTTATATTACATTCTCTATCTTTCTTCATAATATTTCTGAAATTTATGAATTCAAGAATAATCTTATATATTCTTCCTTTGTTCCCCAGAAAAGGGAAAGGAATTTTGTGTGCCTATTCACCACAGTATCGCTAGCCCTAGAGAGGCCCCCAGCACAGAATAATCACTCAGTAAATAATTGATGGTTGATTGGTAACTCAAAAGTTACTTCAGTCAAAATTGTATTTTATCCCTGCTAGGCTACTGCCATATTCCCAGCTTTGCCCATTTTATTCTTTCAATCAGTATCAAATCATTACATCCCCTTTCATCTACCATAGGCTTCAAAGTCAGAATCTTGCCTCCAAGTCCTTAAGGCCAAACAGAATCATAGCACTCTCTTCATCTAGTCCTTGCACCCCGTTCCCAAATGGTGTTCCATGTCAGGAAGACTTTGCTTTCTCTACTCACTACTTCTTTCCTGGTGGTTTAAGCAGGGTTTGCCGCAAACTAAACCCCCTGTCATGTCACTCAAGTTCAGCAGTCACTTCATGCTATAACTTCCAACCTGTATGCAAAATAGTTTGCCAAGTCAACCCACTAAATATTGCTATGGTGGGACTGCCAGTTCGGGTCTGCAAGTGCCTTTTTTTTTTTCTTGTCCAGCCCAGCTGGCAGCTTCTGTCATTAAAGAAATTAATGATAATTTTGAAATGGCACATGTAATATGTTTCCAGGGGGACAAGTATTAGCCTTTGAGTACTAGACTGAGGACAGTGCTGTAAGTGCTTAACACCTTTTATTTCATATCCTTGTCACCTGACATTTTCTTTTTTTCTTTAGGAGCTAACTTAAACTGTTCATTGTAAACAGAAAGGCTGAGGAGATGTGCGGGAGCAGCAGGAAGTTAGTGTTACCATTAAACTGAAATTGTTTGTCAGCTTTCCTGGCTATTTGAACAGTAGTGGTTGAGTCATCAGGCTTTTGTTGGGAAAGCCAAATCAATTCTATTGCCACCAGTAACCATTACCCTCTTCTTCCATAAACTTCTGTACAACCTTTGGTTTTTTAATAATTGAACTTTTTCACTGTACCCTTGTGGGTTTTCCTTTGCTTCTTTTTTAACTGAAGTAGCATTGGCTTATCACAAGGTCTCAACAACAGCATTATAATCTGACATCTGTCTGTACTACTTTACAATCCCCAGTGTGGTGGGTTCCCCGCCCCCCTTCCTTCCCCTTTTTTGTAGTTGTTAATGTTGTTACTGCTGGGATGATTGGAGGCATGCAGGATTGTGGTACACCAGAGATTATACACTTTATTGTGGTTCTTGGGATTGTTGAGGCCTAATACTTGTGCCAGGTGTTTAGTTTGCAGGCAAACTAAAACCCCTGTCATGTCACTCCAGTTCAGCAGTCTGTACCATAACTTCCAACCTATACATAAAATAGTTTGCCAAGTCAGCCCACTAAATATTGCTATGGTGGGGGTACCAGTTTGAGTCTCTAAACCTCCTTGTCAGAAGTCCTCAAATAGAAATGTTGCCTCATTTCCTGTTGTTGTTGCTTGGTGCTCAAGAGTCACCTCAAGGGGACTTGGGGAGCTATGCAGTACTGTCAGGAATTGAACCTAGTGCCTCTCTGGCCCATACTTAAGACATTAGAAAAAAATTGTGTGGGAGGATACAAGTAATTTACTTAAGAGTTTTCTACAAAGGCACTTCCTTAGCTGCAAACAAAATTAATTTTGCAGTGACATTTGTCATTGAAATACTCTGTACTTACAAGTTTTTAATAATCGATTTTATTAAAGTAGTATAATTTACATATAATACTTTTGAAGAGTATACTTCAGTGAATTTTGGCATATGTGTATGAATACCTGTGTTGACAGTCAAGCTATAAAACATCTTTATTGCCCTAAGAAACTACCCTGGTGCTCTTACCTGTCAACCCCACCCCCCAATATCCAGCCCCAGGCAAACACCGAACTGTTTTTATCTCTAAAATTAGA
This sequence comes from Sorex araneus, assembly GCF_027595985.1. Lineage (NCBI taxonomy): Eukaryota > Metazoa > Chordata > Mammalia > Eulipotyphla > Soricidae > Sorex > Sorex araneus. The sequence goes on along the minus strand of NC_073312.1, from coordinate 25,481,711 downwards.
TTTATTGCTCCTGAAGTTTCATATAAGTAGATTGATAATGTACTCTTTTGTGCCTCACTTCTTTGATTCAGCATGCTTTTTGAGGTTTATCTTTGTCATTTTTGTGCTATCCAAAAGTCAAGCATTCCTATTTGGTTTGATTTGGTAGGGTGGGGTTCTGGGACAGGCCAGCATCTTTTCCATATACATCAGTGATTTCTCATTCTCTAAAATAATGGATGAAAACTATATGTACTTTATTTCTTTCAATGCTTAGTAATATTTCATTACACTAATATATCACAGTCTATCAGTGCAGTTCTTTATTGCTACTGGACATACTCATTAGTCATGTGCATTTGGGTTGCGTTGCTCACCTGAGCTGCAACTTGGTTCTGGCATGCCAGAGATTGCAGTTTTATGGCTAAAGGATCATTTGAGCAATGTGGAACAGTGCTGGAGGTCAGACTTGGCAGCATCATTACTACAAGGCAGGCGTGCTACCCCTGAACCATATCCCCTGGCCCTCAGTGCAGTTCTCAATGGGTTCTGAGACTTGTTCAGTTTTGGACTAAAATGAGTAAACTATGAACATAGGAGTCATTGTGTAGAAAACTTTTTGGTGGGGGAGGGTTGTGCCATACCTGGTGGTGCTTAGAATTCATTCTTAAGGGTGTACGGATTCCAGGGGACCCTGAGATGCCAGGAATTGAAACCAGAGCAACAACCTATTTTCTAAAGTGATTGAATCATTAACATACTGCCTGTGCTGGGCTGAAGTGATAGCACAGCGGGTAGGGCGTTTGCCTTGCACACGGCCAACTCAGGTTCGAGTCCCAGCATCCCATATGGTCCCCTGAGCACGGCCAGGGGTAATTCCTGAGTGCAGAGCCAGGAGTGACCCCTGAGCATCGCTGGGTGTGACCCAAAAAGCAAAAACAAAAATATACTGCCTGTGCTATATAATAGAATCATCTATGACTCATTCTTGTTGAGACTTGGTGTAGTCTATTTCTTTAAACATTTTAGTAAGATTGTCTCACTGTGATTTCAGTTTGTACTTCCCAAGTTTCTAATGATGTTAAAAAATTATTTATGTGTTTACTGGCCATCAGTGGGGTGTATGTGTGAGGGGTATGGGTGTGTAGTGTTTTGTCATATCTTTTTGTCCACGTTTTGTTTTTTAGAAAGCCGGTTATTTGTTCTTTTTATTGAGTCCAAGTGTTCTTTATATTTTCTAGATACAAATCCTTGTCAAATACATACAGTATAATTTTATCCAGTTTATGATTTGATTTTTTTTTTTTTTAGTTTTGTTTTTGGTTTTGGGACCATGCCTGGCTTTGCTCAGGGGTTACTCCTGGCTATTTCTTCCTTGTTTTCGTTTCTGTTTTTCTTCCTATGGTTATTTTTTATTAGATGTTTTGTGTTTTAGTTCTTACATATAAATTGAAAGTCTAGTTATGTTAATTTTTGTATGTGGTCTAAGTAAGAAATAATATAAATAATATTTTTTTCCTATCACATCATCTTTGGTTTGGTTTGGGGACTACACCCAACAATGCTTAATGCTTAATTCTTTTATATTCACTCAGAGATTACTCCTGACAGGGCTCAGGAACTTTATAGGGTGCCGGGGATCAAACCCAGGTCAGCATGTGCAAGGCTTGTACTATCCCTCTGGCTCCTCACCATCATGTTTTAAAGCATTATTATTTCAGAAGCCAGAGTAGCAGTTCAGCAGTAGGGCATTTGCCTTGCATGTTGCCAATCCAGGCAAGCATCACCAGGTATTCCCTGAATTTAGAGATAGGGGTAAGGCCTGAGTACTACTGGTTATGGCCCAAAAGATGACAAAACAAGACAAAAGCATTATCCTTTCACTATTAAATTATGATGGGACCTTACTCAAAAACCACTTGGGGGCACCAGGACAATAGCATAGCATTTGAACCTTGCATGCAGCTGACCCATGTTTGATTCCTGGCACCCCATAGAGTCTCCTGAGTGCAGAGCCAAGAGTAATACCTGAGCATTGCTGGGTATGGTCCAATCCCCCGTCCCCCAAAAAAACAATCAGTTGGCCATATATGAATCTATTTGTGAACTCCATATTCTATTCCATTGATCTTCGTGTTTGTCTTAACCAAAGCCACACTCTTTTCCCAGTTTCCCATCTAGTATTGGTCCCTGGGGCCACTCTTAGCCTTACTCAACTCAGCTGTGAGGCCTGACTGTTCAGTGGTCAGGCCCAGAGATACAGTTGTTCCAAGACCTAGCAGTGCTGAGTAATACCATACTGCTCAGGAGCCACCAGGACTATGCCCGACCATGCTAGAGGGACCATGTGGGGACAGAGATCAAACTCAAGCACTCACTCGTGTAAAGCATGCACTCCAGCTGTTTGAACTGCCCCTCTGCTCCAAAACACACACTATTTTGATTAGTAATACAAGTCTTGGAATTTGGCATTCCAAGTCTTCTATTTTTGTTTTTATTTTTCGAGATTGTGCTAGCAAGATATTTTGGAGAGACAGGTATTGGTCCACACCTAGCACTGCTCAGGAGGGCTCTTTCTGGCTGTGCTCAAGCGTGCCCCACGTAGTTAAGGGACCGTGTGTGGTACTAGAGAGCAAACCAAGACCAGCTACATTGCAAGGCAAACACCTTAACCCCTCTCTAGCCCCCAAATGTTTTTGTTTTGTTTGTTTTTTTGGTTTTTTGGGTTTTTTTGGTTTTTTTTTTTTTTTTTTTTGCCGAGCAAATGTTGTGTATGCTTGGTTACATTGCTTGCATACTTTAGTGGTGGTGCTCGCAGCGGTTCCACACTTTAGTTACACTGCTTGCACACAGAGATCACACACTTTGTGGTGGTGCCGAGGATCCCAGATAACTAAGCTGCTTGGATCTCACTCAGCATGTTAGAGTGGGCTAGACATTGAACTCCTGGCTCCTGCAACCTCAGGCTTACAGAACAGGTTTTTGGTTTTGTTTTTTACAAAACATTTTTATTACCGAGCTTAGTCCCAGGATTCCAAAGCCAAATTTTAGTCTTGACATTTCTGTGCAAGTTTTAGAATCATCAGTGTCAACTTGTTTACCAAGATTTTGATTGATGCTATATTGTTTCTATAGACTAATTGGAATGAATCTTACAATGTCAAGTTTATCTGTACTTTTATTTAAGCCTTTTTATTTTTTCATTTATTACTTTTTTGGTGATGCTGGCATTTATTGCATTATCTCCCTGGCCTTTCACCAGATGTTTGAATGAGGGAGGGCCAAGGAAATGTAGGCAAGCTCTGAAATGGAGGCCAAGGCATGGACTAGTGCTAGGTGGACAGTTGTATTAATACTCTGAAGCACTGATAAAAACATGGCCCCTAATGAATGTAGAAATATCTTATTTGTTTACAGTATACAATTATTATAGTGCATGCTGATTTTTCTGTTACTGTCACTTCTCTGTAGTAGACAGCAATACTCTAGATAGTATCCAATTCTGGTTCATTTCCACCTTTTATGTATTACATTGTTGTTGTTTTTAAGCCACAACCCAACTGTGCTCAGGGCTTACTTCTGGTTCTGTGCTCAGGGGTCACTATTGTTGGGTTCAAGGACCATATGTGGTGTCAAGTATCAAACAGGATCAGCTATGTGCAAGGCCAGCACCCTAATTTCCTTACTATCTAGCCCCTCATTCCCACGTTTTAGATGACGGAATGAGAGGTTTAGGTGTTGGCATAAATTTTGGTCAAGCTGTAAACCTACCCACTTGTTAACTCTGTAAATCTCTATATTTTGCAACTTTTTCTGTTCAGGGATTGCAATCAAAACAACATATACAAAAAGCAGCCCTAAAATCACCCAAAGCCTCTTTCCAGCAAGGTTCTAACTAATAATTTTTGGTCTATCTCTTAGACATCAAATAGCATTTATGCTAGAAAAAATCCTAGCGTGTATACTAGGGCTTGCTGTTTACAGAGGTGTCCACTCTCCTTGTAAATAAATACTCGAAAAAATAAATAAACACGCAATTTGTGAAGATGCACTTTCTGTTGGGTAGCAGAAATCATTTCCAAAAAGACTTGCATATAGGTTTAACAGCTATACTTTAAGGCAAGGCTTTTCATTAAGTAGCATTAAGTTGATTATCCAAATTTGAGAGTTTGGTGGCATACTTAATATGTTCAAGCAGGTTTGAACTGTGAAGTAATTTGGGTCTCCTGCCAAATTAAGATTTCCTCAGGCAAATATGCTGAAAATTCATCCTTGAAAAGTACTCAGATGTACCACTTTGTTATTGTCATTTAAAGAAAACTTTCTTTAGAATAGTGAAAGTTTCAATTGATTTTTGATCTTTTGGTGTTTTCCAGCTTGAAACTTGGAAATATTATCATATCTAGTTGAGGGCTTTCAAATTTTAGCAAATAATATTCTAGTTATTTAATTGAATTTTTTTCACCACATAATCTAAAAGCCACCACTCTGTTCCGTAGACTTGTATGGAATATACTTACTTAGTCTCCTTATTTCCACTCATGTCTCTTAACAGTTTTTTCTACATTTAGTAGTGTTTCAGATCATGTCGTTTTCATGCTTCTAAATGTTTCTCCTTGTGACACTTCTCTCCCTGTCACTTCCTCTATACCTTCCAAGTTTCAGCACCAAAGCCTGAATCTTATATGGTGGCTCCAAGCTCAAAGGAGTAAGCAGAAACTGCCTAGATTCAGAGGTCCCAGATCCTTTTTTCTCCACAGTCTAACAAATACCTAATCCTCTCATTTCCTTAGTCTCAGCTCAAGTGTCTGTCACTACCTTTGACCCTTTAGACTTAAGTAAACTTGTTCTTTATTTTTTTAAAAAATGTTTTTTCCACCTAACATACTGTATCAGAACAACACCTCATCATTAACTTAGTAGCTAATTAGTTCTATAGATGGGATGTCTGGCACCACATGACTGGGTCTTCTGCTCAGAGTATCACAATAGAAAAATAAAAGATAAGGGTCAGAGTACAGCAGGTAGGGCATTTACCTTGCATGAGACTTGCAGGGTTTGATTCCTGGCATCCCATACAGTCCCCCGAGCACCGCCAAGAGTAATTCCTGAGTGCAGAGTCAGTTGTAAGCCCTGAACACCACCTGGTATGACCCAAGAACAAATAAAAACTTTAAAAGATTTATGGGGCTGGAGTGATAGCACAGCGGGTAGGGCATTTGCCTTGCATGCGGCCGACCCGGGTTCTAATCCCAGCATCCCATATGGTCCCCTGAGCACTGCCAGGGGTAATTCCTGAGTGAAGAGCCAGGAGTGACCCCTGTGCATCGCCAGGTGTGACCCAAAAAAGCAAAAAAAAAAAAAAACTTTAAAAGATTTTAAATTAGGACCTCCACAGTCTAACAAATACCTAATCCTCTCATTTCCTTAGTCTCAGCTCAAGTGTCCGTCACTACCTTTGACCCTTTAGACTTAAGTAAACTTGTTCTTTATTTTTTTAAAAAATGTTTTTTCCACCTAACATACTGTATCAGAACAACACCTCATCATTAACTTAGTAGCTAATTAGTTCTATAGATGGGATGTCTGGCACCACATGACTGGGTCTTCTGCTCAGAGTATCACAATAGAAAAATAAAAGATAAGGGTCAGAGTACAGCAGGTAGGGCATTTACCTTGCATGAGACTTGCAGGGTTTGATTCCTGGCATCCCATACAGTCCCCCGAGCACCGCCAAGAGTAATTCCTGAGTGCAGAGTCAGTTGTAAGCCCTGAACACCACCTGGTATGACCCAAGAACAAATAAAAACTTTAAAAGATTTATGGGGCTGGAGTGATAGCACAGCGGGTAGGGCATTTGCCTTGCACGCGGCCGACCCGGGTTCTAATCCCAGCATCCCATATGGTCCCCTGAGCACTGCCAGGGGTAATTCCTGAGTGAAGAGCCAGGAGTAACCTCTGAGCATCGCTGGGTGTGACCCAAAGAGCAAAAAAATTAAAAAATATATTTAATTAAACATATATGTTCCTGTCAATAAACTTTTGTTTGACATAATTACTATAGGATGTGACTTTATACTAGTTCAGTAACTGGTGAATACAAGACAAAGCAAATTCACTTTTGTTGCTCTTTAGTTATAATAACATGCTTTCACATTTGGTTTTCATCTATGTAGCTCCAAATATTCCCTCTTAGGAACTTTTGAAAATGGATGCCTAGTCAGCTGGCAGTATTACTGATTTGAAATTTTACTATGGTATTCCTGTGATTTTCTTTTTTTTTTAAAGAAATATGGTTGCTCTTCACAAATACCTGATTGCTAGTAAAATAATGAGTTCATCATATAAATATATAAACATCTCAGAGCAGGAAATTACATATTCCTTTATTTTTAATACTTACTGTTATATATTTCTTTTAATTCACTCCTGCAGACAAAACTTACCAATGGCACTTCCAGTATGATTGTACCCAAACAACGGAAACTCTCTGCAAGTTATGAGAAGGAAAAGGAACTGTGTGTCAAATATTTTGAGCAGTGGTCAGAGTCCGATCAAGTGGAATTTGTGGAACATCTTATATCCCAAATGTGTCATTACCAACACGGGCACATAAACTCCTATCTTAAACCTATGTTGCAGAGGGATTTCATAACTGCTCTGCCAGGTGGGTGTGTCTGTGTCTGTAGGTGTTGGTAAGCCATTAATTTGCCTGGGAGATACTTTAAATGGTAATGATGCTGAGTCTTCAACTGTGTCTTTCTCTATTTTTATATGTCTTTATTGGCTTGACCTTTACAAACTGAGCCCTTTATTCATAACTTTTCGGCATATATATATGTATATATAGGTGTATATATGTATATATGAATTAGATGCGAATTATAAATATTCCTCTTTTTTTTTTCCTACCTCGTGCCCTTCTGTTCATTCTATTTTACTGATAGAAAAATGTTTTCTGGCATGTTTTCTGCTTTGATATGTATCTTGTTTTTGTTTTTTGTGCGGTCACACATAAACAGTACTCAGGGACTACTCCTGACTTTGTTCTGGTGTGGCTCATTGCAGTGAGAAGGCCATGTGGAGTCAAATCCAATACTTCTCATTATTGAATTGAGTCCATGGGCTGTCTCTCTGGCCTCTTGATGTACTCAGATTTGGATTTCTTTGGGGATATATTAGTGGACTATTTAAATAATAGGAATGGATAAAAATATTTTACATTGAATGTATGCATAGATACTTATATACACATTTTTATATATAAATACATATATACACACAGTGGGCTGGAGCAATAGCACAGCGGTAGGGCGTTTGCCTTGCACGCGGCCAACTGGAGTTCGATTCTTTCACCCCTCTCGGAGAGCCCGGCAAGCTACTGAGAGTATCTCGTCCGCACAGCAGAGCCTGGCAAGCTACCCATGTCGTATTCAATATGCCAAAAGCAGTAACAACAAGTCTCAAAATGGAGATGTTACTGGTGCCCGCTTGAGCAAATCGATGAGCAAAAGGATGATAGTGACAGTGATACACACAGTTAAATATATATGCACACGTACACCCTTGAAATGCTATTGAGGTGAGGATGCTGTAAATGTTTACTGAGTGTTTGGTGGGATCTGGACATCAGTATGGTGAATAAGCATCTGTGTTTGAGGGAAATACTATCTCAGAAAAAAATAAAAGTTTCTCATCTTGGTAAAAGTTTATTTTCAAAGAAGCAAAGAAGAGTAAATCTCAAGTGAAATTATCTTGTGGAATTTCTTCCTCAATTGTTTCACAGTTACAGAAGTTATAGGAAATTTTAAAATATACATTTGTGTATATATATGTATATATATTCCCAGATCCTCACATTCAGAGAGAACTATTAATATTTTCACAAATAGCCTTCATGTTCACCTCCCCCTCTTCTGTGTATATTTATTTCCTTCTAAAGCCATGATAATTTTTTTTATCATATTCTTACGGTTTTTTGCTTTGTTTTTGGTGTTGGGGCCACACCCAGCAATGCTCAGGGGTTATTCCTGGCTCTGCACTCAGGAATCACTCCTAGTAGTGCTCAGAGCACTATATGGGATGCCAAAGATAGAATCTGGATCAGCTATGTGCAAGGCCTTACCTCTCTGGCTACCTCTCCAGCCCCACTTAATGTGATTCTCCTAAGTATTCCTCCTTTTATAACATTAATTTAATTGAAGCATATATTATTTAACCTCTTTGTTGAAGGTATAGGTGGTTTTAAATGTTTTTCTTTTTCCTATTTTGAACTGTTTGGTGGGTGACATTCTTTTTTTTTCTTTTTTGGGCCACACTTAGCGATGCTTAGGGGTTACTCCTAGCTCTGCACTCAGGAATTACTCCTAGCAGTGCTTGGGGGATCATATGGGATGCCAAGGATCAAACTTGGGTCGGCTGTGTGCAAGGCAAATGCCCTATCTGCTGTATTATCTCTCCGGCCCCAGCATTCTTATTAATTAATCTTTTGGGTAACCTAGGGAAAAAATATCAAGAGATGAAATTGCTATATTAAAAAATAATATTATTTTTAAGACTTTTAATACATGCTGCCAAGTTATCCTCTAGGGAAGATATACTAGCTTACACTCTCACTTAACCCTTCCCAAATTGCATAGTACTACTACTTTGCTTAGTCTTTGCCAATTATATCTTATTTTAAATTCTGTTTTTCCAAACTTACAATTTAAAATGGCCCTTAAAGTATTTATTTCTGAGAAATGGGCCATTTTAAAGTTGAATTTATACCTATATATTTTGTTAAATAGATTTCTTCCCCCTCTTTACTCATTGGATTTTGTTTTAGCCATAGGCAGTTTTCTTTGTGCAAACAATCTTTGTGTAGCTCATTACTGCTCTCTCCCCAATCACTGAGACATGCTACTGTCTTAAGCAATATACCACTAAGAATTGAACAGAAGTTGATTAGACCTGTGTATCCTTTGCCTAATGCCAATCCCTGATGTGTATCTGCTGACCACTTTATAAGATATTAAATCATCAGCCTAATGTTTTACAGACATTTTAACTTATAAACCTACACCATCTGGCTACATTTAGTAAACCAAACTACTTCAAAAATGCCTGTAATCCATTAATGTAATGGGCTTCTTTGGAGTGTTAGGTGAAATTACTTCCAAAGACTTATTATAGGGACATATAGTGAAAGATCAGGAGCAATTTGATGGCAGCCATTAAAAAGACAGAAATGCATTTTGAAAACTTCTGCCAGCATAGAAAGTTTCTATATTAAGGTGCAGAAATTATACCATCACTGCTTTCTGTATGAAGAGCTAATTATTATATCTTTAATTGACTTGTAGTCATGTTCTTTTAATAAGATTTTGTAATGGATGCTTCCATCTGCTTATGCTTAAATATGAACATGTGATGCCAACCAACAAGATCTATTTAATTCATTCTTCCCCAAGTCAGCTGAAAAATGTGACTATGTTCATGCAATCTTTAGAATAATGTTTAAGCACACTTGGACTGTTGCTAATGGCATCCAAGTAAGTGTATCTTTGTATGATTCAAGAGAAAGCCACAAAATGAAGTGTGGTATTCTCTTTGTTACTTAAGTTTATGCCTAAGGAAGAATATAAAGGGATTCTTCAGTATGTGCTATTTAAGACTTTAGCAAATCTCCTGTATGTAACCTGTAAAGAAAAATAATTTTGAGTGTTTTTGTCTCACTATGAATTAAAACAGCTGTCAAAGGGTTTTTTTAGTCTGATCATCCTATTGTATAAGATATATTCCTCTGACGTCTCAGTATAGACTTGAGTGGTGAGAATTTTGACTAAAAACCCACCCAATTTAAACAGCAAAAAAAGCTACATCTACTGTTTCCCTCTGTATGTCCTACAAAATATTCTCTGAAATTCTAACAAAGTTACTATTGGCCTGAGAATTTTTTTTTCCCTTTTTTGCCAAATTGTCATTTAGGTTTATAGCAGCAACTGTTCTCAAATACAGTTTTTTTTAAACATCTGAAATTAAACTCATTTTTGAACTTAAACATACCTCTCTGTGTGTCCTCTCGGGATGTTCCTATACCAATCTGTGTTTCCTTCTCTCCTTTCTGCATGCCCAAAATTCTATAACCCAGCTCATTCTGACTTAGTGCCTCTCCCCCAGTACATTTAAAGGATATTTCTTTTACTGAACAGCTTTGGAACTGCAGCAGTAATAGAAACAGAATGAGAAATGGACCTAATATAGAGATTTGGGGGGGTCTGAATCATAGAGTTTGTGGTGCCATCCATAGAACATCCCCCAGTGCTGAAATCCATATAGATAGATGTGAATTGTTTCCTGGAATCCTTTTTATTTTTAATGTCTTGGGGGGTTTGCTCGTTGTTAGCTCTAACTTTCTTATCTAAAGGAAGATGGAAAATACTGTTCATTTCTATAACCTATGGAAAAATTATTGTCACTCATTTTACCCAAGTCTCTGTTTGAAAAAGATACTGGGCCACACTAGGGACAGTGATGTGCCTTCATAGCAGAATAAATGCTGTTCTGTCTTAAAGGGCCTTTTATAAAAAAAAATTTTTTTTTAAATCATTGCTCTTTTCCTTTGCCTCCTCCCTACACCCAAAGCTCGAGGTTTGGATCACATTGCTGAAAACATTCTGTCATACCTGGATGCCAAATCATTATGTGCTGCTGAACTTGTATGCAAGGAATGGTACCGAGTGACATCTGATGGCATGCTATGGAAGAAGCTCATCGAAAGAATGGTCAGGACTGATTCTCTGTGGAGAGGCCTGGCAGAACGAAGAGGATGGTGAGCCTTTTACTTTTCTGGCTTTCAATTCACTTCAAGTTCTTGCTTCTCGTTTGGTCTTTGGAATACTGTTGGAATCAGTGAGACCACTTATTTATTGCAGTGGTGTGTAGCCAAAACCTGTTCATGAGTCTTTCAGATAATATAAAAATGTGTTAATAGGGGCTAGAGAGATAGTACAATGGGTAAGGTGTTTGCCACCATGCGGCCAGCCCAGTTCCAATCCCTGGCACTCCATATGGTCCCCCAAGCACACCATAGGAATGATCCCTGAGCAAAGAACTGAATATGTTCTCACACCCAAAAAAGAAAAAAAGTGTTAATAGTACTTTCAAAAATAGTGTAAAACTGACCAGCTCTCTCATTTCAAGCACTCAGAACTCGGGATAAATTGCTATCTTAAAAAGGATTAATAGGCAATTTATAAAGCAAGAAGATGACATTTTTTTATTCAGAAGCCATCAGAACCACTTTCCCCTAAAACAGTCCACAACAACTAATTATTATCTTCTTCAGGGGATCCTTGCCTTTATTCCATGTCTGTGGTATTTGATTACCTTTATAATCAAAATTATTTTATGCCCAACTGAAATAAGAACTAGCAATCAGAACAAATGAAAAATGGACATTACTGTAAATTGTTGCTTCTCTTAAACTTAATTTTCTCAAGATTTTATTGCTTAATCCTGCATTGCTTCAGGCATATAGTTAACAGCCTAAGGGACTTCCCCAATTTTTTTTTTCTTTTTGGGTCAACCCGGCAATGCTCAGGGGTTATTCCTGGCTCTGCACTCAGGAATCATTCCTCGTGGTGCTCAGGGGACCATATGGGATGCTGGGAATCGAACCCGGGTCAGCTGTGTGTAAGGCAAACGCCCTACCCGCTGTGCTATCACTCCAGCCCTGGGACTTCCCCAGTTTTGTTTTCATTTTCAACAGTAATGGCATAATTTCATTAGAACTTCTGAAAGAGATCTTCTCTGGATCATTTTCTCCCAGAAGATGTCTTTAGAGTATGTCTATAAGAAAGTCAGGTGTAAGGAGATGACTGGAACACATGCTTTGTATGCAGGAACCTCACTCTCATCTACACTACAGGATCCCCCCACATCCCCCGCGCCCCAACACTGTCAGAATTAACCCTTGAGCGGAGCCCAGGAGTAGCCTCTGAATGCCATGAGGTATGGCACTAAAGCAAACAAGAAAAATTAGGTGTGAGGCCAGAGAGATTATAAAGCAGGTAAGGTGCTTGCCTTGTACATGACTAGGATGGGTTCTGTTACCAACACTACACATGGTCCCCAAACATTGCCAGAAGTGATTGTTGAGCACAGCCAGAAATGGCCTCAAAACGAACTAAGAAATTTATTTCTCCTTCCCAATTATGTTTTCTTTCTTTATTTCAATATATAGAAAAAATAGAAACCTGATCTTTCACGTCTTATTTTATGCTTTGTAAATAAATTCTTGTTTTGTTTTGGGACTATACCAAATGATGCTGAAGGGCTACCGCCGCCCCAGTGCTTGGGAGACCATGTGGTACCAAGGATTAAACCCAGACCTCCTGAATGCATAGCATGTGCTCCAGCTCCTTGAGCCATCTCCCCAGCTCCTGGAAATAAATTCTTTAAAGAATGAAAAAGCAAAGCATACAGTTGTATGGCATTCCATCATTTTTCTAACAGTACCATGACCAACCTTAGAAATAAGGTTGCTTATATGGCAGTTGCTTAGATGGGAAAATTCTAGGGCAGCTAGGAATAATCCTGTATTCCTTAGGGGTTGGAGATAAGAAAAAATGAAAAAACTCTCCTCCAAATAACTCCTGACCTAAAATTTCAGAGATTCATTTCCACGGCTGTAAAGGCTTTGTTCCCTGTTAAAATACAACTTTTTCCCATTTGGACTGTAAATGACTGTAAATCTTTGTCAAACTTTGGAAGTTTACAAAGTCTTTCCACCATCCCTACCTCCCGAAAATTGGGATACTGAGTAGATAGATCTTGGCAAATGCATATGAAAATGCCAAAGGTAAACAATAGACATAGGTTCCCCAATTTTGCTCAGGAGTGACACTCAATAGCAATATCTGTTATGTTATAACGTGGGGGGAGGGAGATAATTGAAAGGATGTCTTTTGTGCCGTTTAAAGAGGAATGTGAAGACATGACTGAGAAATTATTTAGGATCCAGCACTCATCACTCTCTCCCCTATCTTTACCCATTAAAATCATTTCTGCTCTTGGGGCTGGAGTGATAGCACAGCGGGTAGGGCGTTTGCCTTGCACGCGGCCGACCCGGGTTCGAATCCCAGCATCCCATATGGTCCCCTGAGCACCGCCAGGGGTGATTCCTGAGTGCATGAGCCAGGAGTGACCCCTGTGCATCGCCGGGTGTGACCCAAAAAAAAAAGCAAAAAAAAAAAATCATTTCTGCTCTTTAGAGTATCCTTTCAAAATTCTGACTGTATTTCTTTAACTTTAGGGACGTTTACCATCTTAATTTGAGATGGTCTCGTGAAATCACAACTGCTTTCCCACCCCATGGAAAACTCCTCCAGTATCCCTTTAGCTCTTAAGCATTTGTAAATAATGAATTTATTTCTTGGTTAGTTTTCTGCTTCAAGTTTAGGATCAATAAAGTTTTTCATACCTTTCCTAAAATTTTATTAGAGGGCCAGAGCTATAGTACAGTTGGTAGGCACTTGCTTTGCATACAGCTGACCCAAGGTCCAATCTCTGGTACCATGTTTGGTCCCTCAAGCTCCACCAGCAGTTATCCCTGAGCACAGAACCAGGAGTGAGTCTTGAGCATTGCTGGGTATCAGGCCCACCCCTTTTTATTTGAAAGTTTCCTCCTTATATATTTCTACCAAATACATAAATACAGTTTTTTGTTTTTTTTTAAAAAAAAAAAGCTTTGATTTAGGGCGCCAGAGCGATAGCACAGTGGAGAGGGCATTTGCCTTACATGCAGCCAACCTGGGTTCAGTCCCCGGCATCCCACATGGTCCCCTGAGCACCTCCAAGAGTGCAGAGTGCAGAGCCAGGAATAACCTCTGAGCATTGCCGGGTGTGACCCAAAAAGCCAATCAATAAATAAAGCTTTGATTTTTACTGTTCATTATCTAGGTCAATTGATGGCATGTACTTAGGATATGAACTCTTTCATTTTCTCTCTTGACTAACACAGAATGTGCTTTCTCTGCTCAGTAATAGTAACTCTTAAAAGTATAATAAAAGACCACTTGGGAAAAGTCTCTTTTCTTAATCAGCAGATCACATTTTATGATAACATTTGAATTTAATGTCTAGCATTTATCATTTACTCACTAGTGATACTAGGCATTTAACATAGAAGCAGTCCCTGTTGTCATAGAGCTCCATCATAAAAGGTTTTGACTTACAGCAAAGCTGCAGATAGTGAACTCATTTTTAACATCTACCTGCTGTTTTTGCTAGCACCTTTGATTTTAAAAAAATCAGATAATTCATGAACAAGTCCTGGTAAATACAGTAGAATCAAATGCTACCAACGTTGATATAATTTCTCTTTCTGTAGTTCTGGAGTAGTTTTAGTGTATAGGAAGGAAGACCTAGGGTGCATGGTCCGGGTAGATAGTTCAAGTTGCTGGAGTACATACCTTGTGTGTATGAGACCTTGAGTTTGATCCGCAACACCAAATTGCTCCCTGCATGACACTGCCAGTTGCCCTGGTGGTTCCTCAGCAATGCTGAGCCCAGACAAGATTTCACATTTCAATCATTGAACCATCTGGCTAGGTTAAACGGGTGTCACCAGAAGTATCTCTTGGGGGGCTGGAGATATAATACAGCAGATAGGATGCTTGCCTTGCAACTGGCTGGCCCAGGCTCTATCCCTGGCATCCCATATGGCTTCCCAAGCACTACCAAGAATAATTCCTGAGTGCAGAGCCAGGAGTAATCCCTGAACATCGCCAGGTGTTCCCCCTCACCAAAAAAAAAAAAAAGAAAAAAAGTGGCCCCTGAGCCCTTTGAATATTGTTGCTTCAGAGACCCTTCAAGAAATCCTAGGGTTCCTGAATTCATCAAGATTCAATGGAGAACAAGAACCTTAAGTAATGTCGGACATTGAGAGACAATAGAGCATGGACTCTGATACATAGATTCCATTCCCATGTGTACTCTCTATATGACCTTGGGCAAGGAACTTATAGTTTCTTACACGATTAATTTCTCTGTAAAGTGAATATAATGATTCTTATCTCATTAAAGGGTGGTGGAATTGAAAATGCATAATTTTAAATACATATTTAAAGTACATATTTAGAATCTTAATTTAAAAATCTTACTTGCTTCTTTTTGTTTTGTCATCATCAACTAGTGATGCCTAGGACTTACTCCTGGCTTTGCACTCAGGAATCATTCCTGGCAGGACTCAGGGAACCACCATATGTGGTAAAGGAGATTGAATACAGGTCAGCCACGTGCAAGGGAAGCTCCCTACCCACTGTACTATTACTCTGGCACCTGCTTATGCAATATGTTTATAGAACAAGAGAAGTCTACCTTTAAGATAGAATTCTTCCTTACTGTGTCCTATCTGCCCTTTTCTTTGTGTTGGTGTATAGTGTCTTACTATTAGCCCCTTTTTAAAAAATTATTATTAAGCTTCTTCATTGCAGATTTGTTTCTCTGTAACACAGAAATCAGAGCCAGCTACCTTCCTGATAGGAAATTTTCTCAACTAATTTTCAAGGTGTATAATAGGACAGGGGCAGGGAAGAAACATCTCCTGGAGACATCAAACAATTAATTATATTGTAATGGAGCTACGGAGGGAGGAGTGGCTGACTGGCCCAGAAAAAAACATGATTTTTTTGGTGCCAGGATTACACTCAGAGGCATTTCTGTCTATCTCCACTTTGCAAGGCACGGTGCCAGTGAGAGAACAGCAGTTAGTACACCCATAGTGGGGTTTACTAGCTTCCACACCGTGTTTGGTGGGTTCTTAACTTCAGGATGAGGAATTAAATTTTTTACCCAGCAGGAAGTGATTGCCATTTACTGTTTCGGGGGGGGTGGGGGGCAGCGGGTAACAAAGATTTAGCTTGGAATATGAATATTTCAGAGATCTGCTGTCACAAGGAAGGAGATGCTACCAAATACTGCTCACTTGAATCCAGGAAAGGCAGTAAAATGCACGTATGGATGTTCAGAGCCAGGAACACATCTGTGAAAGCCAATTTCATGCCTTAGATTTGACAGCACAGTGCTCTTAGGAGTGCTCTTAGGCATTTCTTTTCATCTTCCATACCTGCTGCTGGACAGACACTCCTGTGATCCCTTTGTTTTCTGTCGACATAAACTGAATTGCTCCTTTTAAAACCAAGCTACACTGATCGCCAACAGCCTGGTGAACCGCAACACACCTTTTCCCACATAAATGAAGATTAGAAAATGTGCTATCTGTGACAGAGGCACAACAGAGCTTCCTAAGCCGCTGAGCTTCAGTGACACTAACACATTTCAAAGGTTGTCACCAGTACCAACAAAAGTTTCGGGAGAGAAGACCAGTGAATCAAACTGATGTATCAGAGGCCTGATAGACCAGCAAATGGATTCTAATCGCATTGTATTCTGGCTTTCTGCTAATATAATGTTCCCTGATTGTAACTCAGACATGAAAGCTTGTAACTATATCTCACGGTGAATCAATAAAATTTTTTAAAATAATAAAATTTAAAAGTTAAAATTTTTTTTGGGGGGCGGCTGGAGCAATGGCATAGTGAGTAGGGCATTTGCCTTGCACACAGCTGACCCAGGTTTGATTCCCAGCATCTCATATGGTCCCCTGAGCACCGCCAGGGGTAATTCCTGAGTGCAAAGCAGGAGAAATCCTTGTGTAACACCAGGTGTGACCCAAAAAGCAAGCAAAAAAAAATTTTTTTTAATTATGGGGGGGGATTCCCAAAGCCCTGTCATTGATAGTCTATTCTTGGAATTGATGTGTTTTCCCCAAAAGCAAATTACCTTTGGCTGAGTTCCTTAGAGCCCAGAAAGCTATCTTCTGATGTGGGTACTCCAGAAATAAAACTTAACTCTGCACCTCTAGTTATGGAGATTTTATGAAATGGTAACTGTGAAGAGACTTTGAATAAATAAAATGTTCCTTGTAATGTTTAATATTATTATTCTTACTGGAAAATGTTTGTTTTTTTAGGGGACAGTATTTATTCAAAAACAAGCCTCCCGATGGGAATGCTCCTCCCAACTCTTTTTATAGAGCACTTTATCCTAAAATTATACAAGACATTGAGGTAAGAATCTGTGTGTATCTGGGTATTTACCAAATACTAGAGGATCATGAGCATTCTTCACTGGCAACAAATTTAACAAATCTGTTAAAATGTATTGATGTAGGGGACTGGAACAATAGTACAGCAGGTAGGGCGTTTGCCTTGCACACGGCCTGACCCAGGTTCGATTCCCAGCATCCCATATGGTCCCCTGAGCACCGCCAGGGGTGATTCCTGAGTGCAGAACCAGGAGTAACCCCTGTGCATTGCCGGGTGTGACCCAAAAAGAAAAAAAAAAAAGTGTATTGATGTGGGTTGAAAATCAATTTCTTTAGCCAGAACTATAGTACAGCAGGGAGAGCATTTGCCTTGCATCCAGCTGACCCAGGTTTGATCCCCTGTTGATCCCCAGCATCCCATATGGTCCCCCAAGCTCCACCAGGCGTAATTCCTGAGTGCAGAGCCAGGAATTGTGGCTTGCTGTGCATTGCTGGGTATGACCCAAGAAGACAAAAAGAAAAGAAAAGAACATCAATTTTTTACAAATGAATAGGATAGGTAAATTGCTAGCCCCCCCCCAATATTGTTTTAATTGTTTAATGGTATATACATGGGAGAAAGAGAATGATATCTTCATATAGTAACAGTGAGAAAAATGGCTACCAAGTATGTAAACCCTGAGCACATGACCTTCTATGGTTCAGAGCTTGCCATCTATTGGTAAGCAGTCTTTTTCCACCAGGTTTATTATTTAATTGATCATGTTATATGTAGGGGAGTTCCAAAAAAATATTTTAAAATTTCTGGTTCAGATTACTTTCTGTGTATCCCATAGAGTGAAGCAGTGAGTATTTGTCATTGGTTCCCATGAAAGTCTAGTTCCAGTCCTTTCCTAATAACTACCTCTTTACAATTTCATCTTCTCAGACAATAGAATCTAACTGGAGATGTGGAAGACATAGTTTACAGAGAATCCACTGCCGAAGTGAAACTAGCAAAGGTGTTTACTGTTTACAATATGATGATCAGAAGATAGTAAGCGGCCTTCGAGATAATACCATCAAGGTGAGGTCTCTTCAGTTGTGGGAATGTAGGTGAGGGAATCATTCACAAAGCAGTTCAAGGGCTGGAGCAGTAGTATAGTTAGTAGTGTGCTTGCCTTATATATGGCCAACCTGGGTGTAATTTCTAGCACCACAGATGGTCCCCTGAGCTCTGCCAGGAGTGATCCCTGAACACAGAACCAGGAGTAAGCCCTGAACACTGTGGGTGTCGCCCAACAACTAAAACTACCCAAAAGGATGAACTCTATTCTATGCATTATTTCTAGTGAGTAAATGAGAGTCTTAGATCATTTCCAGTTCTAAAGCCAAAATCATTTTCCTAAAGGACAGCTACCTTCACCCCCTCCTCCCCACTCCTTCTCCAAAGAGCCCACAAATGGACAGTTCCAGGGTTAAATTTCCTTCTTGATGTGCACTGAATAGGCTATTACTCTTTTGGCCCTCACATAATTATAGGCTTCTCCGGTTAGTTAATGAAAAGGATAAAGTCTGCATTAGTACTGAAGCCACATATAGATAGGTGCTTAGTTATATCTATAGAAAAGAATGCATTCCACACTACTCTGGGCTTTGATTCTTTGGGGGAATCAAACACATAATAGAGCCAACAAGTCTCTGCAGCACCACATTATCACAGTGATCAAAAGGATCTTATTTGCCATCCTAGATCTGGGATAAAAGCACATTGGAATGCAAGCGAATTCTCACAGGCCACACGGGCTCTGTCCTGTGTCTCCAGTATGATGAGAGAGTGATCATAACCGGATCGTCGGATTCCACGGTCAGGTAGAAGCTTTCAGATGATCTTTTAAACTCTAAAATATCAGATCCACTCTGTTGTTTGTCGTAAAGAGTAATTATGATATATATCTATATCAACACAATTCTGAAACTTCATAACTAAAGAAGAATAAACCACTAACTCCCCCATCATTCATGTCAGTCTCAAACTAGAAAAGTTGATTTAGGAATGATTTTTAAAGTACGTTTGCATTTTTGGACGTTTACAAAACTATACGTTCTGTTGTAATTTTGGGTGATTCGTTTATTATAGAAACTTGGTAAAAACCTTGTATTCCTTACAGAAATTGCCTCACCAGAGGAATGATCTGAATGGAATGAAGCTTTCCTTTCAGGTGGTTATAACTGTAGTGCACGCATGCATTATCTCTTTTAGAATGTGTACAGGTGAGCAATGCTCGCTCTTTGCCAGCCCCTCCCCTGCTGTCCCTGCAGTTTTTAATTGCAAACTCCACTCACAAGGGGCTTTCATTTTCCAGAGGCGTTAGTGATTTGATGACACAGCCATTTACTGCTGGAGTCCAGTGTAGCTTGAGTTCTGGGTACCAGCAGCACTGCTGGAAACCTCTGTAAGGAATTTTGCCTTAAGCTAAAGGATTTAGCAAACACAATGCATCAAAAGTAACCTTAAAAAAAAATAAGGAGGGAAAAAGGCAGTTAACTGCATTGTTAGAGTCTCTGAAGTTAAATGTTTACTATTTCAAGTTATCCTCTGTGAATAGAAAAGTCTGTTTCTATTTCTTGTCTTTTGACTTAAAGGCATAGCAAACTCAGTTCTTTTAGTTTGTAACATGGAATGTTTATTTATGCTTATTGAGTACCTGGAGGAAGCAGATACATTGTGGAGGTATCCTTCATTTATAGGATAAGGGAACACATTTTCTTAAGAAGGAATTAATCTGGAAAGGGAAAAAGTTACAAAAATCAACATAATTAAGTAAAATAGACTAATTGAAGTAAACTGTGTCATCACACAAATCAAGTCTTCTGCTCTGTGATAAAATCCATATTTATAGTAGGGTAACTACTGACTCCTGTACTTTTTAGGGTACACAATGAAGCCTTCCGCTTAGAGTCAAGGGCCTACTGTGGTCCTGGACCTCTGTGTGAATTATAAAAATCCAGGGTTATCAAACTTAGATCCATACTAAGTCTATTCCGAAGCTTTTGGACCTATGTTAGTCCTGGTTCCTGTGGATATAAATGCTCTGCTCTCAGGTTCCCAGTTTTACATGTATTTTATTAATGGTATCCGACCGAGTATAAGACTTCTCTATATTCTGAAATCTGAGCCCAATTAGTAGATGTTGGTGACTGCTACATTACGCCTTCCTGAATTCAAGTATATTCCCCAGTCCAGCCCTCTATTTCTGTCACTTCCTAATGGTCCTCAACCTTTAAACTATAAAAGAAGAGTAGGGAGTAACACTAAAATGGCATGGGACGGGAGGAGTGGGAGGTAGGGGAAGATTGGGGAGTTAAGGAGGCAAATACTTATAGTGGATTATAGCATAATTACTATTGAAGTCTCAGATAACCTCCCTAATGTCGTTTCATTCCAGGGTATGGGATGTAAATACAGGTGAAATGCTAAACACATTGATTCACCATTGTGAAGCAGTTCTACACTTGCGTTTCAATAATGGCATGATGGTGACGTGCTCCAAAGACCGTTCCATTGCTGTATGGGATATGGCGTCCCCAACTGATATCACCCTCCGGAGGGTGCTGGTTGGACACCGAGCTGCTGTCAATGTTGTAGATTTTGATGATAAGTACATTGTTTCTGCATCTGGAGATAGGACTATAAAGGTAATAAGTCCCCTAGAGAACAATTTTTTCTTTCCCCTTTTAAAAAGTTTTGGGATCGTCCAAGAGGCCTAGGGGTCCCTCCTGGCAGTTCTCATCCCACCAGACTGCCTGTGCTCAGTTGGGATCAAGAGCCTACTGTGGTCCTTGACCTGTGTGTGAAATTTAAAAATCCAGGATTATCAGACTCAGATCCACACTAAGTCTGTTCGGAAGGTTTTGGACCTATGTTAGTTTTGGTTCCTGAGGATTTAAATGCTCTGCTCTCAGTTTCTTGGCAGTGCTTGGGGGTCCTCCAGGGCTATATATAGTGTTGCTTAAGGTGCCCAGGATCAAGACAGGGTTGGCTTCACGAAAGGCAAGTACCCTCCCTGTACTTGCAGCCCCAAACCTCGATTTAAAATGTCTTAATATTTAACTCATACTAGCCTATATGTAAAAAGGTCGTGTGCTTGCTTTGGCAGCACATATGCTAAAATGGGAACGGTAAAAAGATTAGCATGGCCCCTGCATGAAGATGGCATGCGAATTCAAGAAGCGCTTCTTTTTTTCTTGTCTTTTTTTTTTTTTTTAAGTAGTGAGACTAATTGATTTTTTTTTGTTTTGGGGCCACACCTGGCACTCCTGGCTCTGTACTCAGGAATCACTCCTGGAGTTGCTTGGGGAACCATATGGATTGCTGGGATTGAACCTGGGTCAGCAGCATGCAAAGCAAGCTTCTTACCCACTTTACTGTCTCTCCAGCCCCAGCATGGGTAATTTGTTTAAAGTAAAAGTAAATTTAAGTTTTAGACAAGTAAATTTATCTCGAAGCAAACCTCACGTCTCCTCACCCCACCCCAGCCCCAAAATGAGAAAAAATAAAACGTATATCCAGGACAGGGTATTAAGGCACTTGCCTTGCATGTCACCAACCCATAAGTGTTGCCAGGTATAACCCCAAAACCCAAAAGAGTAGATCAGTTCGAGGAATTGTCATGTGATACCAGCTAGCTGTTAATTAGCCCTATCTTAACATGAACTAAGCATGTTTGATTTTAGAAGTTGAGTTTCTCTTTTTGATTCAGTTTAATGTAATGCTTCCCCAAGACTCCGGTGTCATATAAAAGCACCAAATTACAAATGCTGTTGCTATTTTTTGAGATAGCAGGGACTCGGGGGACTCCCAGAGCTGCACTCAGGGTTGGGGGTCACTCCCAATGACATTCTACTGTCTTGACAGTTGAGTGCTACTTGGGCCCAGTAGTGTTCACAAATCACACGGGTCAAACTGGGTCTGTCAGCAGCCCTTTTTATCTCCCAACAGTGCTATAGTCCTTTTCTGTCTCTCTCTTTCTCTGTCTCTATCTCTCTCTGTCTCTGACACTCTCTCTCTGTGTCTGTCTGACTCTCTCTGTCTCTCTCTCTCTCTCTCTCTGTCTCTCTCTCTCTCTCTCTCTCTCTCTCATTTTAGGCATCATGGTTTACCAACTGTTAATGGTAGGGTTTTGTAAGTATATCATTCCAGCACCTCATCCTCCACCAGAATGTCCACTTCCCTCCACCGTTGTCCCAGTTTCCCCCCACCCCCTTTCCCCCTCACTCCCATCCTATTCCCTCTGCCACCTCTGTGGTAAGCTTCCTATTGAAGACCATTCCTCAGTTTCTATTGATATTGCATATTCGATATTCCCCTAATACTTTTTTATATCTCACGTATGAGAGAGATTATTCTCTCCCTGTCCGTCTCCTTCTAACTCCACTCTCCAGATCTACCACACAGAAGTTATATGATTTTGTCTTATAGCCAAGTAGTAGTATTCCATTGTGTATATATTCCATGGCTTCTTTTTCTAATCATCTGTTCTTGGACATTTGGGTTGTTTCCAGATTTTGATTTTTGTGAATAGTGCTGCAGTGAGCAACGGAGTGCAAATGTCTTTTCTGAAGAGTTTTTGGACCCTTGGGGTACACATCCAGAAGTGGAAGTGCAGGCCATATGGAAGCTCAGTTCCTAGTTTTTTTTTGAGAAGTGTCCATATTGTTTTCCTGAAAGGTTGCTATATTCTGTTTCAGGTATGGAACACAAGTACTTGTGAGTTTGTAAGAACCTTAAATGGACACAAACGCGGCATCGCCTGTTTGCAGTACAGAGACAGGCTGGTTGTTAGTGGCTCGTCTGACAACACCATCAGGTGAGTGGCAGGTGCCCTTCCAGAAGAGACCACTCTTAGTTTGCTTTTCATTGCTTGTGGATCAAACAAAACTTCAAGTATGTTACAAATTTTAATAAAAGGTTTTTCCTTTTTCCTTTTTCCTTCCTCTTTGTAGCTTCTTAAAGGCTGAATGTTTGCCCCAAACACAGTAAGGCCTTTTGTGGATGTGTTTTCTTCCATAATAGTTTTGTCACGTGATAGAGCCATTTAAAAGCTACTGCTTGAGTGAGGGACTAGATGAGAAATGCATAGATGGAGGTTGAAGAGCCCTCTTTTTAAATTATTTTTCCTGTCTACCATTGAAAAGTGCTACTAAATAACTAATGGCCTTTTCTCTCCGGCACTATTTAACAAAAAAGAAGGAAGGTTTGTCTTTCCACTAAATATTGTACATTTTGTTTTCATCACATTATATAATTGACCAGGGAGCTACCAGTACTTGGAATTATGAAGAATCCACAAATTGAAGTACTTTTCGCTGTATTTCTTTCACAAAGATAAATGACATATGAATAGAATTCAGAAGATTGGTTAATTCTCTTCCTTTGGAGAAGATGAAAATTCCATTAAAAACAATAGATAGAACTATTATAGCTAAAAGCAAGTTATTGTGCTAGAAGCCATTTGGATTATTGTGACAGCGTACAGACTTTTTTTTTTTTTTTTTCTTTTTGGGTCACACCCAGCAATGCTCAGGGGTTACTCCTGGCTTTGCACTCAGGAATTGCTCCTGGCAGTGCTTGGGGGACCACATGGGATGCCGGGGATCGAACCCGGGTCGGCCGCGTGCAAGGCAAACGCCCTACCCGCTGTGCTATCGCTCCGGTCCCCGCGTACAGACTTTTTGAATCGTATTTAAAAGCTTTGAACTCAGTGCTTCCACACAATAAAAATGACTCCTGAATGGTTGGTGAAAGCAGTGTCCTCAGCGGCAGGTGACCCTGTGGCTCGACAGGATGTCATTGACACTCGCCTCTTTTTGTTAGGTTTCTGGACCCCACCCAGCTGTACTGAGGGCTTCCTTCGGCTCTGTGCTCAGGGATCATGCCCCTAGTGGGGCTTGGAGGAGACTGTCCTTGGTGCTGGGAGTCAAACCCAGTTCAGTGTGTAGACGGCAGCCTTTTTCCCCTCTGTACTCTCTCTCCAGCCCCTGCATTTCATTCTTAATGGAGAATTCTAATGCTTTGTCTATTTTTTACTGGTTTGTTTCCTTCCCAGGCAGTTGGGTGTTTTAGGTTTATCCTTTTTATGCTTTGGAGATCTCAGTTACAGAATTTTGTAGGGCATTGCCCTTAAACTCATTTGCTGTGTTTGAAGTTAAAATCATACATTTTTCCACCTTAGTTATATAACAGACAGGAAACAAATCATATTTCAAACATTTCACTTTTGTATTGGTATTGATCGATTTTATTTTTGTGAATTTTTTAAAAAGATATATGAAGGGGGCCGGAGCGATAGCACAGCGGGTAGGGCGTTTGCCTAGCACGCGGCCGACCCGGGTTCGATCCCCGGCATCCCATATGGTCCCCCAAGCACCGCCAGGAGTAGTTCCTGAGTGCAAAGCCAGGAGTAACCCCTGAGCATCGCTGGGTGTGACCCAAAAAGCAAAAAAAAAAAAAAAAAAAAAAGATATATGAAGTGGGGGGGCTGGAGAGATAGCACAGCGGGTAGGGCGTTTGCCTTGCACGCGGCCGACCCGGGTTCAAATCCCAGCATCCCATATGGTCCCCTGAGCACGGCCAGGGGTAATTCCTGAGTGCAAAGCCAGGAGTAACCCCTGTGCATCGCCAGGTGTGACCCAAAAAGCAAAAAAAAAAAAAAAAAAAAAAAAAAAGATATATGAAGTGGGCCAGAGAGATGATCCAGCAGATCTTGCTTTGTATGTAGCTGACCCAAGTTCTAGCCCCAGCACCACACATGGTTTCGAGTACTGAACCAAGACTAGGCCCTGGTACAGTCATGTGTGGTTCTCCCCAGAATAAAAAAAAGAACATAAAGTATATTTTGCAACATTTGACATTTAGAGAAGAATTAAATAGGTGTTAATAAAAATTCACTTGACTCAACTTTCTCTTCCAGATTATGGGACATAGAATGTGGTGCATGCTTACGAGTATTAGAAGGCCATGAAGAATTGGTGCGTTGTATTCGATTTGATAACAAGAGAATAGTCAGCGGGGCCTATGATGGGTGAGTTTGTTAACTGGGTTAAAAACATCTATAGGTGCTGGAGAGATAGTACTCAGGAAGGACACTTGCCTTAGACATAGCTGACCCAGGTGCAATTCCTAGCATGCCATATTTTCCCCTGAGCCCACCAGGAATAAACCCTGAGTACAGCCAGGGGTGGCCCATATATGTGTATATAAATCTGCATTTTGGTAAGGGATGTCACTTAGTGGAGAGTACTTACCGTGGTACTGTGAGGTCCAGGGCTTCCGTTTCCAGCACAGCAGAATAAAGCAACAACAACAAAAACCAATCTACAGCTTATTCCCTCCTGCTTTAGGATTTTAAATATATTAGTGACCTTCCTGATCTCTGAAAGATTTTAGATTTCACAGAGAGGTATCTTTTTGCCCTATAAAGCAAAGAACCAAACAAATCTAGTATAGAAAGATATGCATATAAGCTAGTAACTTATTATATATTAGATGCATTGGAAGACAGCATCTTTGGGGTTTGAATTATTAAGGTTTTGAATTTTTATCTCTTTAAGTGTTCCTAAAACTGCAACTTTGGTATAAACTTTATTCAGTTTGTATATTTATTTCATGGTTTTTTGACATTCTCCCTGTGTTTCTTTGATTTGCTTTTTAACTTTTTTCCCCTTTTGATCTTCAGAAAAATTAAAGTGTGGGATCTTGTAGCTGCTTTAGACCCTCGTGCTCCCGCAGGGACTCTCTGTCTACGGACCCTTGTGGTAAGACCCTTGTTGTTCAGAGTGGTTCAGGGAGGAGAAAAGGGCATACATTGGTGTGCTGTAGAATGCGGGTCTAGATTTGAGGGTTAGACCTCGACAACATACTAAGTGGAAAGAGAACCAATGCATGACAATAAGACTTTTTATATATAATGCTTTTCATCCAAAATTGCTTTAGAGGCTGGAATGATAGCACAGTGGGTAGGGCGTTTGCCTTGCACATGTGTTCGATTCCCGGCATCCCTTATGGTCCCCTGTGCACCACCAGGAGTGATTCCTAAGTGCAAAGCCAGGAGTAACCCCTGAGCATCGTCAGGTATGACCCAAAAAAGAAAAAAAAAAGAAAAAAATTGCTTTAAAGGATGCAAGGATATACTTCAGTGGCAGAGCATTACTCTGCGTGTTTGAGATCCTGGTTTCAATACCATGGCACAAAAAGAGAAAAAAAAAATGTTTCAAAAGTACTTTAGAGGGGCCAAAGAGATAGAACAATGGGTCTTGAACAAGCAAACCTGGATTTGATCCCAGCACCCCCTAAGGTCCCCTGAGACCTGCCAGGAGGAGTGGTCCCTGAGTGAAGAGCCAGGAGTAAGCCCTAAGCTGGTGTGGTCCAAAAAGCAAAACACAAATCAAAAGTGTTTTAGAGACTATATATGAAAAGGAACATGGCAGCTACTTAATAGCAGCATAACAAATCTACATAACAGTTTAGTACAGGAAGTGAATGAGTATTATGTATACACCAAAAACAGTAGCAGGTACTTAAGTTGAAAAGACATAATTACTCAAATTGGAACCTGTCCAGAGACTGAGGACCTTTACACACCTGTGATTCCACAAAGTGCCATGGGAGTCTGTGGGAATCCCCTGGTGCCCCTTAGTTCTACATCCTATTCAAAGCATGCTGCCTCCAGCAACTTGAATATCTTATCTTTTTTATTCCTCTTATGCCCCCTTGACTGAACATCTGGACATTTGGGGAAAGAAGTGACTCAAATGAAGAACGCCACCTTTGAAAGCACTATATCCTTTATCATGGTGTTTGCCAAAGACCCATATTGAAAAGTGGCCTATGGTTCAAAGCTGCTTTCATTAGAAAAAGAAGATCAGAACCTTTGGCACAACTAATAAGATGAGAGCAATTATTTGAGCCTAGTCTTTTGAATCTGGTTGAACAAATAGGCATTCTGCTCTTAAGAGATACATCTCTGAGTTGGATTTCAAGCAATCTTTCAATCCCAGATGTGCTTTACCTGCATCTTTCATGCTTGTGTATTAAATTGTGCCTTTGATTTAAATTGTGTACTCCCCCCCCCCCAATTATACGCTTACAGGGCTGGGTAGATGGCCGGGGGAAGCCTTAAAGTATACTCCTGATAGGAGTGACCCACACATACACACGAGCATCACTAGGTATGACCCAAATACAAAGCCAAAATTTAACTGATGCCTTACTCCTAAGCACTGCCAGGTATTGCACCTGTGACTCCCAATCCCTCTGCTCATGTTCATAGCAGCATTTCTCAAAATAGCTTAGAGGTAGAAGTAGATGAAGTGTGAATATACTTGTATATCCTTAAGTTCATATAAT
The DNA here is from genome assembly GCF_027595985.1 of Sorex araneus. NCBI lineage: Eukaryota > Metazoa > Chordata > Mammalia > Eulipotyphla > Soricidae > Sorex > Sorex araneus. Next base: position 25,454,253 of record NC_073312.1, on the reverse strand, counting down.
TCATAATAGATGTCTTAAATTATTTAAATATGCCAATAAGGGACTGGAGTGATAGTAGAATAGGTTCTCAGGGTGCTTGCCTTGCATAGAGCCAACCTGGGTTAAGTTTCTGGGACCACAATTCCTGAGCACTGCCACATTTAGCCCCCAAACAAAACAAAGCCAAAAGAAAAAAAGTAATATGTCAATAAAGCAAATAACTCTTAAAAAATCCCCAGCAAAGTATTAGCAAATAAATTAACACTATATTGTTTAAAATATGTAACATGTCCAAATGGGATTTATTCCAGGCATGCAAAACCAGCTTAGTGTTTTAAAATATCAGGGAGATAGTAACAAGAATTAAAATACTTGCCTTGCCTTTAGCCAACCCCTGGTTAGATGTCTGACACCAGATGGGGTTCCTTAAGCACTTCCCCTCGAGCACTTCTGAGTGTGGCCCAAAATTCCCCCCCACACACACATCACACATACAGTGGTTTTTTGGGGGGTCTTTTTTGGTTGTTGTTTTTTTTTTTCTTTTTGGGTCACACAGGGTTACTCCTGGCTCTGCACTCAGGAATTACTCCTGGCGGTGCTCAGGGGACCATATGGGATGCTGGGAATCGAACCAGGGTCAACCGCGTGCAAGGCAAGCGCCCTACCCGCTGTGCTGTTGCTGCAGCCCCACACATACAGTTTTAAATCAACCAAAACTAAGAAATCACATGAATATTTCAATATATGCAGAATGGCATTTGGCAAATCCAGTTTTATTTGTGATTAAAAAGTGTCAGCAAACTGGGAATAAGAACTTCCTCCACTTGTTGAAGAAAAATGCAAGTTAACGTGCAAAATGAGAATAAAGTCTCAAATGGAGTGCAAAGAAACAGTAAAAGACTGAAAAAATAGCTAATAATGAAACTGGAACAATACTATGGTGACTGACTTGGGTTTAATTCCTGGCACCTCCATGTGGTCCTCTAAGCCCCATCAGGAGTGATCCATGAGCAGAGCTAGGAGTAAGCAGTGAGCACCACTGGCTGTGGCCTAAAAACAAACAAAAAAATAATTAAATTAAACATGACCGGGGCCGGAGCGATAGCACAGCAGGTAGGGCATTTGCCTTGCATGTGGCTGACCCGGATTCGATCCCCGGCATCCCATATGGTCCCCCAAGCACCGCCAGGAGTAATTCCTGAGTGCAAAGCCAGGAGTAACCCCTGAGCATCACTGGGTGTGACCCAAAAAGCAAAAAAAAAAGATAAATTAAACATGACCTGGCAAGCTCCCCGTGGTGTATTCATATCCAAAATACAGTAACAGATATATACATACCTCGAAGAGCCCAGCAAGCTACCAAGAGTATCCCGCTGGCACAGCAGAGCCTGGCAAGCTACCCATGGCTATTCAATATGCCATAAACAGTAACAATAGGTCTCATTCCCCTGACCCTGCAAGAACCTCCAATTGTTGGGAAAGACGAGTAAGGAGAGGCTGCTAAAATCTCAGGCTGAGTGTAATAGAGACGTTATTGGTACCTGCTCAAGTAAATTGGGATAACAGTGATACAGTGACCAATAGTAACAGATCCTGAGAGTAGGTCACAGAACTAAGCTTGCTAAGCAGCTCTGGGGAGAAGATCTAGAAACAGTGGTAGGGAGATACTGACACTCGAGCAGTGTAATATAACATCATATACTAGCATCATATGCCTGAAACATTACTATAAATAGTATACTAGTTTAATGCCAGAACAATTTTTAGTTAAAGTTAAAATCCCAGTAAAAATACTGCAAACTTGCCCAAATGGTTCAAATTTAAAAGTTGACGACATTAGTTTGTTGGTGAAGAGGTCGAGCAACTAGAATGCTGCCACTTTGCTAAGGGGCACAGTTTACAAAAACCTTTTCTAATTACTGAAACAATTTCTATTTGCCCAGAAATTCTCCTCATAGGTGGGAAAAAATACACATGCGCGTGCACACACACACACACACACACACACACACACACAAACACACACACACACACTTATACTTATGTCCATAAAAAAACATGTACACTAAATGTGGCAGTTTTAGATATAATAGTCAATACTACAATCAACCCATATGTTCACCAACAGGAGAAAAGATGAGTTGTAGTGTGTTCATATAATGGAATATCAGCCAGTAATAACAAAAAAGATAAATTGCCATTACAAGCAGTAATGAAGAGGAATCAACTCCAGGAGCAACCCCTGATCACCATTGCAAGAATAGACCCTGAGCACCACTGGGTGTGACTCCCAAAACAAAATAAGAAAGAGAAAGAAACCCATACAGAACAGTGCATATTGTATGCGTGAGCTTATTTATATGAAATTCTTGGACAGAAAAACACATTGATGGATGGTAGCATTAGAGGGAAAGGTGGCACTAGCTGGTAAGGGGCAGGAGAGTGCTCTGTTACATTTTCATGAATTTTAAAAGCTGTTTAACCTGACATGGATAGCTTGAAATTGGCCAGAGGAGGAATTTGTATACAATAAGAATATGCAGCTGATTTAACAAGTTGGGGAAGAGTTAGGTGATGAACACTGACCGTCCTACCTCTTAAAGTTGTTCACAAATCCTTGCCTTCTCTGGGAATGTGGCTCAATGGTAGAGCACATGCTTGGCATTTTGGGGGCCCTGGGTTCTATCTTTGGGTCCCCTTAACCCCCCCAAAAAAAAAATCTTGGCTTATGACTGTAGAATAATATTGGAGAGATACAAGGTGAGGGAGGCTGAAGTGGTCTTTTCAGCCAAAGCCAAGTAGTGAGAAACTGGTAATGCTTTCTGACATGTCTTAACTCATGTATATGAAGTTGACTGCCCAATACTTGACTTTTCTATCCTGCCTTTAGTACAAAGTAAGAGAGCCGTTTTCTTTTCTGAATTCCTGTAGCAGCTAAAAAATAATAGAGAAATTTGCCAACATGCCATAGTCTTTCAGTAAACTCCTTTTGATGTGTTGCTAGATATATGTCCGTTTGATTTTGTATAGTTCAAAAGTTTTATTTTTGCTTTTTTAGGAGCATTCTGGAAGAGTTTTCCGACTCCAGTTTGATGAATTCCAGATTGTCAGTAGTTCACATGATGACACAATCCTCATCTGGGACTTCCTAAACGACCCAGCAACCCCAGCAGAACCCCCCCGGTCCCCTTCTCGAACATACACCTATATTTCCAGATAAATAATCATAAACTGACCTCATATTTGCCCAGGTATGCAAAGGATTGTGTGCACGGCAATGTAGTTTGCAGATGGAATATTGGCCATCAGGTATGGCTGGTTCAGGGTGCTCCTCCTGCCCTTCTCTCCTGGGCCTGCTGCCCCAGAGAAGCAGGGTTGTACAAGACAGGGTTGGGGGTCACGCTGGATGCTCTTTCATGACAACAGCTAGCCTCATTTCTCCATTATTCTTGAAATAGATCTGGGTAGTCTTTGTGTGATAGAAGTAATAATGGTATTGTTAAGAAAATAAAATATGGTTTTAATCGTTTAAAGGCTAAGAGTAATAACCCGAAATCTCATGTCTTTGTATTTCTCAGATCAAATCAGTGCCCATCAGGACATCCTTAAGCCAAGTAGATATTTCATATGTGAATGGGAAATCTCTTTGTGAAATATTATGCTGACTTATAGCTCTGACTTGTCAGTGTCATTTGATTACAAGTAGTAGTTTTTTTCATCCTTATCCCTACTCCCCTTTTTGCTCCACAAAAGAAGAGACTGCCGTGATTTCTTGTCTCATACTTGCCTTGTGGCAGAGGTGCACATCCAGTACATTCTGCGGGCATACCTTTTTACAGAGGTTCTGAGCGGTGCTTCATGCCTCAGCCTCCTCGGCCAGCCCAAAAGGCAGGTCTAGGTGAGAATTCAAGCTGTGTGCCCTTGAGCGTGTAACTCCCTAGAGCCTTGGCTTCTTTATTAGTAAAAGGAGAGTCGTGATACCCACCTCCTAGAGTCTTAATGCATGACACGGTGTCGCCACATAACAAGCTATCAGTTATAAGTAAGTGTACATGTCCCCTCTTTAGCCAAATTTTTTTCTTCCTCAGACGACTATGGCATTTTGTCATTTTAAACATTTTTTCCTGATTCCCTATTTATGTCTTTTTCTTCCTCTCATCCTTGAAACAGACATCTCCTAATAGCTGGGCTTACTCTCTTTTTGAGCTTTTTTTTCTCTTTTTTTTAAAAAAAAAAAAAAAACCCTCAGGTCTCATCACAGTGTAGATTGCCCCTAAGTTTGTATCTCTAGTCTCATCACTCTCAGTTTCCAGGGCAGGGTTCCAGCCAGTGCCTCCAGGTGTTTTTTAAAGTTCCAAGAGCACTCCTGGTACATCTAACATAGTGACTTTTCCTTAACCACATCATCTCTTCCCTTCTGCAGGCACCCAGGTAGCTTGACGTAGATACCCTTTGAGTTACTAACACAACTCTGTTCCTGGCCACTCAGGACTGAAAACTCAGAACTCTCCTTAATCTGTCCTGCAAGTAAAACACTTGATGCTACATCCACTCTAGCTATTACTCTTGGCCACAAGAGATCAGAGTCACTTTTGCATAAGCATGTGGCCCTGATAATGTCAGTGCATCCCGCCAAGTCCCTAATCAGGCCTTGTAGCGTTTGACAGAAATGCCCAAGTGCCATAGGCAGAGAGCAGGCCTTAGGACGGACCTCGAGTCTTTCTCCCGATTGGCAACTAAAATAATATTCTCTTCCTTGTAGAACAAGTGAGAATTACAGGAAATGGGACTAATGACTATTTGTTCTGTTTTCACACAGGACTCATTAAAGTTGTGGTATTTAACGTATCTGCCAATACCAGGATGAGCAACAACAGTAACAGTCAAACTACTACCCACCTTCTCGGACTAGCCGAGGAGCGGGGCTTTGAGACTCCTATTGGGACACAGTTGGTCTGCAGTCGACCCGGGACGGTCTACTCAGCACAGCTGACTGCTTCCGTGCTGCTATCGAAGATGTCTTTTATCTTTCGTGAATGATTGGAACTTTGAAACCTTACCTCACCTCCCTTTCCCCTCTGCCCCTGTTTCTTCCTCATTTGGTTCCAGACAAAGACGACTTATAAATATATTTAGTGTTTTTGCAGAATCTCTCTTGCTTTGCCCATTAAGCAGAAGAACTATAGTCTGTATAGTCTCTGTATAGTCTACTGGGAGAGACCCAATTTTAGGGGACAGGAGGGTACAACTTCAAACCCGCCAGCACCCACTATCTCCCCGGAAACTGCAGGAATGCCCAGCGCCTGGCAAGATCAGCCCAGCCCCACTATGCATAGGAGGGGACAGCTGCCTGTGTAGCCTCTGGGGCAAGAAAGAAAGAAAACGAAAATGCATATACTAGAAGATTCAGGCCTCTTTCCTTCCATCTCTTTGTCATTCTGTCCCTCTTTTGCCTCTCCCTCTCCTCCCTCCCCTACACCCCCCCCCCTTTGTTTTCCCTGCTTCACCTGAGAGGAAAGAGAATGAAGACAGTGTCCTCAGCTAGCATGAGGCATAGCAGCTAGAAAATACAATGCTCAGGAGAATTAAGTGCTATCCCATCAGAATTTCAACCACAGGATTTGCTGCGAGTGACCCAGTGTGGCCACAGTGGATTCTTAGATATGGCGCTCTCATCCTGTTTATAACTCTTCTCTCATCTTCTTCTAACATTCCTCCCTTGCAAGATGGGGAGGGGGTGGGGAGGCACAGAAATTTCCTGGGCTTCATCAATGGCTGCATCTTTTCTGGACTCAGCAGTCTCCTTGATTCCATGTTGAGTGTGGAAAGGAGTTGCTGATTGCATTTCCTCTCATTAACAATTAGATGTGTAATAAAAAGCTTTGCACTTCATCTTAAATCACTGGTAAGGCTCAGCCTACAGAAAGGTTTGAAATGGCCAGAGCCTGTCGCTTGGTGCATTATGTATAATGGCTCTCTTATTTTCCCATCAGGGTCTACGAGCACCCAGGCAACCTATGTCTATTGCCAAGACCCTGATCAGATGATCAGAGTAGCTTAAGAGGTCATTAAAAGTAAAAGCTGATTTTTTTTTTTATGTAGATCAGTAAATATCTTTCAAAAGTCAGTTAATAATCTCAGCCCCACGCTGCAGAAGCTTCCTTCTGCTTTTCCCAAACCCAGTATTTACAAAAGGGCAAAGCTGCCAGAGAGGGGATCAGGGTGAAGTTTGGCATACAGGGTTCGTTCATGGAGCAGAAACTGCCCTCTTTCCTTTCCTTCCTCCTTTTGGCCTTATTTTGTTCCACAGCCCCTAGCCCACACCATCTCTGGCAGTTGGTGTCAATAAATGGACCTCAGTGAGGCAGCGTTATGGGCTTCTGTGCCCATCAGGTGCAGGACACATGTGTTGCCCTGAGCTAGGGGCACAGAGAATGCTGTTGGCAGTGTATCCAGCTTATTTCCTGGTACCAGGAGCAACCTGCTCAACCATTTCACGTGGAATGGGTGCCCCCATTAAAGGCACGAAGCGCACAATGTGTTTTTGGATTTCCTTATCAAAGCAACTAAATTAAAAAAAAAAAACAACTTTTTTTTTTTTTTAAACCACTTACAGAAAAATCTCAGAATGGGATCCAGTCGTTAGTGACCTTCAAGCCAGGGCCCCTTCTGCTGGGGGTCAGGAAGTAAAAGTCAACTGCAGTCTTCTGATTTGCAAGAAGGGAGCATTTGCCCCACACTGAAAGTCAGTCCTCTAGAATGAGAGGCAGGTTATGCAGATGTGTTGGTCCATCTTGCTTTATGAGTGTTTTTAAGTTCTTAGTTCCAAGTCATATTTAAAAAATAAGTTTCCAGTGTTATGATCTATCATGACCTGGGAAATATTCCCAAACTGTAATTACTTTCTCAACTAACCAGATGCTACAGAGAACTGTATTCTAATTATCCACTATCAGAACTCCTTGTCTATTGTGTTTACTAATACCAAGTTTGATATTGGTTAAGGATTTTGCAACAGATAAGCGCAGGGGCTCTCAGCCTTGAAAAACACACCGGGCAGGCCTTGCAAGAGGCAGGGTGTCCAGCTGTTTCAAAACATTGTCAAGTAGCCATAAGTTTACTCGCCCTTCTGTAATATGCTGCTATTCCAAAATGGGAGTTGTTGAATATTCATTGATGCCTGGGGCGGTGCTGTCCCCTCTAGGTGCAGTTGAGGGTTTGTTGTTTGTTAGACTGATTGGGATTTGTTCCGTCCATCATGCGATTGGCATGGACCAACTGCCGTCTGGAGCCATTAGCTCCATTGAGTCTATTCTCCAAGTTGTTCACTGCTGCTACTAGAAATGGAAATGAAATTAAGTGGTCTAAGAAACTTGAGTCAGTCACATTTCTCAGCTCTGGGGGTCATTTACCAGTTCATTGTAGAAGAAATAATCAGGTAAGTAGAAGTTCATTTCCAAAGAAGGTAAACCCCACTTACCATCTCTGCATGATTTCAGTGGGAATTGATTATCACTAATCCCCAACTGGGCTAGAATAAATGTAAAGTTTGACCTTTTTATAAAGAAGAGAGAAACAAAGAAAAGTCTCCGCTCTTAAAGGAATGGTAGGAGAGGAGCAGGAAGCATCCCTTGGCTCTGTAAGGAGGGTTCTCTAGTGTAGACTAGAAGACTAGTGTGTAGAGATGGGATGGAGCGAGGAGCCTGGTGGGAGCATTCAGTCCACACTGGGGCGTGCTGTGCGTGCCTGTGTCTCTGCCGCTGAGAGTAGCCTTAGACTATCACCGGTGCAGCTGGCTGTAAAGCCAGACGTGAACAGGGAGCAGGAGGCGTCATAGGTTTGTCCCTTGGCAAAATTCTCTCTTGGTGACTCCACCAGGAACTCCAGAAATAAGAACTCTGACAATAAGTTTGTAAGCTGAGAAAGACCCTGGCACCCCTTGATCGTTATTTTCTACTTGAGAAAGAAAAAACCCTTCTCGCCTTTTTTTGCTTTTTTTGCTTTTTTTTTTGTACAGTCAAGAGCTAAGGAGAAGATCCACACTCCTCTCCTTGACCATCTCCTGGCACCCGCTGGTCCAAACTGCCCTGGTTGATCTACTCCTGGACTTAGCACTGGATAGTGTGTGGGAACTAGCAAAGGCTTGGAGGAGGGTTTAGTCATGGGGAATGATTTGGATGATTTTTTTTTTGTCTCCTAGAATTAGGATACCTTGGTACTGTTGACCAAGGTACTGTTGACACCTCTTGGTGTCTTCCATTTACCATACCTGAGGAAGAAGCTGTTGAGAATAACGCAGGCCCGAGGGCTAGGCTGCACGATGGCTTCTGTGAGAATCCAGGGGGCTTCCAGATGGAAAGGGATGCTTAGATGAATACTGTGTGACTTCACCCCCCTTCCTGATCTTCTTCATTTGGATGAGTTCAAGACTCCCATGATCAGAACCGGAAATGGTGCCCCTGCTTCTCCTGGCCTTCTCTCCTCCCATCACGCTCCCCCATTCCCTGCACCAGAGCCTCTCGGGAGATTCCCACCCACCCCAGGGGTTCCTCTTGCACACTGCCTCTCGCTGAGACCAGAGCTCCTTAACCAGTGCCAGAAAGACAGCCGTGTCTTGAGGGAAAAGAGCTTTGCCTTTTACCTATAGTTCATGTGGCGTCAGAATCCCTTCAACTGCGGAGAGAAGCCAAAAGAGCATGATTTTGGCTTCCTGATTTCAGATGGGATTTAATGTGTTGAAACCTCTTCTGTTGGAAACTGAATACCCTATGGTCTGGAATTTTCCTGGAGGTAGAGTGACATCTAAGATCCGTGCTCTCCAACCCCTCCCAGCTGGTGCCCTCCACTCCTGATGGACAAGTGTATGTGGGTCAGTGCAGGACAGAGCCCGAGACAGCATCTCCCCTCCGCCCTTTCCCGCTCCCTCCGTGGACACTGAGGGAAGACCAGCCAGGAAGGTTAGATCTCTGGGTACCAAGGAAACCAACACCTCAAATCAGTGATGGCTCAGCCCAACCCAGACAGTCCTGGGACATGTTCACGGGCCTCCAGCTCTGTCCAGGCCAGGCCAGTCTGGCAACAAATGTGAGCTGCCTTGCGAGCTTTCTGTTGTTTGGCCTTTGTTCTCTAGACTCTTCAATACTGACTGCTTTGACTTCTGTGATTATGTTCTGGTGATGTGTCGTCAATATACCAATATGTTCACAGCCTAGGATCATGGTGATATAGTGTTTTGTTTTGTTGGTGTTTTTTTTTTAACTGTTCAGAAAGAAGTAACTTAAAATACAAATAAGATTAAAGTGAATTTTTAAAGTGTCTTGTCTCTTTGCCCCAACATCAAGGACAATGAGTTTTTCTTGGACAGACTGCGGGCATGCGCAGAGAGCTTTTAAGGTAATCTGATGTGAGAAAACCAACTTTGGAAAGAAGCAGGCAGGGCTGAATGGTGTGTCTGTAAGTGTGGGGTCCCTGGCATACAAATAGTGTTCCCTCATGTGTGACTTGGGAACAGGGACAGGGTGTCACCTCTCAGCCCACCCTGGGTCCTGAACTCAGTTTCCATCAGATCCCTGGCCGCCATAGTGGGAGGGAAGACTGGGTTTCCCTTGTGTTCCCTTGTGTCACATCCGATCTTCTAGACACACCCACTCAGGTGGCGTGCAGTTTACCGAGTCACCCCAACAAGCCGACTGGAGGAAGGGAGCGTTGCCTGTCCCGGGAAAACACTGCCGTGCCCTTTCTCTTACAGCCCATCTTGGGGCCTGGGATTGACGTTGCAGGCACAGTAGAAAGGGGCTCCACCCCCCCACACACACACACTTCGTCTCCCCTTCCTCGTGTCCTCAGTGAGTCCGGCCTCATTTCAGGGCTAGGTGCTGGGTAGCAGAGTCCTCCCTGCAGTGCTGCACACCTTCAGGCAGTTTGAGGCACTGGCGCCCCGGGGAGGGGTCAGTATGGGGCGTGCTGCAGATTGGGACCTGAGAAGTGAGGTAAGCGGCTCCTCGCCTTGTCCAAGACTGCACTGGGGGGCTGAGGGGCAGCTCCAAGCAAGCAGCTCCCCAGAGAAGCCAGGAAGACTGAGTCCACCAGACCACTCGGGCCATCCGCATCTCCCAGTGCCCCGCCCTGAGCCCCAAATGGAACCCTCTGCTCTTCGGTTGGAGGGCTCCCCTTCAAACCCAGTGTCCTCACTGGCCTTGGAGGGCTCCACCTTGAAAGCCCCTGGGCCTGGACCCCCTTTCCCCCCCCAGAAACCAGGAGCTGCGCCACCCCAGCAAGGGCTGAGGGGAGGAGACCTCTCCTCTTCCTCATTGGCTTTGCCAATTAAGAGCATTTTATTAGGCTGCTAATTAAAGGCACTTCGTTAGCAGCAGGAGAGGCCGGGTGGGTGCCTTGTGAGATGGAGCCGAAGCCAGGAGAAATTGTTTTCCTCCCTGACGGAAGCGGAGCCTCTCAGGGAGCCCTCTCCGGCCCCCACCCTCTCCCGCTGCGCCTGCCACACCCTTTGCTTTCAATTTGCAGCTCTGAGGGGAGCGCGGCCATTACCAACCCAGGTGGAAAGCCCCCCTCTGCCGCAGGCCACGCGGAGCCCTCGGGGCTGGCCCCTCATGTAGCGGGGTCCTGAAGGCTGCGTATGTGTGCCCCATCAGGAACAGCCTATGGCTCCCACCCGGGACCCTCCAGCAGTCTCCAACAGGGACAGGCAACCCCTTGGTCACTCGGTGTGACTCTCGGTGACAGAAGCGTGTGCCTCCTGGAGAGCACTGGGAGCCGAGTTCGCAGGGCCCCGTGTGTCCGAGCGGAGCAGAGCCTGCAGGCCCCACAGCTCTTGGTTGGTTCGAGGCGCCGCCCTTGCGAGGCCCAGATGGGCCCTGGGCAAGTTCCCCTCCTCCAGTCTGACCTGGCAGGCGGGGCCTGGCACACAGGGTCAGAGATACCCCTTCCCAGACCCCTCCTCACCCCCTCACTTAACTGCAGAATTAGCACCGGCCCAGGCTGGGCGGGCAGATTTATGGCTGGGCCTGCCTCCCTCCATTTAACCCGAGGCCGGCCCGGGCTCCAGACACTAAATTAGATTTTTGACAATTAGAGAGACTAATGGGCACATAGCCATCCCCAGAGCCAGATATCCAGCAAGGCCGTCCTTTAATATCCACCGCTGGCCGCCGGCCCCTCCCCAGCCACCCTCCTCTCGGCACTGGGATTTCTCTGAGCCCCCCACTGCCCACTCGCTCCTGAGCCCCCTCGCGCCCCCCCCACACTCCCTCCCTCGGCAGCCCTTCTTCCGGAAGCCAAGTCCACTTGGGAGCTCCGGCCCTCCCCCTCCACCCCTGCCCTTCACTCGCTCTGCCCCCAGTGATGGGAAACCCTTTGAGGGCAGGGCCCTGTCCCCTCCCTGGATCCTGAGTGTTCGGTCCCCCGGCGGGTGCTGAGGAAGTGTGTGGTTTGCGCTGCGCCCCAACCCCCCGCTCCCACCCCAGACCCCGCCCAGGCCGCTAAGGTCCTCTCCCCACAGCCCATCGCTCGGGCCAGTCCTGCGCTGGGCGGGTAATGAGATTGCAGTAAGTGGTGTTGGGGGGCGGGGGGCTGCTCACATTCACTCAGGCAGACTCATAGCTCTGTCAGGCTGATTGGTCCTGAGTGGAGGCACAAACGGCCCCCCACGGACACGCTGAGATTGGTTATAAAATTACAAGCATTTGTTCTGCTGTCAGTGGCCTTCCCTCCCTCCCCTCGCCTGCTTGCCTGGGCTCCCCACCGCCCCCTCATTCCCCTGGGGGCAGCCTGCACACCCTGAAGGACCCGGCCAGGGGCCCTCACGGCAGATGGGACTGAGAGGCAGGGGCCACGGCACCTCCCCTGCAGGCAGGCCTTGCGGTCCTTGGCCCTGGGATGAGCACAGAGCACGTGGCCTCTGAGTGACCTGCCCGTGTCCTTGGGGTTTTCTGAGGGAGGGGGATGCTGGCCTCAGATCCCAGGTAGAGGGAAATGGGGGACTAGGGGAACAGCCTGAAGAGGTGCCCAACTCTTTCCCTTCAGGTGGGCTCTGGCCAGGTAAGGACAGGAGCCCACCAGACAGCCAGACCTTCAGGCAGTACGTCCCCAGCCGGTCTTGCACTTACCCTGGGGTGAGGGCGAGGGGCCCAGTTGCACACCCGCCTCCCCAGTCAGCGCCCAGCCGCTGTCCCCTCCTTGCCGGCCCTCTCCCCGCCTGACCTAGGTCTCTCACCTCCTTCCCATCTTCCTGTCTCCACCCAGGCCCCTGCCTGACACCGTCCTGTTGGCGATACCAGGGCGCCTAGTCCCAGCGCGGGGCTGGGGCGGTGGCGTGCCCGAGAGGGGCCCTGGCTGCTGGCTATGCTGGCTACAAGGTGCCTTCCCGCCATCCGTCATTCATTCTCAGCCTGGGATGTATTTGTTGTAATTACATCTTTAATTAGGGTGGCGATGGCTCATTGTGCACCAACTATGATAGATCAGCTCTTCCTGCCTGCCATCCCTGCTCCGTCCAGCACCCCCAGGTCAGCTGGCCCCTGACTCTGGGACTGAGAGGGAAGCAGGAGAGACCCACTGTGTGCCCCTGGACAAGCCTTGCTCTGTCTCCCCGCCCCCCCCCCCCCACACACACCCTCAGCCTCCTGCTCCCCGGAACTTCATCCTTTTCCACCCCTGAGCTCCCAAGTTGGCACTGATCCACCCTGAGGGCACCCAGGGCTGCCATCAAAAGTGCTGCAGGTCTCCTAGTGGCCACCAGATGTCTCCTTGTTCCAGACCGGTCAGGGGTGGAGTGGGGTGTGGCCCTTCCCTCCCACACATACTGGCACCATCATCACCCCCAGGCTGGGCCCTTCCTCCCTGGCAAGCACAGAGCCTCGAAACTCGCAGTTGCAGTGTGCATGGGCGAATGGACCGCCCCCTCTCCCGGCTCCCCCATTCACGCTCTGGGCCCTGACACCCACCCATGCCAGGCCCACATCTGGGGATGTTCAGTGCCTTGGAGAATGGCCAGTTCTTGGGCAAGGAGAGACGGGGGACATTCAGAGCCATGGGGATGTCAGGGGCCTTTCTAGAGAGAGAAGCAGCTGTGGCACAGCCCCAGGGCTTTGGGGGGACCCTAGGGCGATTTAGCTTGTGCCCCATCTCTAAGGGTGCAGGGCTCCAGGAAGGGGAGAGGGAGGGTGGCACATATCCTGTCCTTTTTTCCTCTCTGCTCTAAAAATTCCAAGAGTGGGCAGAGCTCAGAGTGCCTCGTGGAAAGGGCTGGCACCTGTGGGTTGGCACCCATGCTTGGCAGAGGGACTGAATGAGCAGAAGTCCCAGGGACTCAGGAGGAGACTATGAGGGTCAGAGACCAAAAATGAGTTGAACCCAGCACCTGCTGAATGGGTGCATGGGGGGGCTGTTCGCTCTTCCCTCTCCACTCAGACGGAGCGGAGCAGGAAATGGGCCCCATGTCATCAGACAGTTACAGACTTGCCGGGACCGCTCCTGCAGGGGAGAGTCGGGACTCAGGAAGGGCTCCTGCCCTGCACAGCCCATGGCCCTGGAAACTGACATGGAGCCACCCATCGGCTTGAGGAAGACCCTGACCACCCAGAGGTGGGGGCAGGGCTGACACCTGGGGTGAGGTGTTCCACAGGACGAGTTTGGGGACAGGAAGTGGCTACCCTCCATTCAGAGCCATGGGGGCTTCAGGGACCTTTCTAGAGAGGGAAGCAGCTGTGGCACAGCCCCAGGGCTTTGGAGGGACCCTCAGGGGATTTAGCTTATACCCCATCTCTAAGGGGGGCGGGCTCCAGGAAGGGGAGAGGGAGGGCGGCAGGTGCCCTGTCCTTTCTACCTCTTAGTTCTAAAAATCCGTGGCTCCCCTCCATCCTAGGGGTCCTGGCATGTTCCACAGAGCCTCTCCCCTCTCCGGGGTGGCCCCCTCTGCATTCCTTCTTCCCCCAGTGACCTTCTTCACCCCCCATAGACCGCCCCACAGTGACTCCAAGGCCCAGGCTGGAAGGATGAGCGTACCTAGCGGTAAGTATGCGCAACATTACATATGTATATTGGAGAGTAAATAACCCCAAAAAGCGCCTTGTAAATAGACTCTGAGTTTATCCTTTATTAATGAGGCACCGAGTGCCCCGCTGTTTTAGAGCAGCGAGACTTTCATAATATCAAAACCTAAATTACACTTGCGTCTCTCATCCCAGGGACGAGCAGCTCGGCTCCGTTTGCAGTGAGTAAGCAGGAGGGATCCCCGGCTGCCTGGGAGTAGTCGGCACCTCACTGCCGACGGGAGGGAGGGTGGGAAGACAGACACGTGCGTGCCCCCCAGCAAACCCCCCCCCACTCCCTGAGAATTGTGTCTCAGGCCCCCGGGGGCCGCTGGCATAGCCTCCACTCTGGGGACAGAAGTAGGGCTTCAGCCAGGCTGGGGGGAGGTACAGGCTGAGGCATTGGCCACTCGGGCCCAGTCCCAGCTTGCGTCTCGGGTGTCACTTAGGGAAAGGACCTTCTTCCCCGGGGGACCTGTGAGGATTCCGGAGATGGGAGTGGGTTGGAGATGCTGGCGACACAGAGGCGTTGGATGGTGTCTGTGGTGGAGATGAGGTAGATGATGACTGACTTCCCTCCTGTGGAAAGAGACCTACTGTCCACTCTTTATTTTCTGAAACAGGCCACCTGTGAGGCCCCCACGTGCCGGCCCCATCCTGGTATCCCTGTGCTCAGAGAGCACCAGGACCCCTCTCAGCCCCAGTCTCTTCAGTCCCAACTTTCCAGTACCCGCCAGTACCTCCCAGCACTCAGCTTGGCTTGAGTAAGGGGCTCGGACTCCCTAAGACCCCTTACTGCCCCAGGGCCAAGACCCCCTTGGCACCCTTTAGGCCCACCCTGCCTCAGACCGGGGCGAAGCAGGACTGGGCGGGCAGGTGGGCAGGCGGACGCCGTGTGGGCAGGATTTACAGCCCGCCCGGCCAGGCTACTGGTGCTCGGTGGGCGTCATGGCGAATCTGTCCCATTATATGGACAGTTGAGTTTAATAGTCATTGTGTGCTCGCTTGGAGCCCAGCAAACATCGCGGGGCGACACCCCCTCCACGCAAGCCGCCCGCTCCCCAGCCACACGGCCCATCCGTACAGTAAATTAAAAATATGAATCACTTCTCCCCACTGCCTCCCCAAACGCTCATCTTGTCAGCCTCTATGTTGCCTTCATTTGTATTACCTTAATTTAATGTTAATTATGGTCTTCATTTACAAGGAACAAGCGAGCCCTGCTCTGCCAGGGGACCGTCCCCCGCCCCTCCCCCTCAGCCCAGGAGGGAGAGGCTGAGGAAGAAGGGGAATTTGAGGGGCTGCAGAAGGAGGAGGGAAGTTAGGGAGAAATGTGCCATGAGGTCCAGCCCACCAGTCCTCGGGTCCACTTATGGAGGGACTGAGGTCCCCCCACTTCTCTTCATTCAACAGTTACTTCATGAGCCTCTAGTATGAGCCAAACCACGAGGGACTAGTGAGATCAGGGAGAGGAGCCCCGTCCTGAATAAGGCATCCCCATCCCCCGGCATCCAGGAAGTGGCATCGAAAGAACATTTCCATGCCCAGGTACCTGCCTCAGCCCTCTGGGCGTAAGACACGGGCAAGAACCCTTCTCCCTTCCCGGCTCCCTTCTTGGTGGCTGGTGTCATCCCTGCCCCGGTCAGCCTTGCCGGGTCCCGTTCCAGGCCAGAAGTTCTTGCTGGAGTCATTTCCGAGTCCCTCTTGGTGCAGCTCTGGTGTAGGGCGGAGCAGGCCTGGGGGTGCCTTGCAGGCTCCACCATCTGGGCGGGGGTGGGGCCTGGACCCACCGCCAGTCACTCGGCCCTGCACACTAGCCTGAGCCACTGATGGCTGAGGCCTGGGAGCCAAGTGACCCTTTGGCTGTCCCCGTGCTGCCAAGAGTTGCAAGAGCCCATGAAGGGGGCGCGGCGATCGGTGTTGGTGGCCGCTGTCACACGTGTGCACGCAGGGAGCTGGCAGGGGCCCACCTGCACTCAAGCTGCCATTAGCCCCAACGCCGGCCCCTCCCCCGGCACACGCCCGCTCCACGGGGAAGAGGGTCTCCAGCTGGGAATATCCGCTTGACAGATGAGGCTGTTCTGTGTGTGTGCCCGTGTGTCCCTCTGCCAGGGAGCCCCGATCCACACACACACAGGGACAGGCGTGCCCCCGGGCTCCGTGTGCCTGCGCGTGTGCGCGCCCCAGCTCATGCACGCGACCCCCCACCCCCGCCTGTCAGTGGCGCTGATGACATTGGCGCGGAGGAAAGTGATGACAAATGCCCGTTATCAGCGAACGAGGCCGATGACAAATGGGCGGGCGCCCGAGCAGCCCCATTACGCTGTAATAACAGAAGATGGATGGCCTGGCGCCCCCCCACCCCGACCCCCCTGCGCCGGTAACGGGAGCCGATCTGGCTCCGCCCGCCCGCCCGGGAGGGAGCCCCGCCGCCCGCCGTACGGCCGCCAATCACCGCGGCGCCCGAGACGCCCGGGCCGCCGAGCGGGGAGCCCACGCGGCCGCCCGCGGCGCAGGAACAAAGCGACGCGCGCAGCGGGGCCAGGGGGCGCGCGGGCGTCCAGCCTGCCCGCGGCCAGGACACGCAGCTGTGCACGCACATGGCCCGCGCACGCGCCAGCCGGCTGTGTCCTTGCACGCCGCACCTGCAGCTCCTGTCCAGGCACACCCCCTACCCAGGACACGCCTACTTTTGTGCCAGATCAAGGTACACCCCCTCCACGGAGCCGCGCACACCGGGGCAGCTGGTGCCCACCTACAGGCCCGGAGCGGGGACGCGTGCGCTCCGCGCCCACAAGCTCAGACTCCAAAAACAGCCAACCCGTGCGCAGAGGATGCCCACAGCTGCGTCAACAAACATTAACCGAGCCCCCGCCGGCGCGTGTCAGCGAGGTGCGGGGAGCTACAGTGATGAATAGGACGCCAGCACGTCCTCCAGAACCTTAAGTAGACTAGAGGGGCCAGACAAATGGCTGGGAGTGAAGGCAGGTGATTTGTGTTTGGGCCCAAGTACACTGTGCGGTGTGGGATTTCCACCTGGAAAACCATGACTGGGGAGAGGGGGCGGCTCCCAAGTAGGCCCCTCGATTCTCAGTCAGATGTTTAATGAGAGACCCCCACCCAGGAGCTTGGGGCTTCCGAGGCTAAAGCCTGAGACGCAGGGAGGGGAGCACAGGGTGAGGGCGGACCATGAGGTGGTGCCCACTGCGTACAAGGCATGAGCCTTAACCCCTGTATTAGTGCTAGAAAAATCCAAGTCCCCCTGGGAGGAAGTGGCTAAAGGAAAAGTAAATTTCCCAAAGGAACTGAGCTCTTTAAAACATCCAGGAGAAGTGGGCAAGTGCAGGGAGTCTGGGGGAGGAGGATGGTGAGGGGCACCCCAGTGAAAGGACGTGGGGGAGATGGCTGCCCATCCGGCTTGGGAAACAGACTGGGGCCAGGAGGCTGGAGAGGGGAAGAGGCTGGAGGGGAGGAGGGGAGGAGGCTGCTGAGTGAAGGGAGACTTGGGGGCGTGGGCACAGACTGAGGCCCCTCCCCCTGGGCCCACACTGGAAAACGCCATAGGCTTGGTTTAAGATTTGTCTTGAGATTCTTTATAAGGTACCCAGGTGCCTGCCTTTCACTTGGCACTCAATCCGGAATATTCAGGAGCCAGTCCTGGCTCAGGGTTCCAGGTCCAAAAAGACAGAAGGCAGGGGAGTGAAGGGGCGGGGTTAGGGGAGAAGATGGTGAGTGTGGAGGCGAAGAGAGTGGCTGAAGGGTGGGTGAGGCCTGGTGTGGGGCCGACGCCTGTGCCTCTCCCTTTTCACTCAGTGCGCAGTCCACACTGCCCGTCTCTCGGCTCCCGCTGTGGATTGTAAGCCCCGAGTGCTCCCCTGCACCCCATGGGCAGAGCACCCATGTCTGGTGAAGGAGTGGACTGCCCAGTGCATGGGCACCCAGCTGCCCTCCACCAGGGATACCCACTGCCACCTTCTAGTCTCCTGGGGTTCAGTCACTCGAGGTCTGCTGAGAGGAACAGCCTTGGCTCCGTGTCCCCCCAGTCTCCTTCCGGACAGAGTCGACCTCGGCCAGGCCACTCAGAAGTCCGTGTCGGCTCCTTCCTGAAAGTGGCCGCCCCCTGAGCTCAACTTCTTCTCCGTGCACAGAGCAGATCTCAGAGGGAGGCTTGACCCCAGCCACACCTTGACGCTGATGGAGTCTAGGGGAGATCTGCTCAATCAAGCAAGGGGCCCTCAAATCGGGGTGTGTCCTCGCCATTTCCAGGAGGGCCACTCTCGGGATACCCCCAGCCCAGCACTAGAGGGCTGAGCACCAGCCCTGCTCCAGGGATGGAGCCTGAAGCGGAGCTGGAGAGAGGAAGACCCACTCTGCTCCTAGGGCCCACCCTGTGTATCCCTTCACTCCCTCATGTAACTCAGTTCGGGTATGTTCTGGTCCCCGACCAGTGTCAGCAGTTAATTAAAGCATCACCTCTCCTTCTGCAGAAGGTCCTGCATGGGGAGCCCCCCTGCAAGGGTGAAGCCGAGCGCCCGCGATTCCTGAGCTGCCTGGAGGAGAGAGATGGGCGAGTTAATGGGCCCGTCCTCCTCGCTCACCACTTTACTTTTTCTGTAGCGTTCATGACCTGCCATTAGTTTTCCGCCCAAGGTCGGCCACCGGCCCAGCCATAAATCACCATGCGGGCGGGGCGCGGCCCAGTCGTGGTTCCCGGGAAGGAGTTTCCGTCTCCCGCCAGCTCCTGCAGCTGCTCCCTATCTTCTCCCCCAGCACCGTGCAAGGTTAGCCGAGGAGTCGGGGAGGGATTGCCGCCCTGACGGTCGTCCAGCCCCATCTGGTCTCCCAGTGTAGAGCTGCCAGGGATCGAACTCCTCCAAGAGGAAACTGAGTCACAGTATCCTGAATGAGGTGTGGAAAGGGATCCCACCGGACTCGCACCAAGCCCTGAACCCGCAGCCCCTGTGCCTTGTAGGCCTATGAGGAGGGTCTTCCCACCGGGGAGGGGCACCCTGGCTGCTTTCAGCCCGCACCCCGGAAACCAGGAGGGAGCCCCACCCCGAACCGCGCGGACCGCCTCGCGCCCCAGCCGTCCTCCACCTCTCGGTCCTTCGCACGCGGCCGGGCCTCTTGGCCGGTCCTCGCGCGCCCTCTGCTGGCCATCCAGGGAAGCGCCCTCGGCCTGACCCGCCGCGGCTTAGACCTGGCCCTTCTGACGTGCCCCGCCACCCCCCCGGGAGCGCCCCCTGCCCTGCTCCCGTCCCAGATCCTGGAGAGGCCCGTTCTCCGCTCCTGTGGGGTGCAAGGAGAGAGAGCCCGAGGCCGAACTCTGAGCCTCGAGAAGGAGATCCTCTGCGTGTGGAGTCGGGGGCCGGGCCGGCTCCCCTGACTGCAGGTGGGACCCTGGAGCCCGCTGTTCCACACCGTCCTGCAGTTCCCGGGACTTGGGTTGGGGGCTTCAGGGTGGCCCGCAGGGAGGAAGGACCCGTTCTCAGAAGCTCTGGAGTGGGCGCTGCAGTCCTGACTCCTAGGGTGAGAAGCTGGAGCCCTGGGGCTATTCGCTGGCAGGAAGAGGAAGGACTCCACCGTGGGTGCTCCAGCCTGGGGTAACTCAGTGAGATTCCGCCCCTCCCTTCCCTTCCCCGCACCTCTATCCCCTCCCCAGCCCTCCTAGGACCTTCCCTGGCCTCCCCCCTCCTTCCTTCCCCTTCCCCTCCCCCTTCCTCCTCCCACTCCCCTCTCTTCCCCTCCTCCCTCCCCTCCCTCCCCTTCCATGTGGTGCCAGGGGTCGAACCCACACAAGGCGAGTGCTGTACTGCTGACCTACCCCCACTCCGTCCTGAGTCCTTTCCAACGAGCATCTGGCGCAGAGTACCCTGAGCAGAGGCACTGGCCTGAGCCCCACAGAGCTGAAGATTACCAGGGGGCGGGAGGGGTTGGGCCGGATCAGACCCTGAACAGTCCATTGAGAACAAATCATCAATGGCGCCAGGGGCTGGGAAGGGGGTCATGGAGGCCAGGCATGTGGGGGGGATACAGGTGATCAGAGCCAGGCCCCTGCCTCCATCAGGGCTGTAGCCCCCCTCGCCTCCCAACCGCCACCAGTAATTCCACAGTGGAGGCGGGAGGTCAGAGGTTCCATCTCAGGGCAAATGGGCATTTGCTGATTTAAAATCTCATGGGCCAGGGAGATGGACCAATGGGCTGGGGCAAAGGCTTGGCAGGCGGGAGGCCCAGGTTCCATCTCTGGCAGCGTATGGTCCTCTGAGCATCACCAGGAGCACCCCCAAGCACTGTGTAGCCCTTGAACACTGTGGGGTGGTCCCGTCCCATGCCCATGCACCCCTGCCCCCACGAAACTACCAGGTGCCAGGATGAGGCACCATGTCTTTCAACATCAACACTAGGCACCCTCCACTAACTCCTGAACTCGGCTCTTTGCTTTGGCTGCCTGAAAGGGGGAGGGAGAGAGTCTAGGCTGGAAGCCCCGTGAGAGAACGAGGAGTCCAGGAAACCAGAAACACTCTGCTCCTCCCGTGTTGTGTGACAACAACACAGTGAATTATCCTCTCTGGGCCTCCTTTCCACAAAATGGGACTGGGCAGGAGTCCCCGGCAGAGCCGGATAAAGGCCACCTCATCCTCCCCACAGGGGCCCCTCCACCCGTCAACAGGTCCCTCCCCACAGGAACCCAGCACCACCCACACCCAGGGGGAAGTATTTTTGAAAACTCTGGTTTGGTGGGGGAGGGGCCCTGTGGCGCCAGTTTTAGGCCCTCCCAAGCCTACCCAATAGGAGACGCTCCCGTCAGGGCCTGTCCTAGGAGATGGGAACTTGCAGACCCACAGATGTTTGGTTTGGGGACCTCACACAGTGGTGCCCGGGACTTTCTCTAGGCTCTGTGCTCAGGGGTCACTCCTGGTGGTGTTTAGGGAAACACGGGGTAGCAGGGATGGAACCAAGGTTGGCACGTGCAAGGCCAGAGCCCTGCCCACTGTACTGTCTCTTGGCCCCAGGAGTCGAAGATTGACTCACCTGGATTTGGTCCCTAGTGAAACAAAGGCGAGTGTGGGGGTCTGGCCACAGGGAAAATGGCTCCTGTGGCCAAGTGGGAAGATGGAAGGAGAGGGGAGGCATGGGACAGAGCTTGTCATGGCTTCCTGCCCTCACCGGGCCTGAAACCACACCTAGAGAGGAGACAGGACTGTGGTGCTAGAGGTGAAACCCGCGCCTCCTGCCTGCAGAGATGAGCTCATCCTTTGAGTCACTTCCCTTTATTTTATTTTATTTTATTTTATTTTATTTTATTTTATTTTTGCTTTTGGGTCACACCCAGCAATACTCAGGGCTTACTCCTATCTCTGCAGTTAGGAATTAGTGCTTGGGGGCCCATCTGGGGTGCCGGGGATTGAACCCAGGGTGACCACGTGCGAGGCACACACCCTCCTGCTGTGTTTAGCTCAGTCCGTGCCGGAGCCCTGGCGCTGCCCGTCTGCTCATGCTGGACTCCCCGGGAAACGTGGGCTCCCCCACACTCTCCTCGTGGCCATCAGTGGGGGTGTCTCTTGGCACTCACTGGCCCTGGTACATGTGTTTCAAAGCCAGAAGAAGAGGCCTGCAGAGTCCTCGTGGTGCGGCTTGGGGACACTCCTGAGGGGCTACTCCTATAAGAGTCTTTGGCTCTTGGCAGCGCAATGACCTCATCCGGGGCTTAACATGTGCTCAGCCCAGGTGTGATGCCAGCACTTTATGGTCCCCTGAGCACCTCTAGGCTCGGTCCCCCACAGAAAACCAGGTCAGGTGAGCAACCAGCTCCCCCCCGCAACACCCACACAACCACCAGAGCTGGCCCTGCAGATCCCCTCCCAGGCCATCCCGCCTGCCCCTGGGTCCCCCAAAGGCCCTCCCTGACCTTTCACTCAGCCCCCGACCCGCAGAGCAGGGACAAGCCCGGTGTTCTGTCTCCTGAGCAGGGGCCTCTTCCCTCAGTCTCCCCTCGGGCCCCTCCCCCGTGGTTCTGCATCCAAGCCCCCTCGCAGGCTCCCCCCAGGGCTTAGCAGCAGAGGCGGGGGGCAGTGAGCTGCTCCCCAACTCCATCGGAGCGAGTGAGGGAGCTGGCTAAGAGGCGGGGAAATGAATATTAATTTATCATGATTAGGCAAATCCGGCAGGGAGAGCCGATTCCGGAGGAGGCTAAAAAGATGAATTTCAGCAATAAAATTAAATAAGGACGGACGGGCGGCCCCTCCTCCCTCCTGCTTTGCTGATCTCTCTCTTTCTTACAATTTATGAGGCCAATTATGAAGATGAGGTTGGAAGTTCCTGGAACTTCACTAAATGCAAACGGCGGTCCCTGCTGTTCCCATCAAATTAATTAACCGCGCGCTATTGATGGCCGCTCAAGGCTGACGCAGCGCCGGCCCCGTGGCCGCCTCCCGGACCGGCCGAGCCTGAGCCCGGGCCTCCGCCTCCTGCACCCCCTGCCCAGCACCACGGGGCACTTCCAGGGACCCCCTTGCTGCCCCTGGCCCTGTCCAAGCTCCCGACATCAGCGGAGCAGGCATACGGGTGGGGCTGGGGATGCTGACACCCAGAGTCGCATCTGGATCTGAAATCGCACCCCCCTCCCCACAGGGCCTGCACCCCTGCACAGGGCCGGGCAGCAGACACCACCCTGGCACCCCAGAGAAGGAGCAGCTGGCAGAGGGGCCCCCCTGGAGCGCCGCTCTCTGGGCTCCGGGGCCTGCTCAGGCTGCCCGGCAGAGCCTGGCAGAACCACGGGAAGAGGTTGCCCAGCCGCGCGGGCGCCGTGCCCTCCTGAGTCCTCTCTCCAGGGCCTTCTTGGAAAGTGTCCTCCGCCCTTCCACGGGGGTAGGACAGTGGAGATGAGGCTGGGCCCAGACTCTAGGCCAGTTTGGGGACTTTGGTTCGGAGGGCCTTTGCTCTGACTCCAGAGCTCTGGGTAGGGCGCCCCCTGGCTCAGGGATTCTAGAAAACTCACTGGCTGGTGTCTGGGCGAAGGGCAGGGAGGATGAGAGCTGGAGGGCTGCTGCCGTCCCAGGCCTGGTGGCTCCTGGTGGGAGCAGGATCTGGGGGCGGCCGGTGCTGGACGGCCTGGGTGTGGGTGCAGAGGGCACGAGGCCGAGTGTCTTCTCTCACCCCAGCAAGAACCTAATTTACAAGCGCAAGTAAAGGGGTCCCAAAACTCGCCCGGAGAAGCGGGCTGTGGGCTGGAGGTCCCGCTCAGGCCTCGGATGCCCGCCACGTCGTGCCCATCCCACACCTGGCCCTGTGCCCACAGCTGGCCCTCCACAATTAGGAGGAAACTCGGGCCTTGTTGTCCCCTTGCAGTGCGGGTGTAGGGCCACAGCTGATGGATCACCCCGGGCCCCGGGAGATGAGGCTCCACTCGGAGAGACGGGGCCCAGTGGCTGCAAGGGGAACGGGCGTCAGGGGGAAATGACATGAGACGGGGTGAGCCTGAGCATGTGACAGCCAGTCATAGGGGTGCTGGGGTCTGGGGCCTGGGCTTCCCGGACTGTGAGACTCTCCCTCCCCGAGCCCGCCCCACTGCGGGGCGCCACTCACAGGCCCCTCCCCAGGCACTTGCTGGCTCTCTGGGGCCGCAGTGACAAAGTGCCACGCGCTCAGTCCACAGGCCCGCTCCTCAGCCACAGACGCCATGGCAATAAGAGGCGTGTGCACGGACACGCCGAGGGTGGGGGATCCTGGTCTTTCCCATCTCCAAACACGAGCTCCTGGCCCACCCCTTGCCCCTGCCCACGAAGTCTAAACATCTCTGATCCTCCTTTTACTTGTGGTAGGGAAGGGCCCCTGCTGTGGAAGGCTGGGGACGGGACTGGGTCTCTACCAAGAATAAATGAGGATAGTACTCGCTCCAGCTCTTCTCTCCCAACTCCTTGATTGTAAGCCCTTTTGTTAATTTTTGTACACCCAGCTGTGCTCAGGGCTTACTCCCGGCTCTGCTTTCAGGGGTCACTCTTGGCAGTGCCCTGGGCCCATCTGTGGGTTAACCATGCGCAAGGCCAGAACCTTACCTGTGTACTGGACTAGCTCCTGGCCTGGCCTGTAGATTCTTCATGCTCTCCTCCAAGGTGGCACCGTTCAGGCTCCGGGTGTTGGGGTGTGGCCATCTAGGGTGTTGTGTGTGTGTGTGTCTGGGGGTGGTGTATCATTCAGCTGGTCGTGCACTGGGGGGTCTGGCTCAGAGTCAGTGATGGCGGGGCTAGTGGGCGGGATGGTGCCCCCTTTTCTCCTCAGGACCATATGGGAACTGGGGGGTGGCTGGGGGGTGCGGGGGGTGCTGCACATGCCAGTTCCCACCAAGGCTCTGAGACTGTCTCAGCTGGATGGAGCCTGGGCTGAGCACTTGCCCGGGGCGAACCCCACGCTCTGTGCTGTCGCTCCCTCTCCCAACTGGGCCGCTTTCCCAGCCCCAGAAACCCTTCTGTCACGTCCCCTGACTCCCGAGCAGCCTTTCATGCCATCCCCAGGGCCCCGGGGCCTCTCCTGTGGCGAGTGACCCCGGAAGGCGGGCCTGTCACCCGGGCCAGGGGTGGGGCCCACCCTAGGGCTGCTTGAGCTCCCGACCAAACGCTGGTGTCAGCAGCACCCACCTCAGCCTCCTCCCAAGTCCGCCCCAACCCTCCAGGCCCTGGTGCTCCCAGGTACAGCCCCCTCCTTTGTGCTTTTTGTGCTGGTTTTTGGTTTGGGGATCACACTCAGGGTTGCTTCGGGCGTACTCCTGGCTCTGTGCTCAAGGAACAACTCCCAAGTCATCCTGAAGCAGCAGCTGAACTCATGCCCGTAGGCTCTGTCCATTCTGGCCCCTCAGCGCCAGCCCGTTCTCTTCCACCTGTTCTTCTCCTGACCCAGCCCCTGTTGCACTCCCCTCCCACACACATGCACACACACACACAGACACACGTGCACACACACACACGTGCACACACACACGTGCACACACACAGACACACATACATGCACACACAGACACACGTGTACACACACACGTGCGCGCGCGCACACACACACACACAACCTTGCACCCAGCATCCTCTCTGAAGCAGGTTCTTTATGTCATCCCAAACAGCCCACTGACCTGTCTCAAAAAGGCTATTTCTCTGCCAGCCTGTACCTCCTCCCCTCCTCCGGGTAGCCTGCCTTGACTGCCAACCCAGCAGTGGCACACAACTTGCCATGTAGTTGTTCTGGATGAGTCTTTCCCCCAGGGTTCCAGGCCCTCCCAGAGCTGGTTCTGGGGTGGGGCTCAGCGGGAAGGGGGTGGGACAAGCTCCTAATTCCTGACCCCACCAACTCTCCCTTTTCGCTAGGTTTGCTACTGCCCGCTTCTGGGTCTGGGTGCTGACCGAGGCCAGCTGGTTTGGGGAGCAGCCGGCTGGGCTTCCCGGTTCCCGCCTCCTGCCACCCTTGGGCAGGGCTGGGGGCTGCAGCGCTCGCAGAGTCCAGGCAGCGTGAGTGGTAAGTGCACTTTACTGGGCCCCTGGGCCGTGTCCGGGCCAGGCCAGAGGCACCCCTTGCCCCAGCTGCACAGGAAGCAGAGGGTCCCGGGACTCACGGGAGGGGCTCATTCACTCTGAAGGGTCCCGGGCTAGGGGAGCGCCCGGCTGCCCACTCTCCTCCCGCAGCCGCCCCGCCTCGGGTGGGGAACGGGCTGCCGTCAAACCAGCCTCTTGCTCCGACCTAACGTGGCGCCGGGGCATGTCCCCCCTCTCCTGAGGTGGGGGCAGAGCGGGGCGAAGGCCGGGCCAGGCCGGTCGTGAGTGGACTGCGTCCTTCTCTGCGGTCCCCAGCAGGGTCACCAGTCGCGCTCGGCGGGCTCTCGGTAGGGCAGGCCCAGCAGGCGGAAGACGTCCTTCTCTGTGGGGGTGGGCAGCGCCTGGCCCGGCCCCACCTTGAGGCCGCGCGGGCTCCGGACCACGGCGCTGCTGAGCGCGTGCTCGGACAGGCTCATGCCCTTGGTCTTGGCCAGGGCCCTCATGGAGCGGTTGAAGTGCGCCGAGCCCGTGAAGTACAGCAGCGCGCAGGCGAACTCGCTGTAGGGGACCGTGATGATGTCCAGCCGCCGGTGCCGCCTGCCCGGCCCTGGCAGCCGGCACACGCCCAGGTACTTCTGCTGCTGGCCGTTCTCCTCCTGGCTCACCAGGTCATCGGTCAGGAACCCTGTCCCACAGGGGAGGGGCTGGCAGGGCCACGGCAGGGTCAGGCCCTCCCACTCCCAGGCCCCCCAGATCATCTCCATGTCCTCTTCGCCCATCTATTTTCTGGGCCGCCTCTCCCCCTTGGGCTCGGGCTCCTTTAAGGGAAGGCACATGGCCCTGCGGGTTACTGAGACCCAGTGCCGAGGTGCCATCTTCCCCGGAAATGGCTCCGGCCATGAGAGACAGGGGCTCTCACCATGCCATCGCCTGGCCCCCTGCCTGCAGGTTATGATGTTGGGGGGCCGTGGGGGCTGCCCGGTCCCACCCCACACCCTGCACCTGCCCAGGCCAGGGCTTTTACCTTGCTGCCGAAGGCTCTCAAGGAGGCGGCTGAGGATGCCTTGATGAGAGCGACCATCAGGGTGAGTGACCAGCACATCCACGTCCCCACAGCTTGCCTTCCCCCGTCGGTACGAGCCACACGCCACACACAGCAGCCCGGGGCTCAGGGCCTGAGCGGACTCCCGGACCTGGGAGAGAGCAGGGAGCAGGGAGAGGCTGGAAGGGGGTCCTCTCCACCCCCGCCCCCGCCCCCAGGAGCTGGGGCCACACCGAGGGCACAGAGACGTGTACTCAGCTAGAGCAGGAGGGAAAACCCGATCACATGGCAGGGCTGGGAGTCAGAGTGATAGTATAGCGGGTAGGGCATTTGCTGTACACACACCCGACCCGGGTTCGATCCCTGGCATCCCATGTGGTTCCCGGAGGCCCGCTAGGAGTAATTCCTGAGTGCTGAGCCAGGAGCAAAGCCTGAGCATCACTGGGTGTGACACCCCCTCCCATCACGTGGGCAGAGGAGAGAGTGAGAAGGTGTGCACCCCTCTTCTGAGGGAAGGGGTATTCCCCACTCTGGGGCTCAAGAGCCGAGATTCACCTCTCAGCTCCCCAGATGCCCAGTCTTTTAATTCTGGTCAGGACAAAGGGTCTGGAACCCTCAGTCAGAGCTCAGAAGTCGGGAAATGTGGATGCGGGAGGGAGGGCTGAGGTGTGAGCAGCTGGCTGGCACGGGCGCGTCTGGCCCCAGGCCGAGGAGCACAGACATGTAACTGCACCAGCAGGAAAGGAAAGGCAGCAAAGGAGGGCCAGAGGGAGGGGGCTCAATGGGCTCTGCATGCAGGGCTAGACTGATCCCTGATACCCCATGCTCCCCCACGCACCACCAGGATGACCCCCGCCAAGCACAGAGCCCAAGTAGCCCCCGCCCAGAACATCTGGGTGTGGCCCAAAAAAGCAAAAAGCAAAAAAAACCAAAAATGCAAAGAAGTTTCTTGGACTTGCCTGGAGAAGTGGCTGGGCAGGGTGGGGAAGGTGAGAGCTGGCCGGTCAGTAGAGGGAGATAAACCCATTAGCCTCCCCCTGACACTGAAAACACCAGGCCTTTCGCATGCAGATGGCATCTGCCTCCACCCCAGAATGCGGGGATTT
Organism: Sorex araneus; assembly: GCF_027595985.1. Classification (NCBI taxonomy): domain Eukaryota; kingdom Metazoa; phylum Chordata; class Mammalia; order Eulipotyphla; family Soricidae; genus Sorex; species Sorex araneus. Next base: position 25,426,565 of record NC_073312.1, on the reverse strand, counting down.
CTGGGGCCCTGGATACCAGCAGTCAGGACACCTCAATTCTCCTAACAGACAGGCCCTGCTAATCCCCTCTCCCTTCCTGAGCCCCCCCAAGGAGGGGCGGAGGCCTAGGATGAGTAATCCCATCAAGAAATTAAAGAAAGCCCCAGGCTGGTGGGCTCTGAACCGGGAAGGGGGGTGGGGTGGGGTGTGCGGGCCAGGTGGGAAGCCACTTCTGTCCCACAGGGAGAGGGGGGCGGTGGGCTGACCGGAGCATTCTCTGAACCCGGACACCGTGGCGGAGTGACAGCGTCATCGCTAGCACCAAGGCCTGTGATGGGCGGACAAAAGGGCTATCCATCCACACGGCCTGGCCTCAGGCTGGTGGCCCCGCAGGAGTGCGGAGGCTGATTCCTACTCAGCAGAGCCATAGTGGCCTGTACCGCGGCCCTCTCAGGCCCCAGCACCCGCACAGACCGGCCCTAAGTGGACTCCAGCCTCACCCCAGCCAACACTACGCAAAGCTCAGCCACACCTTATTTTGAGAACAGATCTTTTTGTTTGTCTTTTGGGTCACACCTGGCTGTGCTCTGGGCTTACTCCTGGCTCTGCGCTCAGGTGACTTTGTGGGATGCTGGGGATGAGCCCTGGGTTGGCCGTGTGCAAGGCAAGTGCCCTGCCTGCTGTGCTAGCTCTCTGGCCCCTATTTATTTGGTTTTGGGTTTGGTTTTGAGTTTTGTATTTTGGGTTGTTGTTTGTTTGGTATTTGTTCCACATCTGGCTATGCTCAGGGCTTACTCTGCACTCAGGGATCATTCCTATGTGGGCTCGGGGAACCATATGGGGAACATGGGTCAGCTGTGTGCAAAACAAATGTCTACCCGCCATACTATTGCTCTGGCCCAAGAACAAATCTTGACACAAAAAGCATCTACTACTACGGAAACAGGGGCTGGGATGATAGTACAGAGGGTAAAGGCACTTGCTTTTGGAGGTAGTCAATGCACCAAACCCTAGTTCAAATCCCCTGCAGACAGTCCCTGGGCATCGCCAGGAGGCCAGGAGTTATGCTCAAACACAGAGTTAGGAACAGCACCTGAGCACTGCTAGGGGTGGCCCGAAAACCAAAGGAATCCCTCCCACCACAATAATTCTACTCCTAAATTCAGCCTAACCTCAGCTCTGCCATTAATCCCGCCTTCCTCAGAGCACAAATCTAATCCTTATGGCCTCATGCACCACATCAACTCTACCTCAAACCCTGACAAGTCCCAGTGCAGGCAGAGTTCTTGGTTTTCAACAGGTTGTCAAAAAAATTTTGCAAATCAAAAAAAAATGTTAAGAGGAGCCTAAAGCACAGCAGGTAGGGTGTTGGTCCCACACCCAGCTGACCTGGGCTGGATCCCTGGCATCCCATGTGGTCCCTGAGCCCCTGAGCACTGCTAGGAGTAATTCTTGAGCACAGTGCCAGGAGTAAGTCCTAAACATCACTGGGTATGTCCCAACACCCCCTCCCTGCACCCCCCAAAAAAATGTTAGAGACTCTGCGTGAATCATTCAAATGTAGGAAACTGGTTCAAACTTCGATATCCACAAGTCCTAACCGTAATGTATACTGTCCTAATGTGTCAACTCATTTTAAAATTTTGCTTTTGGGGCCACACCCAGCAGTGCTCGGGGCTCATTCCTAGCTCTGTGCTCAGGGATCACTCCTTGGGGAGACCATACATGGTGCTGGGAATTGAACATGGTTCAAGTGCCCTATCTACTGCAGGGCAAGTGCCCTACCCACTGTACTGTCTCTTGGCCCTCCATTTTCTCAGTCTTAGCACACTCAAGCTTCCAAGCCAACCTGGCCTGGCCACCAGGAACCCTCCCCAGAGACCTGGCCATGTGGCTGCGTGCCGCCAAGTCAGCCCTCACGCTGCAGCCGCCATCTCAATGTGCTCCCCACTGCTCCCCACCCTGAGGACCCACTTTCTGCAGCCGGACTCCCCTGACCTCGGGACCGGGCTCAGCTCCCCTCCCTGATCAGGGCCCTGCTTACCGTCTGCTCGATTTCTGCAGCCTCTTCCCTGGGCATGCGCTCTAGGAAGTCGTCATAGTGCTTCAGGCCAATGGCTTGCTGGGTGGTCAGCGACGCCTGGTCGCGGATGTCATCCAAGCTCCGGAAGCCCTGCAAAGAGGAAGTGGGAGTTCAGGGGGGCAATGAGGATGCAGGACCAGTGATGAGAGCAAGTGAGCTGTGTGCGAGGCCTCCATCAACCCCAGGCCACAGGGCTGCCTGAGGCAGGACCGAGCCCACAAGGATGAGCTCTGTCCCCAGAGGCCTTGGGAAGGCAGGGAAGATGGAAGACCCCTCACCCAGTGCCATCCGTCTCCGCTCTAAAGCGTGGTTTCCAGCCCCCTCCCTCAGTCAGGAGTGATTCTAGGCAGAGCCAGATGCAAACTCATTACTCTGGGCCCTTAGCCCCTGGTCCCCTCTGGAAGGCCCCTGCTGGGCTGGGGAACAGACACCTACTTCCTGTCTCTGCATGTACCACAGATGAAGGCCACAAGTCACAGGGCCCTTCGGGAAGCCAGGAGGGTCCCCTTGCCAAGTGGCGTCCCCTGTGGTCTGGGTTCACGCCCATCAGAGCATGCATGGGGTGACAGAACTACGAGGGCTGAGACACAAGCAAAGATCAAGTGAAGGCTGGTGCCGGGTGTGACCTGCTGATACCACATCTGGGCAGTCTTGGTGCCGGCCCCCCAGATGTTGGAGAAGAGTTCTAAGACTGGCACACTCTCGCTGATGTGGTCCAGCTTCCTGAGGTGCCCACTCTCCAGGATCTCCACGATCTTCTCGGCCATCCGCTTCCCAATCCCGGGGATGCTGCAGGCCTCCTGGAGGAGAGAGAGGAAGGGCGAGACACCGGTCTCTGAGGCGCTGGGTGGATCCTGACACCAAGAGCAAGTGGGAGGCATGGAGCCATGGGCTGCAAAGGGTGGGGGGCCTTCACAGTTGGCCAGTGGGCCATGAGGAGTGGACAATGAGCTGCCGCCTGCAATGGGCTCCACTGCCGGTCTTCAGAGCTCAGAGAGAGGGGCAAGAGCAAAGGAAGTGGGGAAGAGGCACTAACAGCGCTGTTCCCAGCATCACCACTGCCAGTACACTGTCACGGCCACAGTGAGAAGCGACAGACACTGAGCCTTCCAGCACCAGGCCATCTCCCTCCCAGGGACCCCGGCCCGAGGAGACACGTGCTCAAAGGGTTTATGTAACATACAGGGAACTCCAGTCTCTGGGTTTGCTGGTCCCCAGAATCTAAACTTTTTTTTTTTTTCTTTTTGGCCACACTCAGAGGTGCTCAGAGTTGATTCCTGGCTGGGCTCTGGGGACCACATGGGGTGGTGGGGATCAAACCCAGGTTAGGTGCATGAAAGACAAATGCAGACCAACTGTACTATTGCTCCAGCCCTCAGAGTCTAAACTTCTAATTATAGAAACAAGTCAACCACAGTGGTGAGGGCAGTGGAGGACCCCCTGCTTGCTTCAGTACCTATCAGGTTTTTACCAGCCCACTTCTCTCACTCTGTCCTTTCTTTGGTACAAATCTCAGACCTCAGCAAAAAAAAAAAAAAAAAGTCGGGGATGGAATGGGGGCACATCCAGACCTGCTTGGGGCTTACTCATGGCTCTGTGCTCAGGGATCTCTCTTGGCAGAACTCGGGGGACTATATGGGATGCTGGAAATAGAACCTGGGTCGCTCGAGGCAGGCGCCCTACCTGCTGTACTGCTTCTCCCACTCCAGACCTCATCAGCTCTTAGCCACTACACCTGAGCCTCATTTAGGCCTGTACCTCCCCCAACCTCTGGCCCCCACGCTCCCTATCTCAGCCCCAGGTACCTGGTAGGTGGTGACAGGCTTGTGGAAGCTCTTGAGGGCATTGATGGCCTTGGCATAGCCCAGGGCCCGCCACTTGTCTCCCTGAACGCTGTAGGCTTTGGCCAGCACTTCCAGCTTCTCTGTGATGTGGGGGTTGTGGTTGGTCGCCTTCCGGCTCGATGGCTGGGCACAGACCCACTTCTCCAGGTCCGGGAGGCCTGGGCTGGGCTCCGCATCTCCCTCGGGCGGCGTGGGGTAGTGGCCACTGATCAAGGCTTCCAGGTCAGCTGCACTAACCAGGGCCTCCTCCCCATCGATGTTTTCGTCATCAGAGCTGGGCTGGAGGTGGGGGAGGAGACGACACCCTCAATTCCTGGCCCCACAGAGGTCGGGAGAGTCAGTTCATCCGCCAGAGTGAGCCCGATGCCCGAGGGAAAGCCCCCAGGCCGCTAGGATCCCCACAGCTGTGAGTGCTGGTGTGAGTGTCGGGATGAGCAAGAGACCCCGAGCCACCCCTCAGGCCTGCCCTATTCACACGCTCCTGACCTGGGCCTGGGTACTGGATGTCTCCTCTGCTCTCCCAGGAGGAGATACCGGTCTAGGGGCACGGGCTGGGGCAGAGGGGGCTGCTCTGAGCAGAGTCTCAGCAGCCACTGGAGAAGGAGAGGCGGGGTCGGCCTTGTCGAGCTGGGGTTGGTCCAAGAACCTGCAGGGAAATGATGTAGGATGAGACACCAAAGGTCTCACCTCTCTGCTCCTCATCTTTCTCTACTCTAAAAATTCTGGTTTCCCAACAGACAATGAGACTTCTTTTGATGTGTTTGTTTGTTTTGGGTCCATATGTGGCAGTACTCAAGGGTCTACTCCCAGCTCTGTGCTTGGGGGGTGCTCCTGGTGCCACCAAGGGAACCGTACAACTCAGGGGATCAAACCCGGGCCTCCTGTAGGCAAAGACACTTCATCTCATTGCTTTGGGGCTTTGTACCACTCCTTTGCTCCTCAGACAATCTGTGAGGGGAGAGGGGTTCGGGCCATACCCACCGGTATGCAGGGGCTACTTTTGGCTCTGTACTCAGGGAACATATGTGGTATAAGGATTCGAACTTGAGTCATGGCCAGCAAAGCTACATGCAAAGCAAGTGCCTGACCTCTGCACTATCTCTCCAGCATGAGAAATTGAGGGGGATAAGAGAGCGGGGTGGGGGGCAATACACAGTGGTGCTCAGGGATCATCCTGGTGGGACTCTGGGAACCAGAGCAGTGCTAGAGATCGAACCCAGGTCGGCAGTGTGCAGGCAAGAACCTTAACCCTTTACTATCTTCCTGGCCCCCAAGAATTATCAGTGATGACCAAAGGAGAGAATCACGACGCTCCAAAACATATTGAAGCAAAGACTGGGACAGCCCACCTGTCAGGGATGAAGATGCTGAATCCCGCTGTGTCCATCAGCCGTCCCTCCTGCAGGCACAAGCTCAGCCAGGCTGACTTCACCAGCTGAGTGGTCGGGGGCAGCCGGGGCAGCCTCAGGAGGCGGAGGGCTCGCTCACAGTCCATGCCGTCATCCACCACAATGTGAGTAACTCCTGGGCCCTGGGCAGGGCAGACTTGGCCACCGTGCTGGACAATCTGCCTCTCAAACAGTTCTGCGCGGGCTCGCCCAATGCCAGCAGGCACGACGTGAGCCCGCACGTCCCTCAGCCACTCTGTGGAGGGGACATGCAGGTGCCTATTGTCATCACTCTCCACAGTGAGTTGAACAGGCCTTCACGATAACCTGCCCCCACTCGATCCTCTCCTCCCAGACAGCCCTGCCTGTCTCCTGGAGTCTCACCACAAACATCCAGCTGATTGCCCCATGGGCTTTCACTAGAGCTAACAGAGAGGATTCAGGCACGTGCTGTTTCCTGGTGTGTCTGGCACGTGTATCCTAGAACCGCTCTGCCTATGAGTATTTCCAACAAATATAATAAGCATTTAGGGGCTGGAGCGATAGCACAGCGGGCAGGGCGTTTGCCTTGCACTTGGCCGACCTGGGTTCGAATCCCAGCATCCCATATGGTCCCCTGAGCACCGCCAGGAGTAATTCCTGAGTGCAGAGCCAGGTGTGACCCAAAAAGCAAAAAAAAAAAAAAAAAAAAAAAGCATTTACTGTGTGCCAGATGCATGGAGGTAGGTTTGTCATTACAGACCTCACAGTCGAATGAGCCTCCCCCGTCACCCACCATCTAAACCCTTGCTGTCCATCTATCAATCAGAAAGCAAAGGATAGAATGTTATGGACCTCGGAGCAGGTCTGCTCACCTCCTGCTGCTTCTCCTTCTTCCCTCCTAGGAATCTTCCAAGAGGCTCTTGATGAGGGATTGGCGTGAACTTTCTTGCGTTTAGGAAATGCCTTCAAGATGCCCCTAGGGTCCATGGAGTGATGACGGAATTCTGGCCTATCTGAGGGTTTGATGGAGGCAGCTGCACGTGGAAACCAAGAGCTGAAGTGTCCTAACTCCTTTGCCTACAGATGTGGAATGGCCCTGGTGGGGTGGGGGGGTGGGGGTGGCAGCGGTAATTAAGCTCAAAGTGGTCTCCCAAGAACTCAACCAAATTTCAGGGGTTTGCTCTGTACCCATTAAACTTTCATAGCCAGAGAACTGGGGAAAAGCAGGGGTAGCCGGATCTACTGAGGGCCTCTGGGAGACGCGGGCGGTGTTAGGAATCTCATTCCTCAAGATGAAGGCAGTGCAATCGGCTCCTGGGCACAACACTCTCAAAGGGCTTTCCAGGGAGGTGACGCCAGGCTAGATTTCGGGGGAGGGGCACACCCAGCGGTGTTCAAGGGTCACTCCTGACGATGCTCACGGGGCCCTATGTGGTGCTGGGTTCCCAACGAGGTCTGCGGCCCCGCGAGGCAAGTGCCTTACGTGGTACTTCCTCTCTCTGTGATCACAGAGCGCTACATCTTAAGGAGGGGCTTGGGCTCCCCAACCGAGTGCAGACTGGAGGAAACTGAACAACCCCCCTTTCTCTCTCGGCCCCCCTCCCCCGGCGCAGAGCAGCAAAGGGGGTGGAGTAGCGGGGCGCTGGAGAGGCAGGGGAAACTCCTGCACCTGCCCTCGTCGCGGGCCGCTCAGCATGGGGTTGATCAGCCCGGCAGCTGCGGGGAGTTGGGGCTCGGCCGCAGCAGGTGTGGGGTGCCTTCTGGGGCCGCGCCCCGGGGAAGCCTCAACCTGTCAGCTGGGGACGGAGGAGTTTGCGGCAGGTGTGGGGGTGGGTACCCTACCCAGGGTACCCGCCGCGTACGCAGCTGGCAGGCGCCAGGCTCTCCCAGCTGGGGGACCAGAGGTGGGCTGGAGTGTCCCAACCCTCCCCCAAGGACCCTCTCTTTACACCCAGTGCTCGAGCTGCTGCACCCCATCTCAGACCCCGCGGGCCACCGGGGCAGGAGAAAACTACTTACCTGGGCAGGGCAGCCAATGAGAGCCGGGGAGGGAAGGTGGGAGGGAAGGCGAAGGGGGAAAAAAAAAAGCCTTGTCCGGAACACCTTCCGGGTCATCCGGAAGTGACCCTTGGTCGAGCGGTTGCCATGGCAGCGGCCGGCCGCGCCGCGGAGCCGAGGGAAGATGGCGGTGACGGGCTGGCTGGAGAGTCTGCGGGCGGCCGAGAAGACGGCGCTGCTGCAGGACGGTAACTCCTCGTCCTTCCCCTGCACCCCCCGGCGTGTGGCCCCCGCGCTGGCCGCCCCGAGAGTGGCCGCGGGGCCTGGGACAGCAGAGCTGGCGGAGTCGTGACCGCCCCCTGGGCCAGGTTCTGCGTTTGCAGATGAGGAAATTGAGGCCCAAAGAGAGGACGTGGCTGGAGTACGAGTCTCTGGACACCTCCCCACCACCCCCCGCGGGTTTCTTTCGCACCGCCGCCTTAGGTTACTAATGAATCATTCGTTTCGCATTCACTGTGTCATTTGCTCCTCACTGCCATCGTGCGCGGCTTTAATCCCCTCGGTTTCCGAAATCACAGTTTCCGGGGACTCCCGGCGCCCCAGCCAGCCCGTGGTGCAGCTGGATCCCATGCACTGGGGCCGGGGCTCTGCTCCCGAGCCCTCCAGCCCCACTGACCTCCGCATCTTCGCTCACTGGGACCTCACTTTCCTCATCTCTACCACGGTCTGGACGGGCTGTAGGTCCTCCTCAACTCGAACACGAACGTTGTGTTTTGGTGTTTGTTTTTTGGGGGGCCACACCGGCTGTGCCAGTGCTTTGTTGTGGCTCTGTGCTTAGAGATCACTCCTGCCTGGTGCTCAGGGGACCATATGGGATGCCCGGGATGGAGCTCGGGTTGGCCGCGTGCAAGGCGAGTAAGTGCCAGACCCGCCGAGCACTTGTGAGTACGTGTTCCCCGAGCGTTCAGGAGAGACAGTGAGGTTCCCCCCGCTCCTGGAAGTGGTATGCACTGGAGTATGGAACCCTGAGCTCTGCACTCTAAGATCATGAGGGTGGGTCCCTGCTCCCACCCGTTTACGCCTGATTCCTGTACCCTTCAGAGTACCAGGTGGAACTCATCCACAGGCAGCGGCCAGTCAGGGTAGGATGGAAATCAGAATTAAAATCAGCAGCTTGTTTGCTCATTTTGACCTTAACACCTTGAACTATGAGTCAATTCTGTACTGGAGTAGACAGAAAACCACATGTTGCCCCAGGAGTTCTCTGAGAGAGGAAAAAGACATGTAAATACATAATGGTAGGGGCTGGAATCTTCTCCAAAGCACTCTTTATTTCCAGCACGGGAAGCCGGAAATGGTCATCTCTTGGGGAAAGACCCCAAAGTGATATTTATGAGATACATTGTTGTATCTCATAAATAGCACCTAAAGGGTGATTAGGTGCTCAGTAAGTGAGAAGAAGGCATAGCGAGCTCATGGGTGTCTGTGGGTAAAGGTTGGAGGAGCCAAAGTAACATTAGGGGAATGGAAACATTTAGCAGTTATCCAGTCACAGCCTGGCCTGTGACTGTTACCATAGATCTCCATGCCAACTTAAAGAGTCTGGACACTGGGATCATACAAGGATTAAAGGACTTGCCTTGCATATGGTTTAGTCCCCTGCATCATGTATGGTCCCCTGAACATCACCAGGAGTGATCCAGGAGCACCTCCTGTTGTGTTCCAAAACCAAGAAAAGAGTCTGGACATAACTTCATGGGGGGGGGGGGGGCGGGCGGCGTGTGGTGTGTGTGTGTGTAACTTCATAGGGGGTGTGTGTGTGATTGTTGTTGTTATTGTTGTTATAGTATGGTCCTGGGACTTGAACCTAGACTTACATTCCTGGCCCTGTTTTCATTTATTGAAGTGTGACTGACATGGGACATTGAGTTTCAGGGGTACACTGCTTCTGTGCATTATAGAATGACTATCAGAATAAGTCTTTTTCTTTTTGTTTGTTTGTTTTTTGCTTTTTGGGTCACACCCAGTGATACACAGGGGTTACTCCTGGCTCATGCACTCAGGAATTACTCCTGGTGGTGCTCAGGGGACCATATGGGATGCTGGGAATCGAACTCGGGTCAGGCTTGTGCAAGGCAAATGCCCTACCTGCTGTGCTATTGCTCCAGCCCCTATCAGAATAAGTCTGTTTGGTTTTTATTTTATTATCTAACGTGAACCACATGGACTTGATCACTGGGGTTCTGTTCTGTAGCATAGTGTACCTGAGCATTGTTGTGCCACCACCATCCAGTTCCAGACCCTTCACGTTTCTTAGCTGCAAGGATGCCCAGGAAATACTGATCCCCATCTGCCCTAGATCCTACCTGCCATCCTTCTCTTAGACTTTGTGAATCCTGTTAGTCTAGAATCTTCATGGAAGTGGTCAGTATTTGTCCTTTTGTGGCCACCATCTCACTGAGCACGGTGCCTTCAAGTTTCATTCATGTTGGCACAGGTGACAGGGTGACAGCATTCATTAGTTATTTTTGCAGTGCCAAGAATTGAACCAGGGCTTTACACATGCAAGGTAAATATTCTACTGCTGAATTATATCCCTGGCATTACAGTTTCCTTTTTAAAAGCTTAATAATAGTCCAATATCCAAAACATGCTCTGTTCTTTTTTTTTTTTTTTTTTTGAGGGGAGGTCACACCTGGCGATGCACAGGGGTTACTCCTGGCTCTGTACTCAGGAATCACTCCTGGCGGTGCTTGGGGGACCATATGGGATACTGGGAATTGAACCTGGGTCGGCTGCGTGCAAGGCAAACGCCCTACCCGCTGTGCTATCGCTCTAGCCCTGCACGCTGTTCTTTCACCCAGCTGTGGGCACAGGCCGCTTCTGCAGTTCCCGCTGTTGCATGGCACTGCTGTGAGTGCGGGCTGCAGATGTGTTGGAGTCCCTGCTTTCACCACATTTGCTCACAGATCAGCATTTAGGCAGATATTTCCTTAGCTAGGAGTTCGTTAATAGCATAACAAAATAATTTTACTCGGCTGGAGAGATAGCACAGCAGGTTGGGCACTTGTCTGGCATATGTCTGACTTGGGCTGGATTCCCATCATCCCATATCACCTTAGCCAACCAGGAGTGACCACCAGGTGTGGGTCCAAAACAAACTGAAAAGAAAAATCCCCACAGTCTGTGAAGCCCTTGGTGGTGCTTTGTCCAGCCGTCTATAGATGAAGCCTGCTGTGTGAACTAGGGCTGGTGGCGGGTCTTACCTCCATCCCCGAATCACTGCCGTTGGTAATATGAACCAGCATTTTTTTTGGAGGGTGTGTTTTGTTTTTTGGGTCATATCTGGTGATGCTCAGAGGTTTCTCCTGGCTCTGTGCTCAGAAATTCTTCCTAGTGTTGCTCCAGGGAGCATATGGGATGCCCAGGATTGAATCGGTCAGCCGTGTGCAAGGCAAATGCCCTATTTGCTGTACTATCGCTCCGACCCAAACCCAGCATATTTTTATTTTTGTAACTTTTTTTTAATGGATTGAATTTCTGTGATCCTGTTAATGATGGTTTCCCCACACACATGATTCCAACGCTACCCCCATCACCAGTGCGGCCACTCCACTCCGCTAAGGACCCGATGCCCCTCCTTTCAATAGCCTCCCTACCATTAACTCAATTGCGTGGAGGTGTTCTCCCACTGTTGAATCTAATGTGTTTCTAAAACTATTGATGTTTCTTGTGGAAATATGAAAGATAATAAAGTTGGACCTTGCATGCAGAAGGTTGCCTTGCATGCAGAAGGTTCCATCCCCAGGTTCACCTCGAGACTCCCAAGCACCACGGGCACGTAGCAGGAGTAAGCCCTGAGCACTGCCAGGTATGGCCTAAAATAGTGAAGAAAAATGATCAAATCTCACTTAATTCTATCACTAGAGATGATGATAATTTACATTTTCATTACGTATTTTTTTCTGTGTGCCCACACTTTAGATATTTTCTTTTGCCAAAATCTTTGAATGTTTATATCCACTTAATATATGTGTTAAGTATATGTTTTCCAAAAATGCCTACTATAAGAACATTGCAGTCTTTGGGTGAGGTAGGATATTCTTTTTTGTTTGTTTGGTTTTTAAAGGACCGGTGCTTAGGGCTTATTTCTGGTTCTGTTCTAGGATTTTTTTTTTTTTCTTTTTGGGTCACACCCAGCAATGCTCAGGGCTGACTCCTGGCTCTGCACTCAGGAATCACTCCTGGAGGTGCTCAGGGGACCATATGGGATGCTAGGAATCGAACCCGGGTCGACTGTGTACAAGGCAAACGCCCTACACGCTGTACTATGGCTCCAACCCCTCTAGGATCATTCTTGGTGAGCTCGGGACCATATGGGGTGATGGGGATTGAACCTGGGCTGGCTGTGTGCAAGACAAGCACTTTAACCTCTACTTTCTCTCTCTCTCAGATCCAAGTTGCATGACCTTTAAGCCCTTTAAGCCTCGAGTGTCCTCATATACGAAGTACAGGGGATGCAGTTCTGTTGGGTTATCACGAGAGTTCAGTGCGTAAGCCCTGTGAAGTGCCTGGCCAGTAGTGAGCAGTGCTTGCCACCCGAAGTCAAGGCTGTTTGCCCAGGAGTTGAGGGCAGTACAGACATGCAGCTGCTCAGGACCTGCACAGTCCTCACTTCTGACAAGAAACCCGTCCTGGCTCTAGAGTCGTGCAGATGTTTAAGGATGGGACCTGCTCAGAGGCCCTGCAGATTATGGGGAGAGAGTCCCCAGAATGCAAATTAGGAATGACTCCAGGCAACTGGCCTGCAAGAGTGCATTGAAGAAAGACTTGTAAGTTTTAGTTAGAGGCACCCATGGCTGTTAAGGGGTCTTGTGACTTTCCCACCTCTCCCCCAGGTGCAGGACTCAAGTCTGGGCCTCATACATGCATACAAGTGCTTCTCTGCCTTCCGAGGCACTTTTTTCTTTTTTTGCTTTTTGGGTCACACCCGGCGATACACAGGAATCACTCCTGGCTCTGCACTCAGGAGTTACCCCTGGTGGTGCTCGGGGACTATATGGGATGCTGGGAATCGAACCCAGGTCGGCCGCGTGCAAGGCAAACGCCCTACCCGCTGTGCTATCACTCCAGCCCCCCTTCCGAGGCACTTTGAAGAAAATGCTTATGATTAGCTTACATAGGTAGAGAAGCTGGGCTAGGAGACTCCCTTGTGTTCTTGTGTTGATAAATCATGGTTCGTTCATTCATTCTTTCAATCAGTATTTATTTTAGGGGTTTTTTTTGGGGGGGTTGGGGTACTCCTTGCAGACTTCTGGTTCTGTGCACAGGCATTATTCCTGGCAGTGCTCATGAGATTCCATGGGGATCAAACCTGGATCAGCTGCATGCAAGACAGGTGCCTTACCTGCTATACTCTCAGACCCTCAATCACTATTTAGCTCTTAATATGCCGGGTAATGTGCTTGGTGTTAAGGAGACTCTGGGCAGGGGGCATAATAGAAGAGACAGGTAATACGCGTATAAATAGGTGTGAAGACATACCCAGGTAAAGGCTGGGAAGAAACCCCGGGGTCCTGGTGTGGGAGTGGATCTGTGGCAGGACAGACAGCGGAGAGAGAGGAGGTAATGTCAAGGGACCTATGTCGTAGCCTGAGCACAGAGGCTTGGCTTTAGGGTCTGACGTGCTTCAAAAGGTATTCAAAGGTTATCAATCCTGAACAAAAGCACACCAGGAGGGGGTTGCGGGAGGGACACACACAGGAAGTGATCAATTCTGCCAAGGTAGCTGGGGGTCATAGTCAAGGAGGACTTCCTAGTGGAAGTGACATTTGAGCTGCCCTCTGACGGGTGTGGAAAAGTCTGGCTCTGTTGCTAACCAAGGAAACCTGCTTCCTGTTTCACAAGGCTCTGAGCCCATGTGTGTGGCGGGGGAGGGTGTCACGGTGGGGCTGGAGGGGCTCTCAGGAGGTCTGAGGCTCTTGATCTGCAAGGTGCAGGCAAGAGACTTCCAACATAGACGTAGGGGTGACCTCAGTGGTGCTGGTGGGGTGGGGTCAGGGCGAGGCGAGGGTCGGGGGGCCACTCTCAGCAATGCTCGGCCCCGCAGTGTAGGCCTGGAAGGATCAGTGCTTGGCCTGGCACTGCAGTGGGGTGCGGGTGCACCAGGGTCACACCTGGCAGGGGTTGGGGGGGCCATGTGGTGTCCTTGTACTTGATTTGTCGCCCTGGCCGGTAGGGGGACTCTGAGGGGAGGCCTCTGCTTTACACAGGCAGAAGGAAGGTGCACTACCTGTTTCCGGACGGGAAGGAGATGGCCGAAGAGTATGACGAGAAAACCGGTGAACTGCTGGGTAAGTGACAGGGCTCCCTGCTGACCCTTCCAGATTCCTGAGGTGACCTGAGAACAGGGGAACACCGCTAGCCCACCCCCTAAGCCTAGCACCCAGTGTAGACGCTTGGGTACAGAGGGCTCCAGGTGAGGTCCGTGTGGAATTGGGTCTGGACATTAGAAGTGAAGTGAGTCCATTTGACCAGCCCGCCCCCAGCCCTGTTTCCCCCACCCCCCACCCCCCCAACATACAGCCTGGACTTTGCAGGAGTGAGTGCTTCCGAGGGGGAGGGAGGGGAGAGGGGCTGGTGGGAGACTCGCTGCCAGAGGTGGAACTGGGAGTGGATCTCCCTGGGGGAGCACTGGCAAGGGGGGGCGCTTTCCCTGCAGGTTTTTTCCCTTGCTCTTTGTTGGGGTTTTTGTAGCTACTCCAGGAACAAAGCTCAGAGCTGCTTCCGGTCCCCGGGGCTGACTCTACTCAGCCTGGACATGTCGGGATGCCGGAGTCGCAGCCCGGAGAAATGGGGACTTTCTCTTTCCCATTCCTCCAGCTCTTTCTCTCGCAGAATTGGCTCATGCATTGGGCCTGCAGCTCAGATGTCCGTGAATTATTTGATTCGTCCGTTCTCCATTCCCAAGTCCTCACATTAACATTAACCACCTTCCCAGAGCTTGGGGGCTGGTGCCTGACCCAGAGCCTAAGGCTGTCAGCAGTGGGAGTTGGTCTCTTTATTAAGTTCTACCTGAAATACTAAGACCTATGATGGAATCATGGGCTGGGTTATTTTCTTGTCATTATTCTTGACTTTAATTTCTTCCTGGACCTGATCGACAGGTAGTATTGGCCAGGGAATTTCTTTTTCCCCTTTTCTGACAGCTCATAAATGTCTCGAACCGACAACACGGATTACACTGGTTTGCATTCTCTTAGTCTCCAGTCTTAAAACGTGTGTCCTGCGCATGTTCTGTCGCAGAGAGAAGTGTTGATCCCTCCTTATTATGAGCTGCTTGGGCTCCAGTCCCAATTGGTTTAGTCTGGTGCTATTAAAAATCTTGATGTGTTTAGCATATGACACTGATTTGGTGGAAACCAATACAGTAGTAATATCCTCACAATGCATTGTAATTTATAGCGCTCCCAGGGGGTGACAGCCCTGGAATGCCTAACTGGGGCGAGCTTATGAAAGCCAAGGTCACGTGGGCTAACCACTACCATCACCAGGCCAGACTAGCTGCAGCTCCTCTCCCCCGGCCCCAGCGCCACCTCTCCCCTCTACACAGAGCAAATAACACGGCGATAGCCGCTGTGGTTATGAAAACAACAAACAAATAAAAGCCCATGCCACTTAGTTGTGCTTGAACCTGAAATTAAAATGAAAAACAAGTCCAGGTTCCTTCATTTGTTAATCCCACATTAACCTGCCATCTTTCCTCTATTTTTTATTTTTTGGTTTATGGTTTGGGGCCATACCTGGCTATGCTCAGAGATCACTGTGCGTTGATCCCTGAGGTTGTGGGGTGCCGGGGATTGAACCCTGGTGTGCAAGGCAAGTGCCTTACTGGCCGTACTATCTCTCTACCCTTCTTCCCCCCAACTGTTCCTCTTGGCTGGTGGGGAATAGACAGAGCCCACTAACTCCTTTCTCTTTTGAGCAGAAATGGAGGTTCAGAGGAGAATACAGTTGGCGAAAGTTTACCTGGTAATGATCTGAATGCAATACATCTTAGTGGGCAGAATGCTAAGTACAGAGGTGAATCATGTCATTGAATTATCCTCATTTACAGCCCTCTGAGGCTGGTACTATTGCCCCATTGTACAGATTAAAAAAAAAAAATTCAGAAGCTTCAAGAGTTGTTAAGCCTCTTGCACAGAATCAGACCTCTGGCCAGTTTCTGAGCTAGGATTTGAGTCCGACCACAGCATACCACTCGGAGTTGAGAATAGTTGACCTCCCTTTTTTTCCCCTTTTACCTAAGTGTTGCTTAGGAACCCAGGTCAGACTGGTGGGAGCCGGACAGAAATGTGCAGAATTTCTGCCTCCTTGATGCCTTTGTTTTGAAAGCACATCTGGTGGCGCTTAGGGACCACTCCAAGTACATTGCCTGGGAGTCATCCTGGCAGTGCTCAGGGGGCCGTGGTGCTGGGGGTGGGACCTGGCGTCCTGCATGCAGAGCGTGTGCTCGGCTCTTTGAACTCTCTGTCTGCGCCCTTTGTATAGCTGCTCTTTTCCTACCCGTCTCTGGCTACCAACCTCTCCCTTACCAGCTGCCCTTGCAACACATTCCTCATTATTAATTTTTTTAAGTACAGTGGCAGGGCCGGAGCTGACTTTTGCTGGTGCTTCCCTATGAAGTAAAATACAGGCAGGGTTTTTGTAGCATTTGGTGGGAATTGTTTCTCAGATGACTATACAAATGTGATCGTGGCCAGACTGGTTTTCTGTTAGAAAAACTCAGGCCGAAATTCACTGAGGAAGACTCACTGGGGTGCGTCTGCGGAGGGCAGAGCTCCGCCAGTCAGAGTTAATAGGCATGGTGGTGTCATTTTTCCCTGCCCTCTCGGTGCTATTCATCCCCGCCCCCCACAATGAAGGCTGTATGTATTCATGGGGGGTGGGTGCATCGAAGGGCCCCAGAACAATGATCGGAACATCAAACCAGCCCCAGAAGAACACAGTATGTCCAGGGGGGCAGAGGCTGAAGGGCAGCCATCCCCCCACGATTACATTCGGATTACTGGCCTAATCTGCTTTGGTATTTGACCGCCAGCCTACACCGCCGGCTTCACTGGAGGCTCCGGAGCACTTTCATCCCCCAGCACTTCACCCGCTTTACAAATGACCCACTCGATTCCCTTCAGCCTCCTCAGGGATGGGCTGGGGCAGCTGTTTAATAGCCACAGAGCCATGTTGCGGTGTTTTAGGGCAGAAAAAGAAGAATCCTGCATCCAGTCTGAGCTGCAGGGAGGATTTAGGAAAGGGGAATGTAATTAGCCACGTTGGAAATGTGCCAGGCTCAGAGCTTTGGGGAAAGGCCTTGAGGAGCTCCACTCTCCAGCCCACCTGAAAGAGGGGCCTCCTTTCAGCAGTCTGGGGCTGCAGCCCGCTCCCTGCTGACTTAGAAGCCCCCAAGCACGGCCCCAGGCCCAGGGAGCAGCCATCCCCCGCAGCCACTGCTCCGAGTCCTCCTAGGCCGCGCTTCTCAGGACTGGCCTCGCTCAGCCAGCAGACAGGCCAGCATCCTAGGGAGCAGCCGCGAGTGTGCCAGTTTGGGTTTAACATATAATCAAATCAGAGTGACAGCAGGTAGAACAATCTTCACTTGCCGCAGGAGCTTGTCCTTGAGTTCAGGGAACAAAGCCAGGACAAGAAGGATAAGCCAGCATGTGTATTAGCACGTGCACACTCATGCCCACCCACAGGGCAAACATAATCAAGGACTTGCTACCATCATTGGTTGGGTCTTAGCTCAGAAGGGGATGAATACGGAGAACTTCATCTTCCTGCTAACAAAGCATGTAATTCCTCAGGGGGTTACGATGCAGAAAGGTGGGACAGCCAAGGAGATCAAGTCCCTGTTCTGAGAGGCTAGAAGGTCAGTGGTAAGGGACCTCTCTACCTTCTGCGGGAGTCTATGGAAGGACACGTGCAGAACCGAGTCCAGCAGCAGCAAAGGAGTGGACGGGAAACTCAGGTGGGGATGTTGTCCTCGGGTAAGATGGCTCGGCCAGGCCTCTAAGCACCTCACTAATCCTGGCCCTCCAGGAGGGGATCCTCATTCATCTCATGTTTGATCAGTTTTTTTTTTTTTTTTTAAGACTAAAACCCAAGAGGAAAAAAAGGAATCACATGCAGAAAGAACCCTTTTAAAATATATGCTTACTGAACAGTAATAGAATATAATTTAATCTTTTTTAAAATAAAATTTTGGTCTTGGGAGTTAGGAGATCTGAAATTTAGCTGTGGCATTTGCAAGTTAGTTTTTCCTCTTTCTGAGCTGTCGGGTTTTTTGGCGGGTTTGGGGTGGCGGTGTGGCATGCCTGGCAGTGCTCAGGAATCACTCCTGGAGGGCTCCAGGGACTATATGGGGTGCCGGGGATGGAACCTGAGTGCACGGCAAGCACCTCAGCTGCTGTGCTAATGTTCCTGCCCCCAGCTCGTCATTGTTCATCTTCCGAACCCTGAAGCACGGGGAGCATGGAAAGTGGACAAGCTGGGAAGAAACGCTCCATCTCACATCAAAATTCAGGCAGGACTTTCGATTCTTCCTACAGGCAGGGCCCAATGTTGTGTTAGACAGCCGGAGGCTGTGTCCACAGGGCTGTGTCCTCGTCTCTGTGTGTCCATGGGCTCTAGAGCAGGGACGTGCCCTCTGATGGGCGCAGGCCTTTCTTGCTGCTGTCAGCGCAGGGAGAATTCATTTCCTACTTCCCCTGCACATCGCCACCTTTCCTCCGATACCCAGTGAGGTGCACGCTCTGGCCACAATACGCCAGTGCTTGGAGGCCTTTGTCACTTCTGAATTTGTGACTGTGACAGAGGGCCCCAGCAGGCTGGCTTCCAGGTAAGCAGGGTGTCGCATGACTGGATTTGGATAGTCTCCCAGTCACAGTCCGATCACTTCAGTGAGTACAGGTATTTGTTGGGGGAAAAGAAAGTTGCCTCGAAAGCATATTTCCAAGTTTTACTCTTCCTTATTAATTTTCATTACAAACTTGCAAATGTGTTTCTAGGGAGCATGTTTGCCCTAAGACGTAATAAAATCACACTGCAGAGTGCAGCAGACCTTAGAAAAGCGCATATTTGGGGAGATTCTCATTTTACAGCGCACTTCCGTGCTCACCTAGCATGCCTGAGTCAGAGCCACCCGGCGCTCAGTTTGCCCTGCTGCTCTGAGGGGCTCGTGGGCCCTGCCCGCCCCTGTCCTGAGGTAGCGCACCCAGAAACTGCAGCCACCCCCAGGCTCTTTGACTGTTGCTTAGCTTGGCTCCCCAGCATCAAGAAGGCTGCCGGTCTCCCCAGATGGAAAGACACCCCAGTGTAGCAGTGTAGAGGAACAAGGCCACAGCTCAGGGGGAGGACCTGTCCAGGATGGTCTGCTGTGAGACAGCGTTCCAGAAACGCCACCGGGGGCAGCCAGGGAGTGGCCATTAGAGGCACCTGCACTGTTTCCATACTGTGCGCACCTTACTTGAACAAGTTTGGTGCATTGGTGCAAATATTGGGACTTCAAAGCAAGATAAACAGAAATGGCTATGTGATGGCTCCACGTTATAAAATTCCCATTTGCTTTTCTGTAAAGAGTGCATTTCATATATGACGTGTGCCCAAAATGTGTATAAGCAACTTTGGTGCTGCTATTTTAAGCCAGGCATCCCTGAATGAGTGATTTCATTATTTGAATGAGGCAGATCTGCTTATCAGCTTTCACCCTCTTTATTTTTCCTTTGTACGTGCTTAGTAGGAAAAAGTAGGTGTCCATTATACTTTGGGGGCTCCAGATTTCCCCCATTACCAGCCCTTTGACCCTCAGATCTTCCCCTTACTAAAACCACTTCTGGGGCTCTTTATCCCCCTTTCAGAGCTTGTTCTGATTCCGTGTGACAGCCTGGGACACGAGCATTACAGGGTGTCTCACTTCGGACCAATGGGCCCGGGCTGGGGCCTGCATGCAGCTAGACAGAGCCCAGAAGGACCTGCAGCTCCCACTTCGGTCCTGCTCTGCCTGCTGGGTCTGCTGAGAAGAGCGCAGCCACCACCTTGCCCACAATCTCACTGATTCCTTTTCTCCCCAGTGAGAAAGTGGCGCGTGAAAAGTGCCCTTGGAGCCTTGGGCCAATGGCAGATTGAGGTGGGAGAGCCAGCACCCCCAGGAGCAGGGAGCCTGGGCCCTGAACTCATCAAGGAGAGCAGTGCCAATGTACGTTTGTCCTAGTACATCTATGACTCTGGCTGAAGGTGGGAGCGGGCTGATGGGTGGGCAGGGTGTCTCCAGTGCGCCCCCCTCGACGCAGAGTCCTAGGAAATGTTTACCCGGATGAATATGAAGGGCCTGGAATGTCCCCGCCAGGGCAGCCTTAGAGGGGTGCCGTGGATACGAGCCATCTTTGATGTGCCCAGAGTAGAGCTCTGTGGGCCCTCCCATCCCCCACCCAGTCATCCGCTTCCCGAGAGCAGTCCTGGAGCTGGATTTGCCTCCTGTAGCCCATCTTCATGCGCAAGGATACCAAGATGAGCTTCCAGTGGCGGATTCGCAACCTGCCCTACCCGAAGGATGTCTATAGTTTGTGTGTCGACCAGAAGGAGCGCTGCATTGTCGTCAGAACCACCAACAAAAAGTAAGCTACGTGTGTGGGGCAGGTGGGGTGCAGGGGCGAGTATGTGGCCCGGGCCAGGGAGGCTGCACTAGAACACCAGGAAGCACGGAGGGGCTTGAATAACGTCACCAGCTCCAGCAGGCTAGGGGAACTGGCAGGGCAAGTCTGTGGGACCTGGCCCGTACTGGGGTGAGCCAAAGTTTGCTGAGTGAACTAGGAAATCACCAGGCTGCTACCTGGGCTTTTTGATGGTTCTGAATAAGGTTATTGCGACCCCGGCCTGCTGGCTGATCCATTCCCCGGTGAACCATTGTCGCCACTGAGTGCTCTCAGGTAGCAGGCTTGGAAGCGCTCGTCTCTGAGGTGGCAGCTTGGGGCCTTTAAAGCAGTGACCTGGGCTCAGGGGTAGGGGCCTTGAAAGGCTCCTGCAGAGTTTTCGAAGGGGGGCTCAGCTGCCCTTTGCTCCTCTCCGTGTGGCGTGCTCTGGAGGACTTAAACTGTGAGGAGGGGACAGGACAGAGCTGGCTTTGGCTGAGATGTGACCCTGGCAGGGATGCTCCCGAGTGGGCCTCCCGTTTGGGCTTTGGGGCACTAGTTGACTACGTAAGAGCAGAGCCCTGGGATCAACAGGAATCCTGGAATCCAGTGTGGGATCAACTCTCATAAAATGGATTTGGGGCACTGAGGTGGGAGATTGAGGAGTTACAAGCTGTGCATTCACCCAGTATCCCAGTATGCCTCCTAGAGCTTAGCCTGGAGGTGCCCAGCACCCTCCGGTTCCCACTGCAGTCAGGGGAGACCCAGCTCTCTCGACATGGTACCAGCCGCCCCTCCAAGGTCCCCTAGGTCCACAGGACAGCAGTGTGACTCCCTGGTTCCCTCAGTGTAGCCCAGGTCCCGCTCTCCTCTGAAGACCCCTCACCCCCTCTCTGGCAGGGTTAAAGGGATGGGGAAGGGGTGGAGATGAATGAATTAATTTCAGGCTTATTGCTGTACATGCAGCCGCAGCCCCTGCAGTGGGTCTTGTCTATAAATATAAAGTCATAATAATAAGGGTTTGCGTTTATAAAGCACTTTGAAGCCCTCAGATAAAAGGCAGTTTATTTCCGTTATTGTTCTCATCATTAACAGGAGTCAGTGCCTAAAGTGGAATTTAGCAATTTCAGACAACAAAGAGATTGCCTTTAGGAAAACAAACTCCATGCTTCAGCAAGCATTCCCCCGTGTCCAAGGCCCTGGGTCCAAACTGGGAACAAAAGTGCTTCTGATAGCACTTGAATCTGCAGCCCAGCAGTTTGTAGAGCTGGCTGCGGCCTCCCTTTTGTCCCCCAGAGGTCACTGTCGAATACAGATATCAGACAGAAATGTGATTACTGGGGAGGGAGAGGAGAGAGGCAAGCTAGCTCACCAAAAATTTCATCTGCAGGCAGATCCTGGGGGGCCCATCTCCTGCCTGGATTTGGCCGTAGGTGGCGCTGTTGGCCAGGAGCTTTGGGGCTCCTCCGCCCCTCCAGTATCACACACTCCTAAGACATTTTTGAACTGATGAATGAGGCAGGTAGGGTGGAGGGGATGGGATTCAGCCTGGCTGTCCAGTCTTCCTCAGCTCCCTCTGCTGGGAGGAAGGTGAGCCAAGCCAGGAAACCCTTAACCAGCTCTTCCCTGCACCTAGTAGTTTTACTACTTTTTTTTTTTGGGTGGGGGTGCGGGAGGCTTCACAAGTGTTGCTCATGGGACCTGGGGGAATGGCACTGGGGATGCAGCCCAGATCAGCCATATGCAGCCATGCACCTTAACCCCCGGTGCTCTCTCTGGCCCCTGCCCTGTGGTCTGCGTCTCTACCCGGAGTACCAGTCTCTTCTCTTCCTTTAAACCACATTTAATCCACAGAATGTCATGGCTGTTCTTTTGAACAGTGTTGAACAGTCTCAGGCTGTATTTACAATCTGCATTGTGATCATCCCATTAGCTGAAGGGAGACAGGGCCTGCTTTGTTCCGCATAGTGTAGTGGCTATGTAAGATCAGGGGCAGCCTGTGAGCAAACTTGCAGAAGGGTAGCGCGGCCTCCCTGCCCATCATCTGTGGCTCCTGCTGTTTCTCTAACTCAACTTCTTCCTTCACTCAGACCTTCCATTTGGACCCTGGTTCTAATATTCTAGAATGCAGTGACTAATGAAAGGACTTTTTCCCCCCTTTTAATCCATGGAGGTACCTGGCCTTGTGCCTGAAGAATATGTTTGGCCACTTCTTGATAGAGTTGACTGCAGTGTAGCAAGTCCTGGTGTTCATGCGGGATGACGTGGGAAAGAAGGAAGGTGCTTCCCAGGATCCCCGGGTGGCACCAGCTGGTCCCAGTGTGTTTGTGCAGGGAGACAGTTCTTGGGATGAACCAGGTGCCAGAATGAGAAGACTGTTTAGATCTGCCCCCTGCCCCTTCTGAGGCATGCTTTTTCCCTCATCTGCCCTCTGACAACTGGGGAATTTGACGGCCACGGCACAGTGGCAGGCTTAGAGGATCCCCGAGGATCTCCGGCTGACCTGTATAGCAGGGTGCAGGCACCCCCTGGAGATGTCAGGGGCAGGACACATGTGACTGTCTCAGCTGCCCTTCAGTCTCTTCCAGGCTCTCTCAAGGCAGGCCTCTTGAGCCTGGCCCAGCTCCCTGTCATTGTGGCACGGGTGGAGAGAAAGGGACGAAGGTGACCTGTTTCAGAGTGACAGTACAGTGCGCTGACCTGGGTTTGATCTTTGGCACCCCGCCGTCTCCCAAGGCGTCCAAGAGCGATCCCTGAGTGCAGAGCCAGAAGTAAACCCTGAGCACTGCTGGGTGTGGCCTCCAAACCAAGCAAACCAAACCCAAAGGGGCCTATTCTAGCTGCTTGGCAGTCACTCCCCTCTCCTCCTGTTTCCATGAAGTTCTTTGCTACACTTTCACATTCCAAAAGGAAGACCACCAGGGGTCCCGCAAGGTGGCTGGATGCGGAAACATCCCTGTCTGCCTTCGTGGGCCAGATGCAGGGAAACCTGGCGGGTGGTGAGAGGGGTCAGCTGTGGGGAATTATCAGTTGTAATAGGGCATCTTCATCCTGTTGGGGGAGATATCAAACCTTCCCGAGGCCTTGGTTTCCACCTCAGTGAAAGAGGATAATGGGAATAGCCACCCCAGAGGGTGGCTTGGAGAGTTCAGTAAGGGCACCAGGCCTGGAATGAGCATTATTAAATGTCACCTTCCAGGGCCAGAGCAATAGCACAGTAGCATAGCGGGTCGGCCGTTTGCCTTGCATGTAATCAGCCCAGGTTTGAGCCCCGGCATCCCGGATGGTATCCCAAGCACTGCCAGGAGTAAACCCCTGAATGTTACCAGGTGTGACCCCAAAAGCCAAAAAAAAAAAAATAGTCACCTTCACTCTGGCTGGGAGAGAAGGTGGGCAGGAATGGGGGTGTGGCACATTTGTGGGAGCCCTGGGGTTTCCTGCTCTGAGAAGTCACTTGGCGCTGTAGCGGGGCCTCCTCAGGCAGGGGTGCAGCCTGCAGCTCAAGCTCCAGGGGGGCCTCATGACCAGGAGGGTTAGGGCTGCTGGAGCCACACACCGAGGGTTCCCCTTCTGGTCTAGGGACTGTGACAAAGTCAAAGGCAGTTCCTCTGGGGCAAACCCCAATGCTAGGAAATAGTCAGGGCTGGGTTGCTCCCTGTGGAGAGACCAAAGAAGCCCAGAGCCTCTGGAGGTTGTCCATGCCCAGTAGAAGGGACTCAAAAAAAGCTGAGCCCCCAGCCTGCTGCCCTCCATCCCCCAGCCTGGGGAAAGGTGGTGGGCCTCGGCAGGGGGGCTAGCCATACACCTCAGTTGCCTTTGATCTGTTCCTTGCTACAGCCAAGCCCTGGGATTATAGTCCCACTGTTTGGGGAATGTGGCTTGTTGGTGGCCCTCTGAGAGTGCCTTCCCTGTTACTTCGTGTGTGCGCGTGCGCACGCACTTGTGCACTCACACACACACTCACGCAAGGCCCAGCACTCAAGCTCAGTGGTCAGAAGAGCTGTCCCCACGGCTCACACCAGGCTTTTCACAGGCTCATCCTCTGCAGGTCCGCTTCTTGTCTTTGCAGGGAAGATTGTTAACATTTCGGAAGAAGCCTTTGTGTTCATCTAATCTCTCCTGTTTAACCTTTGACTTCCCCCTATTATCAGTGTCTGCCACCTTTGCTGGCCAGACCAAGGGCCCCAGGAAGAGCCCTCAGCCTGCGCTAGGAGAGGATGCGGGGCATTCCACCACGCTGGCAGGCAGACAGTTGGCCACCCCTTCCCCGGGGCAGGGCTTTGGAAAAGAAAGCAACCTTGCGGTGCCATTAGGATTCCCCCGCCCCCACTCCTTTTGAACTGTCAGCCTTTAAGTCAACATTCTTTTCCTGCCCTGGGTCCCAGCACCTTGACTCGGGGGAGAAGGAATCTGCAGGAGAGGCTCCCTTCACTGAGGGGCTTGGGCCAGGAGACTGGGCAGAAGAGCTGCAGACCTCAGGGCATCAGGACTTTTGAAGTGGACTTGGGGTAGTTGTCAGGACCAGGCCCCTCTGAACTATCAAAGCCCCCAAGCTCTCCAGGCCTCTCCCTCTCCCTCAAGTGCCATAGCTGCCAGCGGGACTTCTGTCCCCAGTCCCCCGTCTGCAGCAGCACCCCTGTGCCAGAGAGTAGGCCACCTTCCGCCAAGGAAAGTGCCAAATGGGCTTATTGTTGGAGGTGGAGAGGTTCTCTCTGCTTTGGCATAATGAGCCCAACCCAGAAGCAAGAAACTTGAGTCCTGACTCCACTGACAACTGGCTGTGACACCAGGCAAGGCCGGTTTCCTCTCCATCAAAGGGGTCAAATTTCCTGCCAAACAAAGTCCAGTTACACACAATGTGAGCTGGCTGTTGCTATCTGGGCTTTATTTTGGTTTTGTTGTTTTGCTTTTGTTACTTTTAAAAGGGATCATCAGTCCCTGGACTGGCACCTGCAGATGAGAGGGACCTGTGTGGTGTATGGAGAGGCAGGAGTGAGGGCCCGGGCCAGCAAATTAGTCCAGAGCTGCAGAGATCCAATGTCTGTGATGATTCGTGTGCTTTGTCCTTGCAGGGAAGTTTCTCCATACAAATATGCTTTTCTCTCGAGTTTACACATAGACAGGCCAGAGGGACACCACGGCTTTAAAAGACCCCAAAGAGGAAAGAGTACCAGCCCTGAGTGTAAGGTCCACGTAAAGGGCAACTGTAGGTTCAGGTTTAGGAGACAGCCTCATTCTGACCCTTGTTGGCATGTGTCTTCCAATTTCTCGGGGTGCAAAGATAGCCCAGTTTGCCCGAGCTACCTTGCATATACTCCAGGAAGCTTCCTCAGGTAGACGTGTCTTCAGGAGACCTGGAAATGCAGGAAGCTCTAACCCGAGCTAATCAGGAATTCTGATAGTTCTGTCCTTGGATTGCCAGGATGGCCGGAAGGCCTTTCTCCTATTCTTCCCAGGGCCACCAGGCTGAGTCCCCCCTTCTTCCCTGGGTGTGTGGAAGGTATGGCAGAGGGCCTGCTGCCTGACTTTTGGGACCATCTGTTCAGTATCTCCATGGCCTCTTGGTGTCCCCATAGGTACTACAAGAAGTTCTCCATTCCTGACCTAGACAGATACCAGCTACCCCTGGACGATTCTTCGCTGAGCTTTGCCCATGCCAACTGCACCTTGATCATCTCCGTAAGAGTCACCCTGACCTACTGCTGGCAGCGTCAGGGAGAGGCCTCCTCTTCCCTGATCCCAGCTCCAACCCTGAGGCCTGAGTGCTTGTTGGAAACTGGCATCTCACTCAGTGTTGGGGCAGGAGGTGTTTCTGAATCGGTGGTGGGGAGAGGTGGGAATCACAGGATGGGATTCTCATCCAAGGCCTACCTCTACCCACCCTGCCATGGGAACTTAGAAAACTCATCCATCCGACAGGCCCCATTTTAAAGAAAATGGATGGGGTGACGGAGAGGAGGACTGAATTAGGTCTTTTCTCCATCCACAGTACCAGAAGCCCAAGGAGGTCCTATTGGCAGAGTCGGAGCTGCAGAAGGAGCTGAGGAAAGTCAAGACGGCCCACAGTGGTGATGGGGACTGCAAGACCCAGTAGGGGAGCGCCATGAGCCCGCACCCTCTGTGTGGAGGGTGGGCGAGACGCTGCTTCTTTCCTGAGAGACTGTGAGGCCTGGGCCTTTCTCACACTGGGGCCAGTGGTTCTTCTACTGAGGCTTGGTAAGAATGAGGCCTGGGGCTGTCAATGTCCCCCTCCCCCAAGTAAACACATCCTCTGTCACATGTGAACTGGCCTCCTCTTTTTTCTTGTGGTATTTTGGGGGGTGGGGGTGGGGCAAAGGGTGGCAGCCACACTTGAGTGTGCTCAGGAATCACTCCTGGCAGTGCTTGGGGGACCATATGGGGTACCGGGGACAGAACTTAGTCTGAGTACTAGCCTTACTGTGCTTTCTCTCCGGCCCTGACCCTCTGTCCATGTCTCTATGTGCCAGTTCCCAGGGAGGGTGCCATGTGACAATCCCTCGTACTCTCCTGGGGCTCCTCAATCTAAACCCTTTCTCATTAAAGGGGGCTTGTGGGGTGGGGGCTTAAGGTGGAGACCAGAAGGCTGGAAGGGGCCCTGTGCTACCTACCTCAGTTTGCAGAAATGGCCCAGAGGGGCTCAGTAAGACACGTGTGGATGAAGTAGCCAAAAATACACTTCCTAGAATCTTGAGCAACAAAGCCCATAAAATTAAGACACTGTGGGTGAGAAGGCAGAAAGAACAAGGCTGGCGGCAGCGCAGAGGGGTGTACGTGATGGAGCGGAGTCTCGGCAGGTAGACAGCAGCTGGTCCCCGGAGATAGCCTAAAGCCCTCCATGGCCCCTTGCCCACAGCCTCCCACCCTGAGGCTTTCCTGAAAGAGAGGCCTTGGTGGGGGACACGAGCCAGGAGGCCACTTTTGCCCTAGTCCAAAACATCTACACTCCCAGTTTGAATCTCCTGTCCCCACTCCCTGGGGACTCCCAGAGCTTTCCAGCCAGTGAAGAACAGGTCTGTGACAATCAAGCTTTACTTTTATAAAACTGAATGATGTAGCAGTCCTGATAGCAAGTCTGAGGCTGGGCTGGCTTGGAACTTTGTCCTTTCTTGGTTTCCAGTAGAGGCCGGGCCACAGCATCCCCAGCCCCGAAAGCTTGGTTGGCAGGGGTGGTGATGGTGTGGTGGGCGTGTCTGGCTGAGGAGGTGGGGCTCACCCTTCCTCCCGGGGAAGGGAAAGAGAGGGACCAGCAGGGAGGGCTGGCGCCCCCTCGGCACTCTCAGAGCTGTGGTTCACAGAGGGGCAGGCAGGCCAGGTCCTTCCCCAGCCCAGTCAGCGCCTTTTCTCCGTCTGGTTCCTGGGAGGGGTGGTCTCCGGAGCCCTCCCCCACCCTAGGTCAGCAGCCTTTGGCCGAAGGTGCCCGAGCTGTGTGGCCACAGTCAGGAGCGCAGGCACAGGGGGTGGGCGGGGCATCACTGCACCCTCCAGGAGGAGAGTCCCTGAGTAGCTACTTCGCTGCCCACAGGCGGGTGGGCCTGCCTATCACGGGCTCTGAAAGTCTAGGAGGTGGAGGTTGTAGGATAGCGCGGCATACAGGTGCTTGGTGGTGAGGCGCAGGCAGTACACAGGGCTGCTGAGGGGAGTCGATGTCAGCGGGAAGGCCTGTGGGGACGACACGGGAACGGAGAAAGTCCTCAGTGGGAGCTGGGAGGGCAAACCCAGGAGTCCCTGTGCCGAGGCATGTGGCACAGCAGATGGCCCAGCCCGCTCCGGGCGCCCTCCCGGGGTGCTTACGTGCAGGCAGGCCCTCTGGCGCCGGTCCCACAGGCGCACCACGCCGTAGTAGGAGGAGCCGGTGGCCAGCAGGTGGTTGCCGTCCGTCTGCAGGCAGTACAGGGTGCTGTCGTGAGGCTCCTCCCACTCCATGACACATTTCCTGTCCAGGGGGAGATGTGTGGGCAGGGTTAGGGGGGCCACCCGCCTCGACCCCAGCTTCCTCTGGGAGAGAAATACTGCGCCGCCAAATTAAAAACCACACTCGGACTGGGGAGATGGCTCAGAGGGCCGAGCTGTGTTTGCACTCAAGCCCTGGCATCGCCTGCTCCCCAGTGCTCCGAGCCAGACGTAGGCCCGCGCGCCGCAGGTATAGTCCAAACCCCAAACTGCACAGTGAACCCAGGCAGGCTTTGGGGACAAAGGCCCATGGGGGGCGCTCTGGGCCGGCGCAGGCCCTGCATGGGGGCAGCCGAGTGTGCCTCATGTGGAAGCTGTGCCCTGGCGCTGCCCTGGCTCTGAGAAATTCCTGCCCTCTGCAAGACACAGCTACCGCGTTCCTGCCACAGGGCAGGGAAGTGTCAGCTCGAGCTGATGAGCCCCTGACGTGGAGCCTGTCTGCTCTCCACTGTGCGGTGAAGGGTCCCTCCACCTGTCCCTCTGCCCAGCACACTCACCGGACACTAGCGCGCAGATCCCAGTAGCGGATGTAGGTGTCGTAGCCACAGGACAGCAGTGTGAAAGGGGATTCATACATGACATCCAGCACCCCTGCCCCAGGGGGGAAGTCGCTGCCCAGGTGTGTCATCAGCTGCCCACTGGGGAGAGGGCACAGAGGTTGAGCAGCTGTCTCACCAGGTCCCTGCTCCCCGCCCCCCACATCCTTTTACCCGTCACAGGGCACCAGTCCGCAGGCAAAGGCAGGTATCTAGACCAGAATCAGACTCCCGAGGAAGGAGGCCGCAGGAGACCCCGCACTGCCCCCCTCCCCAGCCCGTCACACCTGCATGCTGGCCGCTGCGGCCAGCCACCCCTTCTCAGGAGGATGAATGGGCCTTGCTCTGGGGTCGTCGTCCCCCACCCCCACATTTGGTTACTTTATACTCCTTGATCCTGCAGGTCATGCAGTTCTGAGCTGCCCAAGTCCAATGCCTTAATTCCCGCCTGTAATCTGGGGCTCAAACCTCACTGGGGATAAAGACCACACAAAGGGAAAAGGGGAGTCCCAGGAAATGTTAAAACAAGTAAACACCTTTGTGTCTGGGGAGAGAAATTGCTGAGAAAGCAGCTTAGCAGGCTGGTCCCTGGTGTTCTCGGGCCTCTGGCCCCCGGCCCGGGGCTAGCATGCCTCTGTGATCACAGCCCCCAGCCTGCTGCGCTCCAGCCTGCTCCCCCCACCCTCGCCCCGCACGGTGGCCGAGAGATTACTGAGAAGAACAATTTCTTTGTGACTGTGTAATTCCCTCCGTGACCGCGGCAGTGGGCAGACCCCTTGCCCTGATACCAGACCCCTAGCAACCACCTAGGGGGGCCTCCTGGCCCTAGCAACTACCCTTCAACATCAAGTGCACTTGCTAATCCCTGTAGCTGGACGGGGAGAAGCAGTGCGTTTCTGCAGAGTGACTGGGGGGATGAAGCAGAAGTGGGGCGCCCTCCAGCACTGAACCTCGGCTCCACCACTGCGCCGCGAGGCTTCTCCCTGGCCCGGGCCGACGGCGGGGGGGCTTGTTCCTCTAGAGCTTGAGACCAACAAGGCCGCGTGGGCCCTCCCCTCGCACACTCCTCCCTGGGGGGCACACCAGAGGCTGTGGGATCCTTTCCCGAGTCCTGAGCAGTGTGGGAGCACGAAGCACCCAAGCCTCCATCCCGAGAAATGCCCTACCCGTCAGAGCCTCTGGGTTTTGTTGGTTTCGGGGACGTTCCTGGCTCTGTGCTCAGGGATCACTCCTGGAGGCGCTTGGGAAATCAAATGTGGTTCCCGGGGACTTGAACTGGGGTCAGCCACATGCAAGGCAAGTGCCTTACCTCCCTGTCCTCTCTCCAGCTCCCAGAGGTAAGCCTCTGTTGGGGAGCCTGAAGAGGGGGGTCAGCCTCTCCAGGCGCCGCCCTCGGCTCGCAGGCCTGATGCACCCACTGGCATGCCCGAAGCCCGGGGGCTGGTCTTGCCCACCAACATGCACGCCTCCCTGGGAAGGGGTTCTTTTACTCCACAGTCCCACTCTCCTTCCAGATTTGGGGGCCCTGCCCCCTCCATTAGCGAGACCTTCAGGAATGACGGAGGAGCTCTCCCCTTTAATCTGTAGGAGTAATTTTATGTTTGTCTGTCTGAAATCGAAGATGAAAGGCAGTGGGGCTGGGGGCGTGAAGGCCAGCACGGCTCTGCCTGCCACTGCTGGTCCAGGCTGGAGATGGGGGGAGGGCCGAGCACCAGGGGACTCCACAGGGATGGCAAGGGGCCCACTCAGATGGCACTGCCATCTGGAAAGTGTCTCATACCTTATCGTATGTGGTAAGCGACATTCCTGGGGCCAGAGAGGTAGCAGAGTGGGTAGGGCATTTGTCTTGCATGCGACCAACCCGGGTTTGACCTCCAGCACCCCAGATGGTCCCCCGGAGCCTGCCAGGAGTGATCTCTGAGCACAGAACCAAGCGTAAGCCCTGAGCATCACCAGGTATGGTCCAAAACCAGACAGACAAAGGAAACAGAATCCTACCATCTGGGGGAGGTCCAAGGACCCAAGCGGGCACTGATGCCTGGGGGGCAGGACCAGAGCTGACCTGGGGCGGCAGAGTTGGTCTTCCTACTGTTCTCAGATTCTCCTAAGAGGCCACACACACTTTAAATGAGCCAATAAAAGATACAATTTCTTTAGCCACAGAGGCTGGACTGGGGCTCTGTTGTGGAAGCCGCAAGGTTAAGTTCAGAGCATAAACGGACACACCAGGCTCTGGGAAACAGCCTGGCTCTGCCAATAGGGCCCCGCAGTGCCAGAGGAGCCCCGCTGGGGCTTTGAGCTGGGAAAACAAACAGAAATGGCACCATGGGCCCTTGGTGGCCCCCACTCCAGGACCAATTTAACTAGAAAAGTCCAGCTCCACTGCTCTGATGGAGGGAGAGAGACAGTCTCCCACAATAGCCCCAAACTTTGGGGGGAGGGGGCACAAAACCAGCTGTCGGCCTCCTCTGCCCCTCCTCCTGGGCTCCTTTTCTTATTGCAAGTGTGTTCTTGCAAAAACGATTAGATTGCAATTTGTATAACGTGGTGACCCCCAAATTCAGACATTTCACCCCTTTTCTCTAGAAAGAATGTCAAGAATGCCTCTCGGCCTCTCACTGTGGGGGGCAGGAGGGGGGTGCACAGCCTTGGCTGTCGCACAACTTGTGTGGGAATAGGGTTGTGGCTCGGAGCCCCAGGCCAAGACAGAGCAAGGGCCGGGCCTGTCACTATAGAGCCAGACAAAACGTCGCTCTTCCCTTGGAGCTCCCGCGCACAAAGCCGGCAGGCCCGCACCGCAGACTGCCAGGCCTGACTCCAGCAATTCTCTCTCGACCCAGGGAAAGATAAAGACAAACGGGCTGCCCTGTGGGCCTGATGAATGAGACCTCAGCTGGGAAGGGCTGCCCGGGGGAAGCCCCCCATTACCTGGGCAGGGAAATTTGCAGAGGGGTGGCCCGAGGAGCCCCTTGAACAGGGTCAGGTGAGGGAGTCGGACGTGCCCTAGCTCAAACCACTGTACTGTCCAGAAAGTCAGAGGCTCTCCCTGAGAGGCTGGGGGGAGATTCGAGAAGACACTGTGCTCGCCTGAAACACCCCACGTCAGTGCTGGCCCTGAGTGCCAGGCTAGAGTCGGGCAAAGGGACAAGGTAGGCCCAGCAGTATTAGGGAGCCTGGCCCTCACTCCCTGACCCTGTGCCGTGGCCCACATTCTTCATCTCTTGTTAACATGCTGGGTTCTGGTTTTCCTGGATACCCTCCAGGTGCTCATTTTGCAACTCTTTAGAGTGAGGCTACCCTATCTAGCCAGGAGACACCCCAAAATACAAGAGTGGTGCTGATATGCCGTTCACTTCCTATGTCTTGCTCCCAGAAGCCACAGGTGCTGAGGTACACACTGGGTCCAACTCTGAGAATGGGAGTTTCTTCCTCCCTCCCTGTCTCTGAAGAACATTCATTTATTGAGCACCTACTGTATATAAGACAACTGTGCTTAATAAAAACTGCAGAGAAATGTCCTCGTCCTTCAAGGATGTGGGGGGGGGAGGATGTGGGCAATACCTGGCACTGCTCAGGGATCACTCCTGGTGGGACTTGGGGGACTGTATGTGGTGCCAGGATGGAAAATGGTTGGTTGGATGCAAGACAAGCGCCCTACCCACTGTACTATCGCCCCAGGGCCCTTAAGGAGATTTTTAACCTAGTAAAGAAGTCTCATGCACACAACTCAAGATGAGGCGTGACTTGGTGGTCAGCTGGAGAGAGAGGAGAAACTGTATACAGGTAAGACACTGTTTCAATAACAGCACTGGGGAGTGGGGGCAGGGCGCAACAGCACAGGGCAACAGAACTAAGGTGCAGAGCTGTCGGGATCTGGTGTGGCTGGAGCCTGCATCCACGAGGAGAGCTGAGTTGGGGGCGCTGGCTTGCACGGAGCTCAGCCACCATGAGCGACATGGTGGCAAAGAACTGAGAGAGAGTCCCAGTCCAGCCAGCCAGATGGAGAGAGAGCGGGAGAGTGAGGAGGAGCTGGGTCCTGGAGGCGCCCGGGGAACAGTGGGCCGAAGCCCACGGAAGGTGAGAGGGAAGGCCTTACGGGCCACACGGCCCTCACGTGCATGTGTGAGCGTGCACAGCCCCAGCGCCCACCCGCGCACACGTGTTCAGACACAATGGCTCAAAGGCCAGGCAGCCCGGCAGCCCACTTTGTACTGCTAACAAGGGGACCGTAATTACAGGAAGGGGCAGCCGGGCAGATAAAAGGATACAAAATTTCAACATCTGTTGCCATAAAGGGATAAGGAGAAGTGAAACGCAAAGTATCAGTTTGGTGTCAGCAGGCAGAGAGCCAATTTCAAAGAGTTCAGGGGGACAGAGGGGACAAGAAATAAAAAGGAAAAGGAGGGGGGGAGAAAGAGAGAAAGAAATTACAGGGTTCCTTAAAGAGGTAAAGAAAAAGGAAACTGAAAAAAGCTGTCAGTAATACTTTCAAAGGAGAAGCAGGTACTTTAGAGGGGCGACTCCCATAATCAGCCCAACCGAGGCCGGCCCGTCCGGGCGAAGGCGGAGCCCGGGGCAGAGACAAAGGCACACCTGGGCGGTCTGGGCACTCCTGCGGACTGGGCTGAGGGGCTCCGCCGAGGGGGCCTGAGTCTGGTTTGTGGAGGTAGGGTGGGGCACCCCGGCCAGAGCGCCCAGCAGAGTGAGTCTGTCCCGCCCTCACCAAGGACACTGAAGGGCCTGGAGAGAGGGAGGATGGGGAGCAGGGCTGGGGTGACTCAGACCCCTCCAGGTTGGGCCTGCGCCCCTCCTTTCTGATGTCCACCTACCCATTGCCACCAGCTCTAGGTCCTGCTCATGTGGCACTCAACAGAACGAGAAAAAACAGGGCAAGAGCCAGTCCGGGGGGCGAGAGTGTGACGGCAGACCAGGCCGACCCCACAGTTCCCTGGGGCCCCACTCAGGGCCTGCTCGGATGCAGATAAAGAACCAGCCGGGCCTGACTTCCCCAGACCAGCCTCAGAAGTGGGCATCTTTGGCTCGGAACCACTTGGGTCCTAGCTGTGGCACAACCTGTCAAGTCAGGCGAGGCCTGGAGACAGGCCCAAAGACCGTTTGCCCTGGGAAGCAGAAACTCTGTACCTCCATCTCTCTCTCTCTGCCTGGTTTAGACAAGTTAGAAATGGCTCCCTGGGCCTAACGCATAGTGCAGAGCTCAGGCGAGGGATGGAAGAGGAGGGAGCACCAGGGCTGAGGTGGGGAGAGCTAAGCTCCTTACCATCTAGGCCAGTGGTTTTCTACTGCCAGCCAGCAGGTGTGAAGAGGAAGAGGTTGACAACCACTGGAGTAGACAATGACTGTGCCGGCCTCTGACCTGTATCCCAGCCAGCACCTTCCCTTCCTCACCCGGAGGGAGAGCTGCACCTTGGTTCCGTCCTGACAGAGGCAGGTGACGCAGGCCGGGGCGCTGGGCACTGGGAGAAGCAGCTGAGGCTGCGCAAGGATGGAGGGAGGGGTGCCAGCGCCTGGCAGTGCGTCCCAGCCCCCACCACGCTAAGTGAAGCTCGGCACAAAACTGCCCCTCCAGTTCTCCTCCCCCCTCTCCCAAGTCATAGCACACACATAAAAGAGAAAATCCTGGCACTCCTCAAGTTTCAGCAGTGACAGATTAAAAGCAAAGAATCCATCCAGCACTGCACACCGCCCCGCCGCCGAGTCCTGCCGGCAGTGTTGCTCCACCTTCCAGATTGGCCTGTCAGTCAGGCTTTGGCATTATTGAAAGATCAAACTCTGTCCTGCCTGTTCATTACCTTAATCCTATTTTCTACATGGCTTTATTATCTGCTTGGGCTTCTCTGGGAAAGAGCTACAGATAGTTGTCCTGTCCGTCTGTCCCCTCCCACCAGGAGCAGACCCTCCGCAGGGTACCCTTCCCTTGTCTCCAAGTTCCCTCGAGGGCAGAGGAGACACTGTGACAAGAGGAGCCGAGGGGGCCGGGGAAGGTGAGGCCAAGTGATGCCAGGGACAACCCTGCCACAGGCTGGACAGTGAGGACTGAGGCCATCGCTGTCTTGTGCCCATTCCCAGCAGGGTGCTGTAAAGAGCCAGTGTTTGGGGTTAATGACGGAGGCTCCAGAAACCGCTGCTGTTCAAGGGATTGGTGCTGGAACTCCGTCCTGACCACGGCCCGTGCCCGAAAAATACCCCATACGGCGCAAAGATGAATCCGCCTCTGAGATGAAGCTGGGCTTCCGCAGTGCTCCCCCCGGCCCGGCGTGTCTGCTACCCCGGGCCCCGGCAGGTGACAGTGTCTAACTCCATGACTAAATGAAAGTGATTTCCAGCGGTGACACCCATCTCTGTGACAAACCACAAGGCCAGCGGGTTTTGCTCCCTCTTCTAAGGTGCCAAGGCCTCATACAGTGGAGGGACTGAAAGGCTGTGGGCCTGTGCCTCTCAGACTCCAAGGTCCTCGGGTGGAAGGTAACTGTCGTTGGGGAGGAAGGGGATTTACACTGGCACCCAAGATGACAGGCCCCATGTGGGTACTTTTTCAAAACAACTTTCCAGCCTAGTTCTGTGAGAGGTTAATTCACTCTCACCACGATGGAAATGAGGCCCGGAGAAACCCTCAGCTCGTCAGGGAAAGCAGCAGCAGGGTCAGTCCTGGCCTGGGTCTCAGCCCAGGGCCCGGCGTGCTCTGTAGCTCTTCACAGCCTCCTGGTGGCATGGCAGAGGAGGTGCCCTCTGCCCCAGGCCCATCCAGAGGAAGAAGCTGCTGGTGGCAGAGGTTTGGCCAGAGAGCTGGAGGCAGCTTCCTCACACCACTGCTCCAAGGGAAAGGGCAAAGGAGCTCCTGGAAGTTTAGTTCAGTGGGGGAAGAAGCTGTGATGGTTCCACGGGCTACATTAAAAAGCCTGGTGTGGAGTAAGCGTGGTCAGAGCACTGCCATTCCTCAGCCGTCCCTGGTCTGTTCAGGACTCCTTTGAACACTCCATTAGACAAGTTTCCAGGAGGGAAAAGTGTGGAACCGTTGTGAGGCCAATATGAAGGTCCCCCATCTGAGTACTATCCTTCACCTCCTTTCTGCCCATCGTCCCCCAGCGTGCTTGGGCCAGGGGGCCCGCGCTGTTCCCAGCTCTGGAAGGTAAATCTTGTTTGTGTTTTGCGGCCACAGCCAGTGGTGCTTAGGAACCATGTGGTGCTGGCCAGTACTATATCTCTGACCCCAGATGGTTAATCTTGACTGAATTTTCCATTTACCTCACGAGATACTTCAGGATGAGTACCGGAAGATAAATTTTACTCACTCAGTAGAAGAAATCTGCCTTGGGGCTTCCTCATCTTAAAAATAGGCCCCAGACAGGAAATGGTGTTTTCCCTTCCTTTTCCTTTTGAACGTGCCTTATGAGTTGACAGAGCACTTGTAAGCAAGTCTGAGGGCAAGGGTAATAGTTACCCTGACTACAGTAGCAAAGCACAAAGCTGAGAAGACAGGCCTCGTGATCTCACTGACCTATCAATCCCAGACCAGTCAACCATCCACCTTTTGGACCCTTGCCACCGCAGACACTAGTGACCCTTTTATTGTTTCGGCCAATTTGAATTGGGGTCTACTTTTTTTTTTATAGCCAGAAGTATTCTAACTGATCTACTCTTTTCATGCACAACAATGGAAAGATCTCAGACTTTCGGCCTGAGTAAGAGAAGAACTTGAAGAAGTGGACCACAATTTTCAGATTGTGGTTTAAAGGTTTAAATTGTGTTTAAAGGTCTGTCCTTCAGAGGAGAGGATCAACTTGCATTATGTCCAAGATCACAGACCCAAGAAGTAGATCAGCCCTCAATGAAAAAAAGCTTCGCAGCTCTCAGAGTTAGCCAGAGATGCAGTGTGTTATTAGGGGACTAGATTAAGTTTCCTATCACTGTGGCTGAAAGACCATCAAGAGAACATTGTGGAAAAAATCTGAAAAAATAGATGATATAATAGATTTTTCAAAAGTAAAAAATATATGCCTAATACTTTCCTGGGGAGATGGAGATAAAGGAGAAGACAAGTTAGAGTAACTGAGGCAGGAGAAAAGCAAGAGGAGCACTTCCGGCCTCTCCTGTGAATCATTGCACCAGACCCTGAGTGCGGGCACCGGGGCTGGAAGAGTCCTTAGACTGATGCCAAAAGCAGAGTCAGTAATGGAGAAAGAGGGTAAATGGGACTTCATTCAAGTAGAAAACTCATGCTCTGTTTCAAAGGCCATGGGTTGGGAGAAGACATTCACACATGACACGCCTGACAAAGGACTGATCTGTGGACCATATGAAGAACCCTCAAAACACAATGGTGAAAAAGCAAATAATCCAGTGAGATTAGGAAATGGGCAAATGACCGGAGCAGACACTGAATCAGAAAGAGGGTGAGAAGGCCGGAGAGGGTGGGATGGGCTGACTCGGGCTTGCCTGCGGGAGGCCTGTGCAGGCTCCCTAGGTGCCCTGGGCACTCCCAGCGCCACGCTCACGCTCAGAGACACTAGGTCTGGCCTGGCTCCTCCACCCCCCAGAAAAGGGGTCAAAGAAATAGCTTAATGAGCTGTACACATGCTTGCATGGAAAAGACCCAGGTCTGAGCCCCAGCACCATGTATGGTTCCCTGAACACCACCAGGAGTGACCCCCGCCCCCCTCCACAGAGCCCCTGTGTAGCCCAATACTAAAAAGAATATAAGATGGCAAATAACGGGGCTGGAGCAATAGCACGGCGGGTAGGGCGTTTGCCTTGCACACGGCCAATCTGGGTTTGATTCCCAGCATCCCATATGGTCCCCTAGCACCGCCAGGGGTAATTCCTGAGTGCAGAGCCAGTGACCCCTGAGCATTGCTGGGTGTGACCCAAAAAGCAAAAAATAAAAAAAAAAAACAAACTAGTCACAATACCAGACACTAATGGATATGTGAAGAAACTAGGTTTCTCTGTACATACACTGGGGTTGAAATATAAAATGGCAAACAGATTGGCAAGTAAAAATTTTTTTTTTATTTTTGGGTCACACCCAGCAATGCACAGGGGTCACTCCTGGCTCATGCACTCAGGAATCACCCCTGGCGGTGCTCAGGTGATCATATGGGATGCTGGGATTTGAACCCGGGTCGGCCGCGTGCAAGGCAAATGCCCTACCCGCTGTGCTATCTCTCCAGCCCCGGCAAGTAAAAATATTAACACACTAAACAACCCAGTAATTGTACTCCTGGACATTTAGTTTTCAAAATTATTTTAGAAAACACAACTGAGGACAGACGGGGTTTTATGTATTCCCCCTAGTCAGGTGTTCCTCAGGTGTAAGTTCAAACTGTCACAAGTCTGACATGAAAAGTCTTAACTAGTAGAAACTATTTCCATGGTTCCCTCAACTAGCTTCAAATGAGCCCATGCGCAAAGGCTCCAGAGCAGGAGGTGCTGGCGTGTGGCATGCCCTGGCCATTGCCCGTCCCCCCAGGTCCCCGTGGCCAGCTAAAGCAGGAGTTGGCTCAGTGGCTC
The DNA here is from genome assembly GCF_027595985.1 of Sorex araneus. Taxonomy (NCBI): domain Eukaryota; kingdom Metazoa; phylum Chordata; class Mammalia; order Eulipotyphla; family Soricidae; genus Sorex; species Sorex araneus. Next base: position 25,388,573 of record NC_073312.1, on the reverse strand, counting down.
TCTCCTGGCCTCCATGGTGTCAAGCACCACCCCACTGAAAGTCTTGGTGAGCTTTGGTGTCTCTTACCTGTTGAGGTCCCAGATTCTTAGTGGTGAGTAGTGCCCACAGCAAGCTGTCCCTGTAACAAAAGAGCTGCAAAACAAAAGGAGGAGAATCAGGTCTGGCCTGTCAGAGCTTGTGGGGGAAATGTCTGCACAATTGGAAGTGCCACGCTAATTCTCCAGGGGGTTGCGGGGTTAAGCCAGGATGAGCGAAGCGGCCAAGAGAGCCATCAGGGGGGTTTGGGAAAGCCGCTTGGAAGGAGGTGGGCGCTCGGACCCTGCCCCCTAGTGAACCCGCTGAGCTGGCTGCTCAGACTCAGTGATGTGGCCTCGCCACCAAAATGGGTCTCTAGATGGGTAACCCAGAGGCAAGGGGAGAGCAAACCCAGGGGGCTGCCTTTATAAGAACACTCTCGTAACGCCACAGCCCAGAGGAAAAGTCTCCCAGAAATGGCTGTTGAGTGTTGGAAGGGGAGCCTGCAGGGAGGGGAGCGCCACTAAGTGTGTTAAGAGCTGGGGAATCTGGTAATGTGGCACAAGCAAAGGGCAGCTATAAAGACTGCCAGGTGGGAAAAGGGAAGCTAAGAAAAGTAACAGTATGGCAAGGTGACATAGGTAATAGGTCTGTCTGAGGTGGGGGCTAGGGAACTCGGAGGCCAGGCAGCCACTTCAGGGTGGGATGGAGTAAGGCAGACCTTAAGGGACAATGAGCCACTGCACGAAGGCTGGGGAAAAAAATAACACTCCGAACATATTTTCCAGGCTGTCTCTTACGCCCTAAAAATCTCAGCATATACAATCCGCATCGTTTCAGTTGAGGTGGAGGCACAAGCCCGTGTGCAGGGTCAGTGCACGGAGAATGGTCAGCAACAGAACTAGGACTAGAACTTGAACCTCTGCGCCAGACCACTCCTTTGTTAGAGGATTTGGCTGGGGTGGGAGGGAGGGAAACCTGCAGGAACCCAGGATAACTGACAAGCGAGAGAGTTGAAAGCAATTGTGTCACTCAGGAGCCCTGGGGCAGGGAAGGGCCATGTCCCTACATGTCAGGTGTGGGGAATGGGGTGGGGGTCTGGGGGAAGAGAGACTGGACATACTAATGATACGTTAGCAATGTGAGGGCAGCGGCTCATCCGCCCCGGCCCTGCCCAGCACCTGTGGCTCTCTGATCCCAAGTGTGTCAGCGGGGAGATGGATTTCCGCTGAGAGGTTCTAAAGAAGCCAGTGGCTTTAGCTGGAGGGGTTGGGGGTGGGGAGTTGGCCTGCCAACTGATGGGGGGGATGTTAGGGCAGGTATTGACCAAGCCTGACTTACAATCAAAACTAGGGACAAATGTCTACTTCTGAACTCCGGGCTGGTAAACAGGCCACAGGAGTTATCTCAGGGCTTCTCTGCCCTAAGCTAAGACTCCTTCCAGGGAATATGCGGCATCATCTCAGCTTTCTCTTGAGCCTGGGAATGCCAGCAGCCACTAAGCTAGAATGGCATGCCAAAACAGTCACTTCATCAAGTCCCATGGGACTCCCAGCCTCGGAGGCAGCCCCTGGACACCAATGCCCCAAGCTACGACACCAAGAGGTGTTGACCTCGCATCCCTCCCTACCCAACATTTTTCTCTTGAGGATAATCCATTAATAACTGGTAAAGTCAATTACCTTGGGTTGGAAACGTAAGAGCCACTTGGAGATCATTCGAGCAGGCAATTGAACTCTTTAGACTCAAGGAGTGGGGCCCAGGTGAGGGGTGCTATCACAGACTCACAGACAACTCTCAGGAGCCCGTGGCCGGCCTCTGATTAAACAGTTAAGGTCAGTCAATAGAGAAGGGAAGTCCCTGGAACCTGGATTCTTGCTGCTTTGCCCTCCCCGCAGGCAGGGGTGGAGGATGCGAACACCTTCCTCTGGCACCTTTCACCGCTCCCATTCCAACCAGGCCATCCCCGCCCTGTCCACATCCTCATGCTGCTCGCCTGCCCAATCGAAGAAGGCCTTCCTTAATTGCCTGGGCATGACACCCATAAATGTTTCTTTCCAAAAGCTGCCCTTTTTCCCCTTGTCTAGCAGGGAGGAAGTGGAGGAGGGAAAAGAGTGTGCCCCCTGACATTTATGAAGACCGAAGAGTTTAATAAAATTTAAGTAAGCAAAAAGCAATTTAGAGTCAGGTCCTTACGGGGACACTCATCAAGATTCACGTGGCCATGGGACCACCAGGACTCCTGGCTTAGTGCTGGCTACAAATACTGCCCTTCCATACGTGTAACTGCTCCCCTACTTGCAGGCATACCTGCATGCTTCCCCTTCTCATGGACTTTAAGAGACATGAAGCAAAAGCCACAGACCAGTCACATTCGGAATCAGACTGAAAAGGGTGTGCCCAGGTGCTGACCCACCAAAACACAGAAGAGCAAAGGAGCACAGGGTAAGGAGGGACTCACTGCTGTGGAACTGAAAGCATACCTCATATCCCACAATGAAACAGACACAATTTTTGTCTGTTTGGGAGTCATACCCAGTGGTGCTCAGGGTTTACTTCTGGCTCTGTGCTCAGGGATCACTCCTGGCAAGCTTGGGGTTCTATGTAGGGTGCCAGGGATCGAACCCAGGTCAGGCACATACAAAGGAAATGCCCTATGCATTTTTTAGCCCATAAATTTATGTTGCTTTAGCCCATAAATACTCTCATTGCACAAAAAGGAAGTGCCAATCACACTTCCGTGAGTTGACTCAAAATGCTGCCACTTTGTCACTTGCATACTCATACTCACTGTTAAGACTCAATAAGACCAAAAAAGGGGATAGTGCGGTGGGATCTGTGCATCTTCAATCTTTCTACTGATGCCCAAATTTAACCTCAACACATGCCCACCCACTGCACTCGAATCAGCCTAACACCTACACCCAAATATTCTCCAGATCCCTCACTCTGCTGGGGCCCAGGCTTAGTCAGTCACAGGTTCTCAACGACTACTTGGGAATTATCTACATAAGCATGTATACTATTTCTTCTTTGGTTCCTCCTAAGGGATTACTCAAAAATTTCCCGGTTAAAAGTCTTTACTATAACCTTAAACCTCTAAGCTATCTCACAGCCTTAGCACAAGGTTAGAAATTACCGAAAAGGCCAGGTTTCCTAGAAAGGGAAAAAAAGATTCGGATGGCTTTTGCCCTCAGTTCTTCCCCTTCCCTTAGGGGATCCCAAGAACAGTGACAGCAAGTCTCTGAGGGAAGAGGAGGGAGCTAGCAATATCCCCAGTGGCTTGGGCCCCTTTCTGAGTTTCTACCACACTTTGATCTCACACTCATGAGACAAGTGGTATTCTGGGGGTTAGTGTCCCATCTTGCCTTTGAGATCATGCACTGTCTGCCTGAGCACCACTTGATGTGACCCCAAAGCCAAACAAGCCCCCTCCCAAAAAAAAAGAAGCAGCAGCTATCTTTCTGTAATTTCCATCTTATTTCAGATCATGGCCAGATCACAGGCCCTCTGGCCCCGGCTTAGGTACACCAAGTCTCCTTGGAGACCCTCGGGCCCAATAAGCAGGAACCCTCTCCTCAAATAGCTTGGTGGTTTTGGTAATTAAGTTACAGAATAGAAAATAGAGAAAAAAGGAGGGGCTAGTGGAAGTGAATTTAGGGCTCAGTGGGATTTTAAGCAATGGGAGCCCCTTTCCCAGATTCTGTCCTTGTGGGTGAACACTGGCACCATCCTGACATGATGCACGTGTGTGTGTGTGTGTGTGTGTGTGTACATGTGTGTGTGTACATGTGTGTGATTTCTAGGCCTCTGCCAACTACAGCAGTTCTACTGTCTACTGGTCAGTGTTTAGTTGGGATAGTGTAGAGATAGTGCAGCAGATAAGGTGCTTGCCTTGTATGCAGCAGACCTGGGTTCGATTCCCAGTACCATAAATGGTTCCCTTAGCTCTGCCAGAAGTGACCCGAGTGCAGAGCCAGGAGCAAGCCCAAAGCACCACCAGGTGTAGCTCCCAAACAAAACTAAACAAATGAAAGAGGAAAAAAAAAGGGCAGAAGGCAACTCAGCTGGGTGTGGGCAGGGAGAAGTTACATCATTGCTGTCTCTGCTTTAGTTGGGCCCTCTTAATTGTAATAAACTGTGCACCTACCATGTACCAGGTCTGAGCAAGCACTTAAAAAGAATTATTCCAGAGCCAGGGAATGTAGAATGGGTAGGGCACTTGCCTTCCATGTGGCCACCTGAGTTTGATACCTGGCACCACATATAGTATACCAGGAGTGATAGCCAAGAATGATCTCTGAGCACCAGTAGGTGTGGCCAAGGGGGGAAAAAAGTATTATCCCAGCTAATCCTCATAACCTGTGTAGTAAGTACCTCTTTCCCTTACAGATGGAAAAACTGAGGCACACAGTAGTGTAACTTCCTTGAGCTTCCATAGGAAGCAAATTAGACTAGAATTTGAACCCAGTCCATCTTGATTCCAGAGTCCAAGTTATTTTACCACCCCTTGCCCATAATTTCTCTTCCAATACCTATATAAAACCAGATACACAGCAAAAACTCTATTGCCTGCCGAATGACTGAATAAACGAATAAATGACTCCACCTGGAAGAAGAAAGGACCAACTGCGTGGCCCGAGGAGGGGCAGCAGAGTGGCGTGCTCGGCAGCTGTGCCCGTGGCTGGCTGGGAGCCGCCCAGCTGGCCAGGCCCTGGCCGCCTCTGAGCTGGGGCTGACACACTTTGACGAGGGAGGCCACCAGACCTGTCACATCATTCACCAACATGCCCATCAAGTGTATTCAGTTCTCTCCAACCCGCATTGGCATTTTAATTACTGTTGGGTAAACTAATTTGTACAAATGAAGGCTGGGCTGCCTAATAGAATATGCAAGCTCTCTGACCTCTGACAGGCACTGACACGAGATACAAAGGCCGCCGAGGAAAGCTTTTTATCTGAGCCTTATTACTCTCTATTACTCCAATTAGTCAGGCTCCAGTGCTCCTAATTGGAGGAAAAATTGCAATTAAATCAATTTTTGATGGGCTGCAAGTGGGCTCCCGAACCGCCCTGCTTGTGAAACACTGATATTATAGCAGCAAAGGTCACAGGCCTCATCGGCACCTGGGGGCCTCTGATTTCCCTCTGCCCCCTCCGAAAATGCCTCTAGGAAGCCCCTGCCCCTCCGCTGGCTCAGCCAGCATGGGTGAGAGGGAGGGAGTCATTAGAACATGTCAGGTCTCATTGCTGCCGCCATCTGCTAACCTGTGCACTGACATCATTACTGCAGCTAAGTCCCGAAGCATGGCTGCAGCGTGCAGGTCACACACACTCACTTGGTGCAGTGACAGCACTGTCAGGGAGGGACTGGTGGGTTGGAACAGGAGGTCAGCAGAAGTCAGGAAGAGCAAAAACATAGGCCAGCACAGGTAGAAGTGTGAGGCGGTCAGTTCTCAAGATCTAGCTAATAGGGCATCCTGAGCCATCCAAGAAGAAAGGAAATGAGACAAACTTTGATCAATTGCCAGCATATGTCCTACCAACATCCATCTGAATTCCGAACCAGAAGACGGAGTTATATTACATCACTGATGGCGGTTCTCATCTACAGTAGCAACTGCCTCTTGAGGCCAGGGAGGGGAGTCAGAATTAAGGCTGTGAGACTCAGGGAGGGGAAGTTAGTACATGGTTTATCAAACTAAAGAAGAATGAGATCAGGCAGCCAATCTGAAGCTTGACTGAACACTATTCAAGGCAAAAAAGTTTAATTTCACATAGTAACTGCATACCTCAGAGAGATGGTACAAACAGAAAATATAAATTCAAAAGTCTCACCAATCTTATGGATGACCGAGTCAAATGGGTTAACAAAAAAAGGAGGCTGTTCCAGGGCTCAGGACCAAAAGCAATTAATAAACAGCCCATCTAGTGTTTTTTTTTTTGGGGGGGGGTAATGGCTTATCCACTGAAAAGGTATCTCTTTTATAGTCATTAAAAATGTTCTCAAAGAAAATAGGTAAGATGCTTATTATGTACTAGTATAAGAAAAAGAAGTAGGGTACAAGCAGTATTAACAACTGTTTTTTAAAAACCTGTGAATAAAAAAGGAATAAAACCTACTAACATGTTAAAATTAATAGTGTTTTGGGCAGTAGTATGATAATTATTCCTTCAAATTTTATCTTCCAAATCTTCTTTGAGTATATGCTATTTTTTTAAGGGGGGGTGGCAGGGCAGTGGTTAAATCATACCCAGTGGTGCTCATGGATCACTCCTCGCAGTGCTCGAGGAACCCTAAGGCATGCCAGGGGATCAAACCCTTATCAAATGCTTTACCCATTGAACTAGCTAGCGCTCCAAATACATGTGCTATTTTTAATTTTTTTTTTTTTTTTGCTTTTTGGGTCACACCCAGCAATGCTCAGGGGTTACTCCTGGCTTTGCACTCAGGAATTACTCCTGGCGGTGCTTGGGGGACCATATGGGATGCCGGGGATCGAACCCGGGTTGGCCGCTTGCAAGGCGAACGCCCTACCAGCTGTGCTATTGCTCCGGCCCCACATGTGCTATTTTTAAAATGGAAAAATAAATACTTAATCTTGCCTGTGAACACACAATGTAACCAAACACTCCTCTCCGAGAATCAGGGGCAAGAGCAGGACACCCAAGAGAGAGCTGCTTGCTGAGCAGGTATCAGCAAGGCTGGCCTTGATACTCATGGCCAAAGCCTAGATTAGGACAGGAAATCCCAGGTCAGAAAGGGATTTCACTGACCTGGCCAAGGAGGCCACCAGACCTTTGTCCCCACTAAGCACCGACCAGTAGACAGTAGGACACCCAATGGGCTCCCCGGGCTCCCGAAGTTGGCAGAGGTCTGGAAACTCTCACACACACTCACACACAGGCCTGGCTCAGCCCAAGTGCATGATGTCAGGATGGTGGTGCCAGTTTTCACCCACACGGACAGAATCTGGGAGAGTGGACAGAGCCTGGGGCTCCCATTGCTCACAACCCCACTGCAGCCCTAAACAGTAAGAGCCACCAGAGTACGTCTGCTGCTGTCTCAGTCCTACATCTGGAAATGACTCCACTGAAGTACAAAATGTTTTTTTTTTTTTCTCACTGAACAAATGCAAGAGAATATCCTGGCCCAGCCTTGGTGGGAGGAGACTGTGTCCACTCTGTTCAAGAAGCAGAAATGTAGAGACTTGAGCACTCAATGGCCAGGATTAATTTTTTCTTAAGTACATTAAAAAAAAACCTCAGAATAATATACATCTAGTCTACTGAATGTTTTGGGTGTTACAGTAGAACAAGAGTTTCTACAAAAGCATGTATGCATGAAAATAAGAAAGAATAGTTTATCTAGAAAATTGGAAAAACACAACTAAAACACTACTGTAACAAATACCAGGACTGGACAAGAGGGTAGGTAAGTTGGCAACAGTAGAAAGAAGGGCAGAATCAGGAATCCTGGTTCTGCCACCCGGTAACTGTAATCTTCAGTGGGTTACTTAACCTCTCTGAAGTTCCTTTATCTATAAAACAGGAATAATAGTATTGAAGCATAGATTTGTTGTAAGATGTTGTAAAAGATTCTTAAAGCAGTGTATGGCCAGTAAGAAAACATCTACAGATGTTAGCTATTATTATATACCAGCAACCAGCAACCAAACTGTTGCTCAATGGCTTAGGAAGCTGGCTTACAAGTATAACGTATGAGTTCCATCCCAAGTGCAACTACATGTGCTAAGTATGGTCCAGTCATTTTTTTTTTTCTTGTGCCTAGCCCTCTTGGGCTGGAGCGATAGCACAGCGGTAGGGCGTTCGCCTTTCACTCGGCCAACCCGGGTTCGATTCCTCCGCCCCTCTTGGAGAGCCCAGCAAGCTACTGAGAGTATCGAGCTCACACAGCAGAGCCTGGCAAGCTACCTGTGCATATCCAATATTGGATTACTGGTGCCTGCTCGAACAAATCGATGAACAACGGGATGACAGTGACAGTGTGCCTAGCCCTCTTATGACCTCTGGAATCACAATTGGGACTGGAGAGATAGCACAGCAGGTAGGGCATTTGCCTTACATATGGCTGACCTGGGTTCCATTCCTTTGTTCCTCTCAGAGAGCCCGGCAAGCAACTGAGAGTATCCCGCCCGCACGGCAGAGCCTGGCAAGCTACCTGTGGTGTATTTGATATATCAAAAACAGTAACAACAAGTCTCACAATGGAGATGTTACTGGTGTCCGCTTGAGCAAATCGATGAACAACAGGACGACAGTGCTACAGATGGTGGTACAGTGATACGGTAAGAAGTGCATTCCTTTTTATTTTTCCCATTTTTCAAATAACAGGGGCTTGGTCAGAGATACAGTACAGGAGACAAGGCGCTTGCCTTGCATCTGCTGACCCCAGAATCATGTATGATCCCAGGAAGACGCCCTGAGCACTGACAAGCATGGCCCTCCAAATAAATATTAAATATTAAAATAGGGCCACACCCAGAGATGCAGGGGCACATAGATACTGTGATATGGATCAAATCCAGGATCTGCCACATGCCAGCCATGTGTTCTACTACTTCTATCTCCCCAGCCCCTGGCAAGACTTTCTTTTTTTTTGAAAATTCCCTCCACCCCCTCGCTGATTGCTGCTGCTGCTGTGACAAATGGGGCTGCACACAGGCCTGACTGGCTTGCTCACCAGGAACAGCACATTCAGCTTCACTGCTTGCACATGCAGCGCGGTGCTCACTGAGGCTCACACTTTGGTCATGGTGCCTGCACGTGTGCTCACTGGCGAAGCACTCCGCCAGGCACCCGAGATGAGACTGAGCTCGCTGGGGGCTGCTGTGGACCCGCACACACGCTTGCCAGTGGTCACCCGCCTAGACCTGGCACTCATGCATCTTAATTCTTTTTTTTTTTTCCCTGGGGAGAGGTAAACAGAGGAGAAGGGATTTCATGAAATCTTGATAAAATGTTGAAGGACTAGAATGACTACTTTTTAGTAACGATGGAGAAAATGTTGATCCATCCCAGCAACATCATCCTTACTAATTTAGAACACAATTCTTTTTCTTTTCTTTTTTCTTTTTTTTTTTTTTTTATAATGTAGGAGCACACGCATCTTAATTCTTGCTGGTGGTCACTCTCCTTTAGCTGTGGTGGTTGTATCACTTGCAGCTGAGGAACATGGAAGAAGACCTGCTGGGCTCAAGGAGCAGACCGCCAGGATCACTCTTGTTTGTTTTTGTTTTGGGGCCACACCCAGCAATGCTTAGGGGTTATTTCTGGCTCTGCTTCAGGAATCACTCCTGGCAGTGTTTGGGGAGACCCTATGGGATGCTGGGATCGAACCTGTGTTGGCTGAGTGCAAGGCAAACTCCCTAACCATTATTCTATCACCCTGGCCCACCAGGATTCCTCTTGGCACATGTGGGACACCAGGGATTTAAACTTGTGACCATGTGCTTGCAAGGGACATGCTTTAAAGTCACTGTCCTATTTCTCCAGGACCTAGAAAGGCATTACATTTTTTAGTTTTGGCTTTTTTTTTTTTTGCCACCCCCAGTGATACTCAAGGCTTACTCCTGGTAGGGCTTGGGGAACCATGTGGGGTGCTGGGGATTAAACCTAAGTTAGCTCATGCAAAGCAAATATCCTACCCACTGTACTATCTCTCCAAGGCCCCTAGAAAGGCATTATTTTTTAATTGAATCATTGTGAGATACAGTTACAAAGCTTTCACGTTTGGGTTTCAGTCATACAATGATCAAACATCCCTCCCTCCACCAGTGCACATTCTCCACCACCAATGTCCCCAGTATACCCCCCATTTCCAACCCTCTCCTGCTCCATGGCAGACAACTTCCCCCATACTCTCTCTCTGCTTTTGGGCATTACAGTTTGCAATACAGATACTGAGAGTTATCATATTTGGTCCTTTATCTATTTTCAGCACACATCTCCCATACCAAATGATTCCTCCAACCATCATTGACTTAGTGGTCCTTTTCTCTACTCCAGCTGCCTTCTCCCCCAGCTCATAAGGCAGGCTTCCAACTATGGGGCAATATTCCTGTGTCTACTGTCCTTGGGTGTCACTCTCATATTATAGAAAGGCATTCTTTTTTTTTTCTTTTTGGGTCACACCCGGCGATGCACAGGGGTTACTCCTTGCTTTTGCACTCAGGAATCACTCCTGGCGGTGCTCGGGGGACCATATGAGATGCTGGGAACCAAACCTGGGTCGGCTGCATGCAAAGCAAACGCCCTATCTGCTGTGCTATAGCTCCAGCCCCCTAGAAAGGCATTCTTAAATAGGACAAATAAAATTCTGAAGCCCTAGAGGGAAAGATGGTGGAACTGATCTCCTAATCACAAAAAAATTCTCTACAACAGAAGATATAGTAAATAACAGGTCAAAATAAATTACCATATATACACATATATGCAAAAACAGTAACAAGTCTCACAATGGAGACCTTACTGGTGCCCACCAGAGCAAACTGATGAACAATGGGATGCTCTGGATATACACATGTATATCTCTATGCATGCATGTATGTTATCAGAAGGTTAGGGGCTGTGAGCTAGACAGGAGAGCTGGAGAACAAACTCTGGCACCACATGGGACTCTGAGTACTGAGCCAGCAATAACCCTAGAGCAGTATCTTCAATCGCTGTCTGGGGGTCAGCACACAGTGCAGATGCTGGTTGGTGGAGGGTCAGTGCACACCGAAGATACTGGTTTGTAGTGTAAAAAGGTTGCAGAATGTTGCCCGAGAACACCACCAAAATATTCCCCCCAACCCACTTTTTTGTGGCACTGGGATTACAGAAGAGCCACTAGGATTATACTCTGGCATACAGGGCAGTGCCAGGATTAATCAAACTGTTGGCTTTACCAGTTTCACACTTGCAGGGCAGGTGTTCTACCACTGAGCTAGCCCTGGGTCTCAGTAAAGATGCTTTTAAAGGATAAAGAGAAAGCTTGGGGTCAGGGGAATATGCTTTGGGACCCCAATTTGACCCCAGCGCCACATGGCCTCCTAAGCATCGTTGGATAGTCCTAGAGGTCCTTGAGCACCACTGGGGTGCCCTGGTGGTTCCCAGCACAATAAAGACCTGAGGCCACCTTGCATCTTTGAATTTAGACACTGAACCATCTGGTCAAAGAATCACTGTGAATGGCCCCTGAGCTCCTGAGTACTGCTTGGGGGCTCCACCTCTCAAAAAAAAAGCCCAAATAAAAGAAAGTTTTTAAAAGTGACTATGAGGAATATGCTACAAATTGAATCCTCTTTTAAAATGATGAATTTGAAGAATATGTAGATTAAGTAACTCAATAGAGTCACACATGATTTCGCCTCGACTTCCTGGGCTTTAGAATTCTATAGAGTTGGGTGCAGTGTGACTATTCTACACTCGTTCCCCAAATTAGGTATCTTTATTCATCACCAAAATGAAAAATGTAAAAATGGGCTAGAGAAGATAGCTCAAAGTGCTGGAGTGCATGTTTTGCATACAGAAGTCCCAGGTTTAATCCCCAGTACCAAACAGTTCCCCAAGCACCACTGGAAGCAACCCCTGAGCACTGAGTCAGAAGTAGACCTGAGCACTGCTGGGAGTGGTCCAAAAAAGAAAGCGAAAAACACCCAATATGACCTGATGCTAATGAGTACCAACAGTACTGATTAAGCGCAAATATGAATCCGTATGTACTTTCTGTGGGAATGTTATCTGATAGCGTCCAGTTGGAAGGCAATCTGACAGCATCTAAAAGCTTTTAAGCGCACTTATCCCTGAATCCAGCAAGTCCTCTTCAAGTATCTTTTCTGGAAAAAGATCTGCCCATGTGCACCAATAGGCAAATATATAGATGCATCCTCAGATAGTCTGTAATAGCAAATTACCAGAAATTGGCTGTCTCGCTCAGCAGCAGAGAGCGCCGAAATAAACTATAGTGCATCTGTATTACACAGAATTAGAATGGAGAAGAAAAGGAAAATGGTAGAGCTATGTGTTCTGAGAAATAAAGAAAAAAAAAAAACCCTGAGCCACGTAGATCAGGGAAGAATTCAATTCGCAGAACAAAGACAGAATATGAGGGAACCAAGAGATAGTTTAGTGTCTGAAATACCCGTCTTGCAAGCAGCAAGTTTAATCCCTAGTGCCACCACATGTGCTGAGCATGATCCTGAATGTTCTGCCATCTGTGACCCCAGCACTGTGAACACCCCAACAAAAAAGATGTATGAACACTGTGGCTAGAAGTGTGACTCCCAATGAGCATGTGTGTGAATACCACAGTGACTAGCCAGTGAGCACTACAACCAGAATGTGAGTGAGTACCACAACTAAAAGAGGATGACCTGGGCAAGCACGACTGACCGGGCAACCTCTGGACATCAAACAGCATCAAAAGAGGACGGGGGATTTTCAAGAGGCAGCAGCAGACACCTGTATGTTTGTATGTTCTATATATACCATATTTACATATATTCCAGAAGTAACATGGTACCCGATACTTGCTCTACATTACAGTGACATACAGTGACTTCTTAGAAAAAGAAGTGGGATAGGGAGGAGCATCACAGGAAACTGAGGGGACTTTCACTTTATATTCTACATATTTTATAGAATATGAACTGAACATTTTACCTCTGTTATTACTTATGTAGAAATAAAAACAAAACAGAAAATGAGAAATTGAAATAAAAACTTCATTTTGGAATTGCTGGGAAGATGAGCTGCAGGCTGCTGGCACACTGATTGCACGTGGTTCTCTAGTCACACATCTTGGGCCTGGCTGACAGTCTTGGGCACAGACCCCTCTTCCAGAGGCTTCTGGGAAATGAAGGCCTGGAAACAGCTGCTCTGTGAATGCTTTAACTTCACCCTTGCTCTTGCAGTGCTTTCCCCCAACCTTCTGCTTCATACCGCTCCCTCTGAGAAGAGGTACTCAGCGCGCTTCTCAAACAGTAGCTTCTGAACTTTGCTGAAAGCCCACCAGAGACAAAAGTCCTTACACTGTCCCACCACAGTATGCTGTACATCGTCCTCAAGTGACTGGCAGCTGGGGCTAGTCTGAAGTACAAAAAGGTGTATTTCCAACTTTAAAACAAATCTTTCTCTTCTTTTAAGGAGGTCCATGCTGGCACACTAGTAGTGACAGGCACCAAGCCGGGGCCGTCAGGCAGTGCAAACATTGCTTGGGCCTGGGGAGGCCACATGGTTTGGTGACTACTGGAGAAACAGGCCAAATTCTGGTGTTTTTCCAAGTGTGCTGGGGAGTGAGAGTGGGGCTGGCATTTGTACAGGGGTACAAGGTGAGATGACAATGAGAAACATTAGGATCAATTGCAGGTGACTCCAGAAACAGAGGAATTCAGAGCCTGGCTGGAGAGCTACAGAGATAAGATAGACACAATTTTTTTTTTTGGGGGGGGTCACACCTGGCGATGCACCAGTGTACTTCCTGGCTCTGCACTCAGGAATGACCCCTGGCGGTGCTCAGGGGACCATATGGGATGCTGGGAATTGAACCCGGGTCGGCCGCGTGCAAGGCAAACGCCCTACCCGCTGTGCTATTGCTCCAGCCCCAGACAATTTTTTTTTTCAGTGTTAGGGAATCAAACCTCTTACTTACAAGGCAAGTACTTACCTTACCACTGAACCATATCCCCAGTGCAGAAACAAATTCAACAACTTCATTTTAAAATGTGATTTTGGGGCCAGAGAGAGTGTCATGCAGTTGACCTGAGTCAGATCCCTGGCACTCTATATGGTCTCCCGAGCCCCACAGGAGTGATGTCTGATAGCAGAGGCAGGAGTAAGGCCTAATCACACTCAGATGTGGTCCCCAAACAAACAAACAAACAAACAAAAAACACTACGATTTGATTCTATTATTTTTCCCTGCCTTCCCTTCACTGTCATGCTCACACACTCGGCTGTGGTGCTCTCCAGCGAGCACACACATAGTTGTGGTGTGGTGCTTATACACACTTGGCTGGCTGTGGTATGCTGGAGATCATACACTTGTTGCAGTGCCAGCAATCACAAGGCAGTGCCACCATGATCACACTTGTCATGGAGGGCTGTGTCTGGGATCGAACTGTCATGCATGCAAGGCAGATCCTCTACCCCTAAACAATATCCAAGGGCCCCTAAAATTCTGTTCTTTTTAAATATACCCACATTAGGGACCGGAGAAATAGTACAGTGGATCGGGTACATGCCTTGCATGAGGCCTACCAGGGTTTGATCCCCGGTATCCCATACGGTTCCCCAAATCCACCAGGAGTGATTCCTCAGTGCAGAGCCAGGAGTAACCCCTGAGCATTACCAGGTGTGGAACTCACACACACACACACACACACACACACACACACACACACACACACACATAAATAAATAAATAAATAAACAAATAAATAAATAAATAAACCTACACTAACAAACCAGTGAGGGCTCCTGAGACTCAAACTTTATGCAGATTTGAAAAGGAGTATTAAGTTGTTGCTGTTTTTTTTCTTTTTCCTTTTTAACACCACTGAAGAAGAGAGATGAGGTCAGGTGAAGGAGAATCTGTGTAATTCATGATTCTTCACGAATCATGAATTACAGCAAGGGAGGTCCCCTAGTTTGTCCCCTAGGATGTGACAATCCCTTCCAGGCCTACTGAGATCTGACAGTCAAGGTTTGAGCTCAGTCACCATCCACATTACCACAAATACACTTTGGGAAAGGATATCACAGAGAAATTTAGCTCTTATGAAAACAGCAGACACCTATTTTTTCTCTTGGATCTCTATACTCTTTTTATACCTACGTTGTCTCAGAGACTTCCCATAATCTTATATACTTTCCTTCCTAACCACAATTACCTGATCAATGGGGTATGAGCAGCTAAACCAGCTGAGTTGGTGAGTTTCTGACCTGGAATTTTGAGGAGTCACTCTTTATGACTTAAGCTAGGCTACCAAAATCAGAGTTCTTTTTTAGGGGGCAGAGTGGGGGAGGGTACTCCTGGTGGTGCTTAGGGATTAGGGGACCATGTGGGGTACTGGTGATCGAACCTGGGTTGACCGCATGCAAGGCAAACGCTCTAACCTCTGGACTATCACTCTGGACCCCAAATTCAGGAGTTCTTGGCAGCGTCTGGAATAAGTGAATTAGTTACAAACAAACAAACAAAAAAAGGAAGGAGCTGAGTTGGAGAAAGAAACAGATAAACATCAAGGAAGAATAAAGTTCCAATAGCCCAGTGGCCTCTGGGCTCAGCCAATTCTGAGTCCAGCTATATCTGTTTCCTTCTTGTTGGTTTCTCATCTTTGACCTTAGACCTCAAGAACCACACGTTGATGGTTTGACTTAAGTTACTGTAAATCTGGTTTCTGTCACTTACAACCAATTCCTTTGGACTTTTTTAGCGCTCCTGCTTAGTAGCTTCTGGGCTTCTCAGCTACTAGAATATCTTCACTGACAGATGAACAAAGGGCTTTGTAAGACACCAACCATACACCCTGAGGCCTGGCTCAGAAGAGACACCTCAACCA
The DNA here is from genome assembly GCF_027595985.1 of Sorex araneus. Taxonomy (NCBI): domain Eukaryota; kingdom Metazoa; phylum Chordata; class Mammalia; order Eulipotyphla; family Soricidae; genus Sorex; species Sorex araneus. The sequence continues at coordinate 25,372,991 of NC_073312.1, read as the reverse complement.
TGAAATCAATTGTGGTGAGTCTGCTAGGAGAGCAGATAGAACAGGACGGCACAGGCTGGCCGGGAATTTCAGAAGAGGAATAAGGTGTTTCCTTACACTGTTGTCCAAGGGGAGTGTTAGAGAAATATATACTCTCCCACTTGCACTGAGAACAAGGGGATGGTCTGAATAACAGCAGACCATGAAGGTGCTCCTGAGGATGGGACTGTATTTTCTTAGGGAGAAAGCCCTGATCCTCAGAGATTTGGCCTCTTTAATTCCTTTATTTAATTTCTTTGATTTTCGAGTCACATCTGGCAGTACACAGGGGTTATTAGCTCTTTACTCTGGGGGTCTCTCCTGGCACTACTTGAGGGACCATTCGGTGCCAGGAGTTGAACCCATGCCAAACACGCCAAGCATGTACTCCAACTCACTGAGCTATCTCTCACCCTCCTGATTCCTTCATAGAAAGGAACTTCAGTGAAAGTTCTGCTGGAAACAAGGATCACTCCGAGGGGAGAGAGTTTAATCTACTCTCAGACTCTTCCATTCTCAATAAATATAGTGTAAGGCATCTGAGAGACAGATAGGTTGTCTGTTTGGGCTGCACCCAGCCATGCTTAGTGCTTACTCCTAAATGTGTTCACTCGGGGATCATTTCTGACGGTGCTCTGGGCCATGTGCAGTGTAGGAGATCAAGCCTGGGTCTGTTGTGTGCAAAGTAAGTGCCTTACCCACTGTACTTACTTACTCTGCCCCCATTTAAAGATATTTTCAGGGGTCTGGAGAGATGACTCAAAGGGCTGGAGTGTAGGCAACGGTTAAATCCCTGGCAAGGTTAGGAGCCATGCCCAACCACCATTAAGCATGGTTCCAAACCAGAAAAGAAAGGAGGAAAAAGTACTTTCGAAGTATTTACCTGAAATGGGGCCAGAGTGAAAGTACAGTGGGTAGGACGTTTGCTTTGTACGCGGCAGACCTGGGTTCAATCTCTGGCATCCTATATGGTCCCCCAACCACCAGGAGTGATTACTGAGTACAGAGCCAGGAGTAACCCCTTAGCAGCGGTAGGTGTGACCCAATAAGTGAAAAAAAAAAGAGAAGAAGACAGAAGAAGGAAGAAGGAAGAAGAAGAAGAAAGGAAGGAAGGAAGGAAGGAAGGAAGGAAGGAAGGAAGAAGATGAAGAAGAAGGAAGAGGAGGAGGAGGAGAAGGAGAAGAAGAAGATGATGAAGAAGAGGAAGAAGAAGAAGAAGGAGAAGAGGAAAAAGAAGAAGAGGAAGAAGAGGAGGAAGAGGAAGAGGAAGAAGAAGAAGAAGAAGAAGAAGAAGAAGAAGAAGAAGAGGAAGAGGAAGAGGAAGAAGAAGAGGAAGAGGAAGAGGAGGAGACAGAAAAGTTAACTTTATTATTTTATCTGTTTGAAATTTTTCTCAATTGAAAGTAAAAAATACACATACACAAAGAAAAATTTTTGTAAACCCAAGGAACTTTGTTGCAACTCTTGTACCAATGGCCTTAAAATCAAGGGGAAAATAAATCTGACTGCATGAGCAAATGGAAATAGTCCTCCAACAAATCCCACTTAGTGACAAACCTACCCTACAAAACAAAATGCACAGGGAAAATTAACAAGATAGCTTGCACCGAGCATGTAAGATTTTGTTTTCCTCAGTGGGTTGGAGTGCATGCTCCACAGCGGGGCCCCAGGCCAACCCCAAGCACCTGGTACCTCACACCAGAGGTATCCCTTAAGCCAAAACAACTTCACCTATCTAAAACTGTCCCTTACAATTCTCATTAAAAATATTAAACTGCTTCCAGATCACAAAAATATTTAAAGTAACATCAGACATTAGGTATGAAGAAGCTAAGACCTATTCCAAAATAAATACATGTCATATAAAAAATATATATCACTAAATATTTACATAATTAAGAGATTTGTGCATGGGCATGTGTCTACTGATGTGACATGCAGCTTTTTGGGGCGGAGAGGTTTGTATTTGGGCCACACTAGATAATGCTCAAGGGTTACTCCTGGCTCTGCTTTCAGGACTCACTCCCGGCAGTGCTCAGGGGATCACACTGGATGCCAGAGATATAATGAGTGTGGGCTGCATGCAAGGCAAGCATCCTACCCACAGTACTATTGCTCCAATCCCAGGCATGTAACTTTTTTTTTTTTTGCTTTTTTTGGGTCACACCCAGCGATGCTCAGGGGTTACTCCTGGCTTTGCACTCAGGAATTACTCCTGGCGATGCTTCGAGGACTATATGGGATGCCGGGGATCGAACCCGGGTCGGCCGCGTGCAAGGCAAACGCCCTACCTGCTGTGCTATCGCTCCGGCCCCCAGGCATGTAACTTTTTAAAGCCCCAAATGGGACAAGTATTTGCACTTCAGTTTCCTTCGAAGACCCATCTCCCTGGGCAGCCACGATGTGGAGCCTGCCACAGTGAACAATCCCAACCAGCTCTTGCTCTCCATAAAACCTCATCTCTAAGTGCTTCTCAGGACTCTGTTAACAGCCCTCACCTCAAACCACCTGTCTCATGGCACCAAATTTTACCTAAGGCCTCTTGCTAGCCAACTTACTTTCATGTGCTCCAGCTCTTTGAACTAACTCCCTGGCCTTTCAAATTACAGACTTTTACTACATTAGTCTACCTCCTTCCCTGCTGCCCTCTACAATAAGATCAAATAATAGATCACCTTATCTTTCCAGCTTACACTTCTCAGAAATTTGGAGGTGAGAATATTTAGAAACACACTCTATTTATTTATTTATTTAAATTTTATTGAATCACCGTGAGATAGTTACAAGCTTTCATGTTTGGATTACAATCTCACAATGATCAAACACCCACCCCTCCACCAGTGCACATTCCCCACCACCAATATCCCGGGTATACCCCCCTTTCCCACCCTCCCCCTGCCTCTATGGCAGACAATATTCCCCATACTCTCTCTCTACTTTTGGGCATTATGGCTTGCAACACAGACACTGAGAGGTCATCATGCTTGGTCCATCATCTACTTTTGGCACACATCTCCCATCCTGACTGGTTCCTCCAGCCATCATTTTCTTAGTGATCTCTTCTCCATTCCATCTGCCTTCTCCCTCCACCCATGAAGCAGTCTTCCAGCTATGGGGCAATCCCCCTGGCCCTTGTATCTACTGTCCTTGGGTGTCAGCCTCATGTGATGTTTACACAAATGAGTGCAGTCCTTCTATGTCTGTCCCTCTCTTTCTGACTCATTTCACTTAGCATGATACTCTCCATGTTTATCCATTTATAAGCAAATTTCATGACTTCATCTCTCCCAACAGCTGCATACTATTCCATTGTTGTAGATGTACCAAAGTTTTTTTAACCAGTCATCTGTTTTAGGGTACTCGGGTTGTTTCCATATTTTGGCTACTGTGAACAGTGCTGCAATGAATATATAGGTACAGATGTCATTTCTACTGTGCTCTTTTTTATCCTCGGGATATATTCCCAGAAGTGGTATTGCAGGGTCATATGGAAGCTCAATTTTTAGTTTTTGAAGGACTGTCCATATTGTTTTACAGAAAGGCTGGACCAGTCGGCATTCCCACCAACAGTGAAGAAGCGTCCCTTTTCCCACACATCCATGCCAGCACTGGTTGCTTTTGTTCTTTTGGATGTGTGCCAGTGTCTGTGGTGTGAGATGATATCTCATTGTTGTTTTAATTTTCATCTCCCTGATGACTAGAGATGTGGAGCATTTTTTCATGTGCCTTTTGGCCATCTGTATTTCTTTTTTTTTTTTTTTTTTTGGTTTTTGGGTCACACCTGGCGATGCACAGGGGTTACTCCTGGCTCTGCACTCAGGAGTTACTCCTGGCGGTGCTCAGGGTACCATATGGGATGCTGGGATTTGAACCCAGGTCAGCCACGTGCAAGGCAAACGCCCTACCCGCTATGCTATCACTCCAGCCCCTGTATTTCTTTTTTGAGGAAACTTCTGTTTATTTCTTCTCCCCATTTTTTGGTGGGGTTGGAGGTTTTTTTCTTATACAATTCTACAAGTGTCTTGTATAATTAGGAACACACTCTCATCATAATCTTTGACACCAAGGTAGAGATGAAGAAATGATATGGCAGTCCTGGCCACTAGTTTCTTATTCTCCACACCTCGCTCCCCGCCAGGCATCACAGGGGCTTAGCATGTCCATCCATCACACCCCAACCAGTAGCTTCCCAGGGCTAGTAGGTGACTGCTGGCCATTCAGGCCTTAGTTGCGGTCTGGATGGAAAGCTATGCTGTGGCTTAACTCGGGGGCTGGGAACTGGCTCCTGGAGGAAAGAACTTGGGTCCAGTCAGAGTTCTGGGAAGAAGTGAATACCTACCTGGGTTGCACTGCCCTTGCCATCCTTCGTTGCAAGGCATGTATAGGCGCATGCGCACGCACACAGGCGCACACCTCCTCCCCCACCCCCGTGCTTGCTCCTTTTGGCAAAGGGGGCACCCTGGACCTCATCACAGAGGTACCCACTGGATGGTATCTCCAACCCTGATAAGGAGAGAAGAGCAGGTCTGTGGGTGCATGCATGTGATACCCTAAAGTCCTCACCCACTGTGGTGAGCTGTGTGTGTCACAGGCGCCTCCTCCCTCAACCCTCTGGGCAGTTGGGAGTGCCGGTCAGCCTCAGGTGTTAAGCCCCTGCCATTTTACCTCCCCCTCTGGCCTGTCTCTGTCCCTCCCTGGCCCTCCCACAGTAAGTGCTTTCAGGCCACACAATGAGTGGAAGGAGGAGAAACAGTTCTATTGAGGAAGGCGTTTTGTTGTTTCATCCCTAAGGGGGGCTGCAGTCAAGGAGGGGGGAACCCACAAAATTTCTAATAAGCAGTTTTCTCTCCTCAAAGCTAAAATGATTTTCTTTAATTGCTTGGTGGGAACGGTTTATTGTGGGGGTCTCTGCCCTCCCCCCAGCCTAATTGACTTACTGAAGTTTAACAGGGGCTTTCACCTGGAGAGACTGCAATTATTCTCCCCATCCCACATTCGTACCTGGGCTCTCCCCACAGGGGGCCTTTGTTCCCCCTAAATACAGCAGTGACACAAATGTCCTCAGCAGCAGGGGGACACAGGGAAGTGGTAATTTTCAGCCCAATGCAATTAGCTGAGGGCTTTTCAGCCTTCCCAGTGAATGGTGGGGAAACTTCAGCGGCATGTGGGAATGGTGAGCTAGGCTGCTCCATGCAAGTCAAACAAAGGCGGTCTCTGAATTGCCCCGTGGTGAGTCAGTCCAGGACTGGCAGGGGCAGCCGGGACTGAGGCCTGGTCAAGGGACCTATACCGCCACCCACCCAATTGCCTCTTCACTCAGGGCCAGTGGTCCCAAATAGTTTTCTGAGAGGTATAAGCACCCAAAGCAGTTGACTTGTGCCTTGAGTGTACCCCAGCATTACATTTACAAAGGAAAAATTAGGAAAAGGGTGATATGCTGAGCTGGGTCAGGTCCTGGGTCTGGCTGGTCCTTTTCAGAGAGTCTGGGTCCGGTGCTGACATTACATTTTGGATCTTCCTACATCAGAAAATTTAGGAGACACCATGTCCTGGGACTATAGAGACCCAGAGCTGCTCTCACAATGAGCTCTTTAGATGCAATCAAAGCAAGTTCTACTACCCTGCTAAGTCCTCTATCAAGAGATGACTTCAAGGCCAGGGTGAAAGCAGCACGTGGCTCAAATGAGTTCAGTACCAGGTGTCCAAAGGTAGACTGTGGACATAACCACAGACCCGCCCAGTAGCAAGATTGCTAGCCTGTCCCAACAACCCAGGAGAGCCTGACCCCAAGCCAAGGGGGAGAGTTACCTGCCCCAAAGAGAAGAGCTGGATGACAATGAGCTCTGCCTGGGTGAGAGTAAGAACAAAGATTTGGGACAGTTGCTGGGCCAGAAGGCAGCACCAAAGTGCCCAGGAAAGAGCCTGAGTACAGGCAGCAGGCTCGCTCAGTGCCTCCAACTCTCATCTGTAAAATGGTAAAAGGTTCTACTACGAAAACGTTTCACTTCTTTAATTTTTTTTTTTTTGGCTTTTGGGGTCACACCTGGCAATGCTCAGGGGTTAACTCCTAGCTTATGCACTCAGGAATTACCCCTGGCAGTGCTCAGGGGACCATATGGGATGCTGGAAATCGAGTCTAGGTCGGCCGCGTGCAAGGCAAACACCCTACCCGCTGTGCTATCGTGCCAGCTCCTCACTTCTTTATTTTTTTTTAAGCATCAGAGAAACAAATAACAATTACAAAACTACAAAACAGGTGTGGGTAGAGGGTAGGAGTTGTGGAAGAAGAGATGGAAGATTGAGGGCATTCCAATGGTGGTGGGATGGAGTCATTTTATAGATCAATACCATAAATATTACTTGATTTGGGGGGCCACAACTGGCAGTGCTCAAGGATCTTATGGGGTGCTGAGGATCGAACGTGGGTTGACAAGTGTGCAAGGCAATCGTCCTGCCCACTGTACTATCTCTCCAGCCCCAATACCATAAATTTGACAATATTGTAACTTCCTAAACCAAACACACAAACACACACGCACACACAAAACCAAGATTTTTTCAAAAGCAACAGTGTATGGTGAGCAAATCAGACATGGGGACATCAGACAAGAGCGTGCTGAAGAACAGAATTAGACTTTCAGTGGTGGACTTGATGTAGACATATATATATTAGTTGTCATAATGCCCACCTGAAACATAACATTAAGATGAAATGTCACCTCAACAGGAAAATATAGGAACCTGAGCGACAGCTCCACAGGCTGAGCGCACGCTGTGCATAGAGAGGGCTGCATCCAGTCTCTCTCGTGGCATGGTCCTCAAGGACTGCTGGTAGCAACTCCAGAGCACAGAGCCAGGAGTATACTCAGCAACCCTGGGTGTGGCCCAGAGCTTTAAAAAAAAAAAGGCAACAAAAACTATTGTGAGCAAGCACCTCTAATAAATTTATAAAACATGAATGGGGATGCTCCTGCCACTGAGCAGAAGTGATGCCCTGGGAAAAGCCCTACTAAAGGAGTTTCCAACCCTCCTGCAGACCTTCAAGACCTGTCTGGGAAACCCCAGAACCATTCTCCGGACTTCTTCACTGCTCACGCTCCACCGATCCCAGGACATCTTAGCAGAATCCAGTGAGGAAAAGCTCCAAAGCTATGTTTTCCAGAGCCAGAGCTCTACAACCCTGCACACGGCGGCCTCCAGTCCTCTGAGCAGAAGGAAAATGCCCTCTTCCTACCAAAAGACTCACCATACATTACTGAGTGTCGGAGACCCCAGGTGAACTATGCAGGGCAGCCTTGGAGGCAAGAGGCAGACTGGCATAGGCTCTGAGGCAGCAGTCAGGTCAAACTCTCTGCCTGTTTATCCATCACTGAGATGCAATGATGAAAACTACAGCAATAGGATGTGCTAACTCCCCACACCCCCCTGCACACACCGTCACCGCGCTGGTCTCTAGGCATTACTGTTTCTGCCCTGATTGATTCCTCTTGCTTGCCAAAGGAGGTCTGTTCCCAATGGTTCCCTACAGCACAGTCTACAAAGTAACGGGCAGCTAGACCAACCCTCACAGTTCAGAGATGTGAAAGCAGTCTCTCTCCTCACACCCGCTCCTGGAACAGCCTCTCCCCTGCCGCAGCAGCCAGACCAACCGCCTGCAGAGGACAAGCAGGCCTGTGCTAGACTCCTGGCTTGGCTCCACTCACATCAAACTAGGTTCTGTCTTGCCTTCTGCTGCAACCCTTGTACCAGCTGTTTCCCACTTTACCCCACCCTCTCCCTCTCAGCTGAACACTCTGTTCCGGAGTGACCCATTCCCTCAGAGGAGGGCCTTACAAGGCAATTTCTAAGCTAGAAACAACAAAGATAGGGACTTCATTCCTTCAGAAAACCAGCCCTGCTCTTGGGGCTGGTGTTGAGAAACAAGACTCCCAGAAACTTGCCCTTAGCAGCTAAAGTCCCAACCAGAAAGCCAAGTTTTATGCAAATGTGATATAAGTATAAGTATATGCGTGTGTAGTTTAAAAAATTCTTTTGATTGAAGTAACATTGATGTATAACATTATATTGGTTTTAGGCATACAGCATTATAAATATCTAGCACACTATGATCATCCCACTAAGCATCTAGTTTTTATTCTTCACCATACAATGAACTCCTTTCTGTTTTACTTAATATGCTACCGAATATGTTATAGTAGTTCACACCTCTTCAAAATATTACACACCACACATACCACCAACATACCAATACCCCTTCACCATAGTCCCATAGTCCACTGAACTCTCCAGTCTTTGCAGCTACTCCATCTCTGGTAACTTCAATTATTCTGCAATCAGAATCCCAGGATTTGTTTTGGTTTTGCCTAATCCTTAGCTTTCCGTATATTCCATACATAAGTAAACTGGCATGTTTCTTTCTCCTCTTACTTAGCATAACTTCTTCTGGTTCCATTTATGTTATAGCAAAAGAAAAAGATTTCATTTTCTATTTTTTCCATTTGTTTTTGGGTCATGCTCAGCAGTGCTCCAAGCTTACTCCTGACTCTGTGCTCGGGGATAACTCGGGGCAGGCTTGAGGAACTATATGGATCGTGTTGGGAATCAACTCGGGTAGGCTGCATGCAAGGCAGGCACCTTACCAACAGTACTATCACTCTGGCCCTCATTTTCTTTAATAACTGGGTAGTATGAATGTGAATGGATAAGAAATATCCACTATTCCTTATCCACTCACATTCCTTACCCACTGCTTCCTTATCAACTCACATATATAAATATGTATACACATATACTCATTATCCAATCAAACACACACACACACACTCACACACACACACACAGGAAGCAATTCAAGAAAACAAGCAAGTTCTGATCCCAAGTGATACTGAAATCAATATACCCAGAAAAGCAGTATTTAAAAAGCAGGGATGGGAACAGACAGCTAAGTGGGCTGAGAGCATACTTGCATAGGAGAGGCCCTGGTTCCATCTTCAGCAACAACAGTTCCCTGAACATCCAGGAAAGGAGTATCCCTAAGCCCTGAGCTGGGAGTAGCTCCTGAGCTTTCTGGGTGTAGCTCAAACCCCCCAAATAAAGTAAAAATTAAAAGCATGAGAACTGCTTGGGGTGGAGGGGGAAGAACTGCATGTGCAGTTCAGAGATATATACAAGACACTTGCCTTGTATGCGGCCATCCCCAGTTCAATCCCAAGCACAGCATATGGGCCCCTGAGCACAGAATGAAGAGTAAAGACTGCCAAGTGTGGCCGCAAAACAAGAAAAGCTTGAGTAACTAGAGTCAGGTGGCCAGCCTCAAACTCTCAGTGCATCAATGACCAGATATGATTTTGGGCATGCAATCAGCCTCTCAGACCTGTTTCCTTTTTTTTTTTGCTTTTTTTTGGGATCACACCCGGCGATGCACAGGGGTTACTCCTGGCTCTGTACTCAGGTATCACTCCTGGCCATGCTCAGGGGACCATATGGGATGCTGGGAATCGAACCCAGGTTGGCCGCATGCAAGGCAAACGCCCTACCCACTGTGCTATTGCTCCAGCCCCACAGTTTCCATTCTTATAAACTGAAGGTGGTGGTGATTCCTGCCTGGGAAGATTGAACGAGACAGTGGCTGGCACTCGGGCAACAATCTGTAAGTCAGTCATCTTCTTCCTCTTCAGCACAGTTACTGGCTAGCATTGAGGTCACTTGACAAAGAAGTGGCCCGCCAGAGCACCATACACTGAATAAGAAAAGTGACCTCTGGTTCCCCATTCCTATTCTGCAGACCACTTTAAAAAGGAACTCTCAAAGTTAATGACAGGGCAACTTTAACCTGGCCAGGGCAGACGGAGGTCCTCAGCCAAATAGGGGCTTTAAAGAGGCAGACTGGAATTTGTGCCCCCTCAAACTGACCACCACCCCCTGAGTCCTCCCCCACCTTCTTATTCTACCAAATAATCGGCTGGCTGGAATGCATGGGTCACTGTGCCAGAAGGGCCAGGCCAGGCAGGAGGCCGGGAGGCACAGTAGCTCTCAGGCATTTCCCTCTCTGGCACAACAAAGCTAAGGCTTGTTGGTCAAGACACCTTTGCTTACTTGGGCTACAGCCCAGAGACTGTGGCTGGGGCCGGCAGTGGGACACAGCTTTAGGGAAGGAGGCGTGGGGCAGCAGCTAGCCCTTTTGGCAGCAGCCTTCTCTTTCCCTGGGTTTCTCACTTTTCTCATTCAGCATGGCAGCCCAAAGCAGGCAGGGGAAAGCACTTTCACTGCTCAGCAAGTAGAGGCGCAGGGAAAGGGAGCGGGATGAAAGGTTTGGCTTCCTTCCTTCCTTCCTTCCTTCCTTCCTTCCTTCCTTCCTTCCTTCCTTCCTTCCTTCCTTCCTTCCTTCCTTCCTTCCTTCCTTCCTTCCTTCCTTCCTTCCTTCCTTCCTTCCTTCCTTCCTTCCTTCCTTCCTTCCTTCCTTCCTTCCTTCCTTCCTTCCTTCCTTCCTTCCTTCCTTCCTTCCTTCCTTCCTTCCTTCCTTCCTTCCTTCCCCCTCTCTCTCTTTTTGGGTCACACCCGGCAATGCACAGGGATTACTCCTGGCTCATGCACTCAGGAATCCCGGCGGTGCTCGGAGGACCGTATGGGATGCTGGGAATCGAACCCGGGTTGGCCACGTTCCAGGCAAACGCCCTACCCGCTGTGCTATCTCTCCAGCCCCATCTTTCTTTTTCTTTCTTTCTTTCTTTCTTTCTTTCTTTCTTTCTTTCTTTCTTTCTTTCTTTCTTTCTTTCTTTCTTTCTTTCTTTCTTTCTTTTCTTTCTTTCTCTTTCCTTCTTTCTCTCTTTTTTTTTTTTAATTTGGTTCTAGGGTATTTAGCTGGTTGGGAAAATTATATAATGGAGTTGTTCCTGCAATCTACTTAATCTAAAATCCAGAATTCAGATCATAAAATGCACCTTCAGTGAGCTCACAGCACACCAAGACTCATGATCCCTCTTCTCAAGGGGGCTAGAGCTGGTCACGAAAGTCCTGAAGGGAAACCTTCTAGCTCCTTGTGTGGAGGGGTCAGGGATGGGGCTCACAGAGGGTCTCAGTTAGTCATGCCACAAAACCCCAGGACCCCACATCCCAAGAAATCCTGCTAGATATAGGCACACACAGCTTTCCAACCGTGGGCTTGAGACTCAGGGCTACAATAACCAATCATTCCCTGGTCCTCCCCGGCCAGGTGTGAGCAAAGGCTCCTATAATGCGCAGGGGAGAGTTCACTGGTGACCGACACTCAGCTGTTTTCCTTCATTATTTCGAGGAATGGCAGCCTCACCTCACAACCCATTTGGCCTTTGTCGGTTCCCTTTCACTGTTCTCTGGACCTTCCTTGGCTAACTGCCACCTTAGAAAGGATGAGTGGTTGAGGGTTGGGGAGACAGGTCAAAGGACAGGAGCACATGCTTTCGTACATGGAGTCCAGGTACAATCCCAAGCACCACGTGGTCCCCTGAGCACCAGGGAGTAAACCTCCATCAATATCTGAGAGCAGACCTCTATCAATACATCTGCCCCCATTCCCCCAACCTCCACACAAAACAGGAAGAAAGGATGAGGAGAAGGAGTGTTTTCACTGGCATTTAGGAGTTTAAGAAGATACTGGGCCCAGAATCCCTTCCCTAAGTGTCTATCTGCCACCCAGTTCCCCTAGGTTACTTCACCCTGAGTACACATAGCCTTGCTGCTTGCTTTGCTGCTTGATTTTTCCAGGTGGCATACATTTTAACCTGCATCTCTGAAACCACAAACTATAAACACCATTTTTTTCTTTCCTTGCGGGAAGAGAGCAATCAAACCCATTGATGCTCAGGGGACCGTGCAGTACCAGGTACTGAACCTGAGGCTCCTGCATGCAAAGCATGTGTTTCACCCGTAAAGCCACCTCCCCAGCCCTGTGGGTTTTTCTCTTTAGAAAAATATTAGCGTACTAACAAAATGATTTCATTGGAAGTTTCCCATCTTTTCCACTAAACCACCTGGAACTGTGATACAAATCTTTCAGAGGAAGGAAAAAAAAAACGCCATAAATTTGCAAGTACACTGGAGAATGGTATGGGGTCTTGATTTATTGGCTGAGCGACCCACCTCACTCTGCGTTCTCATTGCTACATAGCACATGTGCCAAGTGTCGGACACCACTAACTCAAGGTTTCCTCGAGTCAAATGCTTCTAGAAAAAACGGACTTCCCATCCCCCACCCCCACCCCCACCCCTTTTGTACTGTTCCCTCAGTGGAAAAGCAAAGGAGTTTAGATCCCATTGAAAAACCTGTTTGGAACCCTAGATTAGTGGCCACCAGCACAGACTGGGCTTTCTACCAGCTTGACAACTCCTGCCCTCTTCTCTGCTCAGGTATCGTATTCTCCCCTCTGACCACAACCAACCACTATAATTTGCTTGAGGAGTAAAGAACTTCTAGGAAACAATATGGCTTCGCATTCAGTCATCAAGAGGATATATGTTCCTGGGAAGGGAATTCCTAAGAAGACTGGGTCAAAGACAATCGAATAGAAAATGAGAGAATTTAAGGAAACATGATGATTACCAGAAATGCAGTAACTAGGTTCCTCGTGCTTCTTCCATGCTCCAGAGAAGTAAATAAAACAAAGAACAAAACCCTGTGGCTCTGAGAATCCTCATGACATGCACACCTACTTATGTCAAGGTGTCTTCTGGAGGCCGCCTTGTCCTCCGAGAAACAGTGACACGAACACAAAAGTAATGAAGAGAAAAGGCAGAGGATTCTACAGGAATCATCTCAGGAAAGGTGGGTGCTGTGGGGGAAGGCATGTAGATACAAATGTACCTGCCACACTTTCAGATATACACACAGACTCAGAGACAGGTGATAGAAACAGACACAAAAACACACACACAGCTTGGAAGAGGAGGGTATAAGATCTATAAATTTGCAAACTTGAAAAAACCAGCATTGCCTATTGCTCAATTAATCTTCACAAGAAGCTTATAACTTTCTCTGCTCATTTTTCCTTTGGGGAACTAGAAAATGTACCCAGGGGTATTTTCTCCCACTCCTAGGATGGAGTGGGAGAAAAGGGAGGGTGGGAAGCTAAATAAGATGCGTCCTACAGGTGCTCAGTGAACTCATAAATCCGAGGTTTACCCACTCAACAGGGAAGACCCAGGCCACTCAAGAATGGGATAAGACCTCCACTGGGGAATTAGTCTACCAACCACAGAAAAGATATCCTGTATATTAAAAGTCCAATAGGTTGGGCTAACAAGAAATGTTGGGGTTTATTTTGGGCAAAAAAGGAGCAAAAATTCTAAGCCTTTGATGAAATCACAACAAGCAGCCACCCGACCCCCACCCCACCCTGCACTGCCAAAAATTAAATCCAGGAACTGATGCATGTGAGGCAGCTGCTCTACTGCTGAGCCACAGCCCCACACAAGCTCGATTCTAAACAAAACTTTTGTCCCCAAGTGCTCTTGGGACCGCTGTCATGGGAGGAAACTGCCAAGACAAAACTCCCCTTTTTCAGGCCCTGAGAATGTGGACTAATAGGACATCCGATCGACTAGACACAACCTCAACAAGCAACTTCTGGAAAAAGCACTGTGATCAGAGTCTTTGGAGGACAGCTCATACTCTGACAGCAGAGGCAGGAAAAGAAGTCAGAACTTGAACGCACGCTCAGTTCACTGACTCAGACCATCTTCCATGGCCAGAACCAGGCCTCCCACCTGCCCCACACCTGAAGTAAATCTGCATGTAAGCAGGCCCAGCTAAAGGCCAGCTGAGCCAGCTTTTCCCTGGACCCAACGGAGAAAGTCTATGTATGCCAGGGAACAATAGTGATGTCAGATCCCTCCACTGCCTCTGAATTCTATCTTCTCCTTTGTAAACACAAAAGTTAAAAGAGTCAAACAACAGATCTCCAGGAAGTCATATATTCAGATGAACATTTTTCATATCATCCCAAATTCCTTTAAACTTAGTCCCAGAGGTGAGGTCCCCACTCCCACACATTTTCCCCCACTCCTTTTTTTTATTATCAAGGAATGAGGGAGGCCTCTAAACACCTTCCCCTGGGTCCATATCTCCCTCCCTCTCCCCAGCTCCAAACTCTGCTTTAAACCCCTGGGAGCTCCACAAGTTCCCAAGAGCAATTCCTATCTTTCTCTGACCTAAATAAAATCAAACTTTTAAAAGGGAAAAAACCGCCCAAGGAATCCCCAAAGAGGCTTGCTGCACTCTTCCCCCGTAATGAAACTTAATAATGGAATAGCCTACACCCCAATTAGTAAGAAATGTTCTTCGTCTCCAGTCGAACACCCCCTAAAGGTATATCTAATTTGTTTCCATGCTCTCATCTCTCTCCTCCATCAAGTCTGCATTTAAAGGTTATGATTTGTTGGTGCTCTCCAGCAAAGCCCTGGCAGGACAGCCTGGCGGAGGCGACCGTGTTTCTAGGATCAGCCTGCCCCAGCCTGACCAGCCTTGGCATCCCCTCCCTCCGCCCATACACACAGGTTCTGTCGAGTTCATGCTCCTATGAGCAGCCTGCATAATGGCAGAGCGGGGGAGACTCGGCATTATGAAAAGTTAAGGGGGAAGAACAGTAAAAGGAGAAGCAAGAGGTAGGCAACCACCAGGAGTGTCTGCATCTTGCCGAAAGGCATGTTCTCTGTCACAGCAGCCAAAGGTAGAGCTGCTTCAGGCTGGCAGGTCCCTTTGGGGCTCAGAGTTGGCATCAGAGGCCTTGGAGTTCCGACTCTTTCCCCTCACGGAGCCAGGCAGTGTGACTGGCATCAATTCCAAGGGAGTCTGCAGTGTGCCAACGGCAGCACAGAGGAGTCGCTGTGCGTGAGGAACGTTGGCAGGATGCCTCTCGGGACCAGCTCCGCTCAGTGGCCACATCTCTGCCTCCTGATGGCACGGAAAGTGAGGACACGGGCCCTATCTAAAGTGCTGATTCCTGAATGAAGGTCCCTGGCCCCAGCAAGCGCACTAGATGCCAAGACCAGGGTGCGGTCCTCACCACCGCCTTCCTGACTCAGAGGTACCCTCGGAAGCAGAGCTCCCAGAGCACCCCCGTTCCTTGGGCTGTGCCTCCACATCTTTCTCAACAAAACGGGACGCTAAGAAGGGCCACAAGGTCATACTGCAGGAAGGCAAATGGTAAAGACAAGAAGACACCCTGTGGTCCCTAGAGGTTCTACCTGTGACGGAGCCCCAGTTTTCTGGGAAAAGTACCTCCAGTTAAGTCCCAGTTTCTAGGGAACTCTTCTGCCAATGGGTAAGGGTGAACATCTGAGATCTGCCAGACGATGCCTCTTTCTGTCGGGTTCTGCTTGTTCCCTCACCTCACCAGTTGCTGGGAGTCATCTGCAGTGGACTGGTACTCGCTCAGCACCCCTTCTGCCCGTGTGTCCCACCCCCCCTGCAAACAGGGCCCTGCCCAGGCTCCCTGGGGCTCACAATCTGTGCTCCTGCCAGCCTCCGTCACAAGGGGAGTATATGACTCATGTCAAGCTGGCAGCCCCACATGGTAGAACGAACCACCTCCTCTTCAAGGCGTGGTGCGGGGCCAAATAAGTGTGCGCCTGACGATCCCAAGGTGCCCTCCTTTCTAGGAACCCCACAGTGGCCCGTGACAGACGCATGCATTGAGGAATCCTCTGCCAGCCAGAGTTGGCATCTAAGCGCACCTCTCAAATCTGCCACGAACCTCCAGGGCTGAAGACCCTCCAAGAAGAAAAGGCCCTGCAATACAAAGACCCCCCAGCCTGGCCTCCCTGCCCAACACAGGCCCGCATTAAGATCAACACTCCATGAACACACAAAACTGACAGGACAGAGGGGGAGCCCACACTGGGTACAAAGATCGGGCTCTCGGGAGACGCGGCCTGTTGGTCTCCCATGTTAGCTCCAAGTGACTGGGCTCAGGGTGGGAAAGAACGCCGTCTCGGAGGAGGAGGCCAGAGCTCCGCCTGGGCTCCTGTTCGGCAGCCCTTTCACGGGGAAGATGCTTCTGCCTGGAAAAAATGCGAGCATTGTGTGGGGACCATTTATGCATGCGCCCCTGCACATTCCTTCGAGAAACAGGAGCACAGTAGTCCCTAAGCCCCCAGCCCTGTGCCCCCGACTGTACAGGCCTGGAACACATTGCACATGCCACCTGGTCCTCCCCCCGCAAGCCCTCAGCTCTGTGAGCGCTGGGAAGGGGCCCACCAAACACCCTGGGTTCATTGTGCCCCAGAAAGAGGGGACTAATTACTCGCCTTCTCTCTGGAGCGCCCAGGGAGAAAACAGAGGCCAGTGGGGTAGAGAGGGTGGGAAATGGGGGTGGGAGGGGGTGGTTAAAGACAGGAGAGAGAAAGCCACAGGATACATTTCAAAGTTTCTCTAGCAATTTGGGGGTGGGTGAAAGAAAGCCTGGTCCTGATGTGAAATCATACAGAGGTCAGGGCTGGGTCTCCCACCTTTGTGAGAAAGTGGTGAATCAGGGACGGTTTATCAAACGATCATTTTTTCCCTTTGAAATCGGGAGGCAGCAGCTTGGACAATTCTGCAGATGTGCTTGATGAGTTAGGGACAAAAATGGCCCTTCTCAGCCCCCCTCCCCCCCTCCTTCTATAAGGGCTCCCATCGGGGGTTGCTTCTCCCTCCACTGCCTCCTGGACCCTCCCCTGCCTCCTTCAGTGGTCAGCTGAGACCCCCACCCACTGCTTGCTTTTGTATTCTTGGCCTTTGGACATACTGACAGGGGCCTTTATGAGACCCCAATCAAGACCCCCATGTCACAGGTACCTAGTAGAGACACCAGACCTTTTCAAACAAGGGACAACAAGGAAAATCGGCCAGCCCATTGTCTCTCCTCTGTGCTAAGTGAGATGAAAGGGGCCCGCGGTCCCCTCCCCACAGCCCGCCTGCCAATCACCTCTAGTTATTAAGGTCACCATGTGTAAATTCTTTTGACCTGCACCTAATCAAAGATTCACCGGCCCTTTCAAATCCGAATGGGAAGGAGGGGAGAGATTCCCTCCCATAAACCCAGCAAACTCTCCCTCAATAAAATTTCTCCTCTGATTCCTTCTCTGCTTCCCATCTCCACCCCCTCGCTTCTCCTCACTCCGCCCTCCTCACCACTCGCTTCAAACACAAATGCCAGCCCATGGAATTACTAACCACCGCCCCCCCCAAAAAAAAAAAATTTGAGGAGGATTTCCAATGTTCCATTCAGTTCTCTTTAAAGACCGTTTTCACAGAGGCACAGTGAGCCCAGAACCTGGGCAGACTCTGTGGTTCTGATGTCAGATCTCCCCAAATAGAGTGGTAGGTAACTTTTTGGATCTCTTTGAAATCAGCCTCTCTTGCTTTGCTCCTGATATTTATGTGGAGAGGAAAATTGTGATTACCATACTTCCTTGCTTTGTCACTTAGTATCTCTAGCTCAGCTGCTAACCGCCTCCCTACCCCCACCCAAACCCAGCTTACACTGAGTGGTTTTGTGAGCTCAGATCAAAAAATGACCAAGACCACATATGCAACCCTTGAGGAAAAAAGATTAACATGAGGTAAAGGATAGAGAACAGAATGACAGCCAGTGGGAATAACCTGAGAGAAAGCAAAAGATGATGTATTGTAGTTTGAAAAAAAAAAGTCTTAAATTAAGCAAGGCAAACAGTATGTCTGCAAATACTGCATCATTTTCAAGTGTGTGTGTGTGTGTGTATATTTAAACTTATCTATCTTACTGTCTTACTCTTCGTGTCCAACTACCCCCCTACACACACACACACACACACACACACACACACACACACACACACACACACTCACTCTCCACGTATCTTTCTATGTCTCTTTGCTTTTTCCATGTTCTCTTGGAACAAGAGTTTATGTTCTCAGAGAATAAGAGGCCAAGTTCTCTGTTGAACACATATTTCCTCTTTCTCTTCCCAGTCATATCTTTCTAAGTAAACTTCATTCAATAAAAACTATTTTACTTCACAAGAAACCTTATCTGTCACTTGAAAGAGGGCGGAGGCATAACACACAAGGTAGTAATAAATGACTTTCTGTAAATTGCCCACTATCTTACTAGATGCCCCTCCCGGTCATGTACTCTCCCCCTCTTTTCTGTATCTTCCTCCTCCCTAGATCGCCAAATCTCTGATGGCACTCTTTGCCGTTTTGCCCAGTTGCCTTTATGTCACTTAGCTTTCCTTTGGTGCTAATCCTTCATGTTATTTTAGCTATGGTCTCCATGCCAAAGCCTTCCACATCTCAACCACAAGTCTGAGCTCCAGGCCACCATTCATGGCTAATTTAGACCAAAGCTACTTGACTTATCTCATCACCCCATCATAAACAACATGCCTAAGGCAGAACTCTGTTCTTTTCCACAAGACTCAAGACTCAGTCATCAGGCTCATGGAGAGAACTCCCTCTCTTCCCCCAGACAGTCACGAGAGGCCAGAGCAATAGTAAAGCAGGGAGGGTGCTTGCCTTGCACATGGCCAATCCCAGTTCAATCACAGGAATCCCACGGGGTCCCCCAAGACCACCCGGAGTGACCCCTGAGTGTAGAGCTAGGAGTAAGCCCTGAGCACAGCTGGGTGTGGTCCAAAACAAACAAACCAAAACCCTGGACAGACACGACTACCTACACTTTTGTTTCCTACAGGTTTCTCCTGAGTCCAAATCATCTTTATATTATCATCAGGACTCTAGAATCTCGCTGTTTTTTGTTTGTTTTGCTCAGGGTTGGTTTTTGTTTTTGTTTTGTTTGTTCAGAGGGTATTCCTGACTCTACACTCAGGAATCAGTCCTGGCAGTGTTCCCTGAAACCATATGGGATGCCTGGGATTGAACCCAGGTCAGCCACATGAAAGGCAAGTGCCCTAGCTGCTGTACTATCACTCTAGGCCCTAGAATCTCAGTCAATAAAGTGTATTCCTGGGAAAGTATCTAAATAGCCTCAGTCTTTCCCCTCAAAGGATACTATACACAGTACCCTCCTCCCCATATTATCATTTAACTACCTCAGTCTGGTCACAAAATTCCTATGGCTTTTACTATTACCACATTCAAGTCCAAATCTGTTCCCCAAAGCCCTCCACACCAGGCGCCAAACCTCTCCCGGCAGTCATGTTGCCCAGCAAAATGCAGTCACATGGGCAGTCACATTGCCTATATATATATATGTGGAAAAAACTACTGCTTTTCCTGGTTTCTTGCAGATAATCCTTCCAGTTGATGCCATTCACACTGTAATAAACTGGAATAAATTGTTGCCTGTGAACATGCAACTGTTTTCCCAAACAGACTGTAAATGCCGGAATGTTAAAACTATCATTTGTGCTCCACACTTCTCACATGACCTTGCACACAGCCGCATTCTCCACCCAGCATTGTGAAGCAGATATGCAGAGATGCTGACTATAAAGTAAAGAGCTTCTGAATTTATACTGACTTCTCTTTTTTCATTCCAGTGTTTTGTGATCTTTCCACACAAACACTCTTACGCCTGAAACCATGTGTAATGCTACAAAAATAACTCTAAGAAAAGATACGTTCAGGTTGATGGAAAAAGATGTGTGCAGGTTGATAGAAATACTCCAAACAGGGCTGTGGGAGCAGCTGCAAGACTCTGGACTTGTTTAAAACCATACACTTCGAATGGGTGGATTTTATGCTATGCAAATTATACTTCCACAAAACTGTGTAAATGTTTTAAATAAAGGCCAGAGAGACAGTGCAGAGATTAAGGCATTTGCCTTTCATGTGGCTAACCCCAATTCAATCCCTGACACCAAGTCCGGTCCCCTGAATAGCACCAGATGACCCGTGAGTGAAAAGCCAGGAACAAGCCCTGAGCAACACAAGCTGTGGCCCAAACCCCCATGCCCCCAAATAATTTAATCTGAGTAAAAAGTAAATGTAGGGTCAGAGAGTTAGTATGGGGGTTAGGCCCTTCCCTTGTACGCAACTGACTCCAGTTAGATCTCTGGCACCACAAGTGCTCCCTTGAGCACCAGTGTGAATGGTTCACCAAGCACAGAGCCAGGAGCAAGCCCTGAGCACAGTCACGTATAACACAAATTCCACCCCAACCACCCCGCACAAAAAAAGTAAATGTAGATTCATGCGTCCATCATTTACATAATTGTGTAAAGAAAGGAAAGGATTCTTTCTTCAGCTACTGAGACACTGAATGCATAAAGCTCTGACTTCAATCCCTGGTGCTGCCCCATGTGCTGCGCACGGACCTGTCAGCTCTGTTCTCTGGTGACACAAGTAATTTGTGTCCAGAAATGCATTGCAGGAGTGTGTCTGTGAGCACCACAACTAAAGAGGTTCCACCCTGCAAGTTATGTCACGTAAAAGATGCATGAGCACCGCGACCAGAGAGTGTGACCTCTGGTGAGCATGAGTGTGAGCAGTGCAGCGACTCACTGCAAGTCCCTAGCCCGGTGTGTGATCAGCCTGACCTGCCATGCAAGCACCACAGCCAGGCCTGGGAAGGGAAGTGGAGAAGCAAATAATAATGAAGTAGAAAGAAACAAGCAAAAGTAAAAAGAAATAGAAAAAGCAGAAACCACATAAGGAATAACTTGGGGCCAAAGAGATAGTACAGGGCTTAAGGCACTTATGTGGCACAGAGCTAATCCTGGCTCAATCTCCAGCACCGAATAATGGTGCCCTGAACACTTTTAGGAGTGACCCCTGAACAAAGATGCAAGGATAGTTTCTGAGCACTACCAGGTGTGGCCCAAACCCATGCTCCCCCCAACACAAAAAAAAAAAAAGAAAAAGAAAATGAAAGAAAGCAAGAAAGTGAGAAAGCAAGAAAGCAAGCAAGCAAGAAAGAAATTATTATTATTTTTAATAATAATTTAATAAAACCATTATTCAGTGCTGGAGATTGAGCCAGGATTAGCTCTGTGCCACACAAGTGCCTTAAAAGGAAGGAAGGAAAGAAGGAAGGAAGGAAGGAAGGAAGAAGGAAAACCTGAAGAAATAGTCAAGTCAATAACTAACAATCTGTTTTCAACTTTTATTAGTCAATAATAGGTTTTAACATATTTTGGGGGCAAGAGCATATATCTATCATCTATTCAAAGGCTAAGCAGTATTCTATTGGGGATGGAACCCAGGTTGGTCACATGCAAGGCAAGCACCCAACTTGCTGTACTATCTCTTTGGCCCTCTTTCTCTCTTTTTTTCATCCTTTGGTCCATACCACATAATGTTCATGGGCTAACTCCTGTCTCAGTGCTCCAGGGTTAGACACTCCTGGAAGTGTTCAAGGATCAAAACCCAGGCCTCCTGCATGCAAAGCATATGTTCTAGACAACTGAGCTCCCTCTCCAGCCCTATGCATTGTAAATTCACTGTATCACTGTCATCCCGTTGCTCATCGATTTGCTCAAGCGGGCACCAGTAACATCTCCATTATGAGACTTGTTGTTACTGTTTTTGGCATATCGAATACACCATGGGTAGCTTGCCAGGCTCTGCCATCGGGCGAGATACTCTCGGTAGCTTGCCGGGCTTTCCGAGGGGCGGAGGAATCGAACCCGGGTCGGCCGTGTTCAAGGCAAATGCCCTACCCGCTCTGCTATCGCTCCAGCCCATTGTAAGTTAAGTTATTTATTTATTCATTTATTTATTTATTTGTGAATCACCATGAGGGAACAGTAACAGATTTACACATTTTCATACTTGTGTTTCCCTCATACAATGTTCGAGCACCCCTTCCTCTACCAGTGTCCATTCTCCACCACCAGTGAACCCAGTATCCTTCCCACCTCCCAAATAAATCAAGTTTTTATATATACATCTACATACTTTTCTTGCTATTGTTTTAGAATACATCCTTAAAAGTGGAATTTAGGCATCAAAAGTTTCTCACAATTTTATTTTGACATTCATTGCCAAACTAACATAATTTTAGAACTTTAACTGTTCCTCTCCTTACTCCTATACCTACCCCATCAGCCTTCAAAGGATTTTCTTGAGCACAAACTTCTAATATGTAGCAGAATTCTTGAATAATTCTTTTTTTTCTGTTTTTATTTATTTATTTATTTTTTGCTTTTTGGGTCACACCTGGCGACGCACAGGGGTCACTCCTGGCTCTGCACTCAGGAATTACCCCTGGCCGTGCTCAGGGGACCATATGGGATGCTGGGATTTGAACCCGGGTCGGCCGCGTGCAAGGCAAACGCCCTACCCGCTGTGCTATCTCTCCAGCCCCTTTTTTTTTAAATTTTTTTTTTAATTTTCAATCATAGCTTATCCTGGATACTACTGAAATCCAAACTGGTGGGGGAAAGTGAAGTGTTTCTAACCTAGGGTCTCTTTCTTTGCCAGCTATTACAAATTTTATCCTTATGGGTTATTTGCCATAGGATCCCTCTGATTCACTCACTTGCTCCCCTCCAACACAAGTCCTGGAGGCTCAGCCTTGGTCAGAGCAGCTCATGCTACTGCTTCAAAAATGCAGGAGAATAAAAGACATCCTGCAAGAGTAGAGCCCTCCAGAGAAAGCAGAGAGAGGTCACCTGCTCAGAAAGGGACCCTCTCTGCAGCCTCTAGAGGCAGGGTGAGGAGAAGGTGCTGAGTGATAGATGATAACATCTGGACAGCATCCCACTGGGATCCTAAGACTCGAAAGTTCTGACCAAGCACTGCAGGACTGACCTATGGCAAGAGTAGTCCCTTTCGACTTTCCCAACAGGGATAGAGATGGCTCAGCAGGCATTCAGGAGGTTCAGGTTTGATCCCTTGCCCCACTAGGTCTCCTGTGCACCAGGTGTAGCCCCAAACCAAAACAACAACGGCAAAACTTGTTGTTGAAGAAGGGAGGGTGTGATCCAGAAAGGGAGACCGCCTGGTGGCCACAGGCAGAAAGGGGTGTATCTCACTGTATCCCACACATCTCAGCTGCTCCTTCTCTCTAAAGCTAGAACATGTCAGGTGCAACACAGATGAGAAGTGGCCTCCACAGTTACACCGTCGCTTCTACTACCGGGCCTATCTAATAGTTTTTCTACACAGCCCCTTGGCCTTTCTTTCTGTCTTTCTGTCTAGTTTGAAGCCTAAAAGGAGCCAGTCTGAAGCTTCTCACCTGACTACTTGCTAAGCTGGCATAATGAAAGTGGTCGCTGTCCCAACCTAACTCCATCTTCAGGATCTCCGAAGTATCCAGAAGCAACATAAACATAAGTGTTTCTAGCCTGGAAGCAAGAAGTCACACTTCTATAGCCAGGCAGACAAAGCATGGGAAATGAAAAGAAGAAAAAGGCCCAGTGACAATACATTCTGCTTCACAAAGCCTGCCTAACACAAAGCCACAGCATCAACAGGATCAGACAGAACACAAGGGAAGGACCTCGACTTTAATGTCTTCTCGAAGCAGACAAGCTCTTGCCTTCGAGATTTGTACTCTTCAGTCCCGTTACTAACCCCAGATCAGTATGCACAGAGTGCACCAATTGGTTGCAATTTCCAGCCTGCTGTGAAAAATTAACACACTCTGTTCTGACTCCCATGGCCATTGCTCAATAAGCTGGATTAGGACTCTACTGTAGAAGGGAGCACAGGAGGATGCAGCAGGGTGAGCTGACTGGCCCAGCAACATGTTTAAATATAAAACCGTGAAAAAGATATGGGGGAGGGGGCCACAGCAAGATATCATTTATAATATCTTAATTTCCAAAAAGTTTCACCTCATTTCTTGAGGGATTATTTTTCCTCATTTCTTGAGGGTTTTTTTTTTTTTAACAAATTAAGACCCTGCTGAAATATTGGCATCCCACCTGGCAACCCTACCTGCCCCACTTATACTTTTTTTTGCATTCCATTCATGTTTTAAATTTGCATTGCAAACTGTGAAAAAGGTAAGCTTCTGCAGAAAGCAATTTCCTGGGCCAGCAGCTCTTGGACTAATATTCCTTTTGCAATTACCATGGCTTCTACATGCATGTACTCACCTCCCTCTCCCTGTAGCCCTCCTGCTCCTCCCTTCTTTCCTACCTCCCTTTTCAGAACCTTCTTCCTGAACCAAGCCTATCTGATGGGATACTCTAGGTGACGTCACAAACCACTGACAAGAAAGTGGAACAAGCAGGAAAAAGAGCCAAGGATCTTGGGCAGAGGACTAACGGGGTACGCCAGGAGGCACAGGAGTTTCTCCTTCACGGCACGAGGAGCATCACTACTAGACAAGAAAGGAGATCAAGCCTCTGCCCTGAAGGTCAAAATGTGAAACTTCAAGAGCCCTTTTTAAGGAACTGCTAAGGAGCAGCAGATGTACAATCTACACAGCCAGAAATCTTTTAAAACAGTGTCTGTAGGAAGAGTCAAACACATTTGCTGGTTTGCTGAGGCACACATACATCCTGTATTATCATCTACATAGAAATTCTAATCAGCAAAGGAAAATTGAGAATCACAAAAACCTTTATGAATCACAGTATCTTTGAAACACTTTGCCATATTGGGGCTGGAGCGATAGCACAGCGGGTAGGGCGTTTGCCTTGCACTCGGCTGACCCAGATTCAATTCCCAGCATCCCATATGGTCCCCCAAGCACCGCCAGGAGTAATTCCTGAGTGCATGAGCCAGGAGTAACCCCTGTGCATCGCCGGGTGTGACCCAAAAACCCCCCAAAAAAAAAAAAAACTTTGCCATATTAATGGTGTCAACATTAATTAACTGCTGGTGGTACACAAATGTATCTATTCTCTGTCTCTCTTGCGTATATATATGTCATATATTATTATATGAGATATATATATACACATATATATATATATGTTGGTTGGTTTTTTGTTCTGATCCACACTGGATATGCTCAGGGCTTACTCCTGGCTCTGTGCTGAGGGGTCATTCATGCTGGTGCTTGGGGGACTATATTGGGTGCAGGGGATTGAATCTAGGTAAGCTACGGGCAAGGCAAGTGTCCTACTGCTGTACTATCTCTCCAGTCCCTTTCTTTTTTGGGGGGGTAGAGGGGGAGGCCACTCCCAATGGTGCTCAGGATCATGTGGTGCTGGCCATCAAAACCTGGCCTCATACATGGTTTTGCAAAGCATATGCTCCAACTATTGTGCTACCCCTCCACCTCTCTATTTCCTTTCTTTACGGTATGCAGAAAATGTTCAAGTTCTTGGAATCCAAGTTCCTAATTCCCTTAAATAGAACAATGATAATAGTGAAATTCAAACTCACTGGTATAGACAAATAGTCAAGGGCAGTAAAATTCTGGTTCTTAAATCTTAAATCTACGACCAGGAGAGTCACATGTAACTGTCCTGAACTCAGAGAAGGGAAGAAATAAAACTGAGACTTTGAATTGCCCCTGGAGGTCCCAAAGACCAGGACTCTGTTATGCAGAAGGTAAGTTGGGATTACTTTTAAAAAATGATTTGAAACAAAACAGAAAACAAGGAACTCATTGCATTTCACGGAATAATTGTTGCAGATTCTAAGACAAATACTTTTGAAAAAACTAGCAGTGGGTGATCATTATGTGAAAACTTCTTTTAAAAACAATTGTGTAGTATTTAAAAAACAAGGTATGATAATATGCAGTGAAACATCAAATAAATTGATTCTGAACTAAAGTGGTGAAATCTTTCCCCAAATGGTCTAACAGCCATCTAACTGCAGAAGAACGGGGTGATCTTTTCATCTCTGACACAATCCTCTGATATACAAATATACAATATGTTAGTGATTCAGTCTGTCACTGTCTTTCATTCAGGCCCAGTACTAACCCCACGTCATGCCCACTTCTACTTACAAGAGTAAGCTATATTCTCTCAAAAAAACAAAAGCAAAGATATTTCACAAAGATCCCCCGCCTCCTTTTTTTTTTTTTTTTTGATCTAGTGTTGTGCCTAACAGGTGGCGAAATCCTCTTAAATATATGAGGAGTATCATGACAAGGCCACTGGAACGGATCAGTGCCATAAGTCAGACAGGGCTAGAAGTTTCCGCCCCACCGTCAGGTTCCTCTTTAGCCTTGACAGATCAAACTGAAGCCGAAGCAGGTTACAGAGATCAGTTCAGTCCCTGAGCCAAAGGTCTTCACAGTGAGGGACCAAAGCTGCCCTGGCTGGGCCTCTGCCGGCCCGTGTCCCAGATTAATCACCAGCAAGCAGGGCCTGGACACCAGCCTGCAATCTGAGCCCAGCAGCACCTGCACAGGGGTCACCCCAGCACCTCCCTTAGTCCCCTTGAGCAGAACTTCAGGGTCTGAGGGTGTCCACCTGTTGACTAGGTTACCTAGAACGTGAGGGGAAGACAAGCAACCGTCTTCACAGATGATTTCAGTGTATTAGTGAGAAAGGGACAGGGAATGTAATGACTCAAGGAGTAAGTCAACTCTGAAAGAAAATTCTTGGGCTCAGCAATAGAAAGACCTCAGTGCCCTTTCCATCTCTATCTAGATAAGAAATCGAACTCAGACCTTCTTCAGAGCCTACAAAGCTATGAGAGGTCTTGTATGTGTTTGCTACACCTTTTCATCACCAACAAGTCAACAGGAGGCTCATGGAAAAGAGAGAGACTGGAATAGAAATACCTTTCAAAACATCCACAAATACTACCAGCTACAATTATGTGAAAGGGAGCTTAAACACCAATGCACTCTGAGGGGCAGGAGACCTCCCTCTGAATGCAAGGACCTCCATGACTTCCTCAATGACACTTTCCTCAAATGATCTCCTGAGTCAGTAAGCTATCCAAACACACGCACACTGAGAACTAGAGACAAAGCCTGATGCTTAGACCCATATCTGTCTATGCTGGAAGGCATTTTTAGGTCAAAGGACCCTATTACAGATTCTTCTCAGATAGGGAGCTGGAGCAAGAGTACAGGTAAGACACTTCCTTGCCTACATGTGAACAACCTGGGTTTGATCCCTAGACCCCATATGGTTCCCTCGAGCACTGCCAGGAACAATCCCTGAGTGTAGAGTAGAAAAAATCCCTGAGCACAAGTCAGGTGTGACCCCCAAACAAACAAAAGTCTTCTCATACGGCAACAACTTTCATAACCATTGCTGCTCTCAGAGTAGGAGGAGGTTTTTGTTTTGCTTTGTTTTTGCTTTTGAGGCGGGAGCACATCCAGCTATGCTCAGGGGCTACTCTGGGCTTTGCACCCGGGAATCCTGGTGGTGCTTGAGGGATCATATGAGATGTCAGGGGATCGAACCTGGGCTGGCCATATATAAGGCAAGTGCCCTACCCATTGTACTATCTCTCCAGCCCCAGGAGGAATTATTCTTGAGGCAAAAAAAAAAAATCAAAGAGAGAAAACAGGCCTGAAGGTTCTGTTTGTTTGTTTGTTTGTTTGTTTGTGAAGAGGCTTTTCTGTGATGCCAGAGTTAATGAACCAAACCGGGTCTGCTGCGTGCAAGGCAAACACCCTACCCATTGTACTATCACTCCAGCCCCAGCACGAAGGTTTGTGTCTTACAAAGAGCTGTCCCAGGCCCTATTTTGTGATGTAAGCAAGCAGGAACCTCTAGGATGGATGCACCCTGCCCTGCCCAACTGTGCCCATGGTCTCAAGGAAGAAAAGGGTCAGAGATTGCAGTGTGTGTCACTTGCAAGAGCAGAGGAAGGCACAGGTCAGATAAGAAGGGAGGGGCTGGAGCAATAGCACAGCAGGTAGGGGGCCTGCCTTGCACGCGGCCGACCCAGGCTGACCCAGGTTCAAATCCCAGCATCCCATATGGTCCCCTGAGTGTAGAACCAGGAGTAACTCCTGTGCATCGCTGGGTGTGACCCAAAAAGCAAAAAAAAAAAAAAAAAGAAGGGAAAGCACTCCTCTACAGTACCCTTGACTTTATTTATTGATTTTTTAAATTTATTTATTTGGCTTTTGGGGGCCACACCCAGCATGCTCAGGGTTTACTCCTTGCTCTGCACTCAGGAATTATTCCTGGTGGGCTCAAGGTATCATACAGGATGCTGGAGATTAATACCAGGTTGACTGGCCAGAAAAGCAAACACCCTACCCGATGTACTATCGCTCCGGCCCCTACAGTGCCTTTTTCTAAGGAAAACCACCCATTGCTGACAGTTACACCTTGGAGCTCCAGAGCTCCATCTCCTCTCCAGAATTCCTTTTGAACTCCAGCTGCAACCCAGCTTAGGACAGAGCAGTAGCTACAATTACACACTTGCTTGGAAGTTGGGGGGATGGGGGGTGGAGGGGTGCTGCTGCATGTGACAGGCCATGAAAGGTCCCTGCCTATAAAACAGACTGGAAAACAAACCCTTAATTTAAATGTTAATGAAAGTGCTGTGGAGACATCAGAGGCTTCCCGGCTGCTCAGAGAGCAGCTATACCAGCCACAGAATTTATGGCTCCCCTTCACCCTCCCTCTCTGCCTCATCACCCACTGAAGTTTAAAGAGTAGGGGAAAAAACCCACCTAATTTTAACATTAACTTCATGCTTCCACCTTGGGATGATTGCTAAATTATCTGTCGGCAGAACAGTGATCAAAGGTGGAAAAACACAGGCACACTGCACACACAATCTAGAAAAGTCAGTGCAGCTAAAGCAAGACAATTACCTTCTCTCTTCCTGTGAGGGAAGACAAGAAATAGTGGGGCAGGTGGAACCCGGAGTCTATGGGGAAGTACAGGCAGTGGGAAGAGAAAGATGCTGGTCCTCCTAATCTGAAAAGGAGGCACGCCAATTTACCCATGTCACTTGTGTGTCTTGCCGCCACTATTAGATCTAATAGTTAGATCTAATAATTCCTGCTGCTTACACTGTTCACAGTAAGACTGAAGTATGAAGAGAGAGAAAGGGAGATTGGGTGGGGAAAGAGAGGGCATGGGGAAAAGAGTCAGAGAGACAAAGACAGAACCAGGAGAAAGGAAGAATTTAAACTCTAAGACGCATGGACTCTACCTACATTATTCGACCTGCAGCAGCCTGTTTCTAGGGTTTAATCAGCTCTCACTGACTGGGCCAACCTTGCTGACCAGGGAAGGAGTGGCTCCCCTAAATGGGTTCTGGTCCAGATGGGGCTGGTTGGATTCTGGTCTCTGGCCAGCAGCTCAGAGCCCATCCTGTCCTTGGTAGTGGCAAAGATCCAGGGTCTTGAGGAAGTTAAACCCACCCCTGTGGCACTTCTTCCTGCAACTGATGAATATACCCACCAGAGAGGCTTGGCTCAGGGTGGGCACCACTCTGAAATTCAACAGCACCAGATTCCAACTCAATTCTACCCCCACACTGATCTCTTTCTAATCTTAGGTCATTTCAGACCAAGGCAGTGGGGCATGGAGCACTACCTAGATGTTCCTTCCTTTTTTTTTTGCTTTTTGGATCACGCCTGGCAATGCACAGGGGTTACTCCTGGCTCTGCACTCAAGAATTACTCCTGGCGGTGCTCAGGGGATCATATGGGATGCTGGGAATCGAACCTGGGTCGGCTGCGTGCAAGGCAATCACTCCAGCCCCTAGATGTTCCCTCTTGCTCCAAGCACCATAGCAGCCATTCCAGCCGTGCCAGCCTCCAGCCCCTGATGGTGTTCTCGTGCCTGGGACTCTCATCCACAGGCAGCAAATGCAAGATGTCCCCTCCTGTGTGCTCAAAAGCTGGGAAGGGGGAAGCCAAAGTACTCCCTACCTAGGTCTCCTTTCTCTAGACAAACCCCAGAAGAGGCTTCCCTCTGTCCCAACCCAGAGAAGATGGAGTAAACATACCTTCAAATCAGCCATGGACCAAAACATCAGGAGACTCAGTTAATATGAAATATGACAAAGTCATATATCAACAATCTCTCTTCAGGTTATCAAATTTATGCATGTCCTTCAAGGCCCATCTCTCCAGACCAACCAGAAAAATACAAAAAGAGGTACAACCCTGACTTCTGGTTGGTCTTCCCCTAAAAACACTGCGCTATGAAGCCTAGAGGCAAGGGAGTGCTGAACTACTGGGAACCAAAGAATTCAAGCCAAACATTCACTGCCTCTTTTCCCAATCATTCAAACCTCTCAGTCAGAGAAAGCCCCAGATGCAATTACTTCTCACTGAAGAAAGGTGCATTTCAACAGGCTGGTGATTATACATCTACCACACACAACACACAGTATACCCTGTAGCCACTGGGAACAAACCCTCCCCTCTTCCCCCAAAACTCACCCCCTCTCCAAACAGGGCACAGCAACTGCTTCCCTTCCAGACTCTCCCTCACGCCTGGGAGAAATGAAACAAGAAGGGGCAACTCCTCCATCAAAACCCCCCAGAGACTACAACTCACTTTACAAATTTGAATTGGTATATTTCATGCAGACTTAGACAAATCCCACCCACCACCAACACCAACAGGCCATCACTGTGAGCAAAGTTACACAAAATTACACTGCATATTTAATAACACAGCTATGTCAAGTTTCTACACCTATACCATGGTATATTTTCCTAATGACAGAAAAGAGAGAGGAATTAAAACCCAAATGTCCTGGGAAGCCTCCCTGACTCGTGACAGCAGTGTGGTCAGAGAGGGAGGGAGGATTCTGCTGAGCACCTCCTTCCAGAAAGGCAATAAGCATGGAGTGGTACCAGCTTTCACAACTCCCGAGTCAGCCCATGCCTCCATTCCTACAGCCTTCTCCTCCCCTCCATCCTACCTTCATCCCTAGAAAGAGAGAATGTCCCTGAGCCAGAGCAACAATACAGTGGGTAGGGCGTTTGCTTTGCACACAGCTGACCTGGGTTTGATCCCTGGCACCAACAGTCCCCTGAGAACCACCAGGAGCCAGGATTAAGCTTTCAGAACTGTTGGGTATGGCAGAAAAACCAAAACAAACAAGTAACCAGAATATCCCTGGTCCTCATAGGGCTTTTCAAAGACCACCTCCACTGTCCAAAATACTAATGCCTTGTGGCCCTTCTTCTGCACCAAAGGATATGGCAATAGGGTAGGCCTGAGAATTAGCTGTTGCTCCTTTTGGCTTATTCCAAATGAATCCTGTATTGCTCTTCCCTGAGCCCACAATTTCTCTCTGAGCCAGAGGAGAATGGTAGCCCACTTCCCACTCAACCTAATTTCAAGCATTTGGTTGGCAACCATTACATCTATGCATCCATTTATCCCCTTGCTGAGTCAGTTGCTTAGAGCACATAGAAAGTTCAGTAAATACACAGGAGTAAAGGGGAAAGACGTGAGAAAGGAAGAGATGGAAAATGACAAGAATGAAACCGAGTATTAAACTTTTTTTTTGAGTATTTAATCTTTTTTTTTTTTAAATGTCATTCCCAGGGCCAGAGAGATAGTACAATGGGTAGGGTTTTTGCTTTGCATGTAGCAGATGCCAGTTCTATCCCCATCACTCCCTATGGTCCTCCAAGCACCACCAGAAATGATTCCTAAGGGCAGGAGTAAGCCCTGAGCACCACTGGGTATGGCCCCCAAACCAAAAAGTATATATATGAAATCTAAAAACATAATAAAATGTAATTCCCCATCCCTTTTTGTTGTTGTTACCAATGACCAAGGGGTACACACACATGGTCCTGGTGCTCACATACCAGTTTGTAGTACAAACCACACACCTGACTGTGACGTCTAGACCCCAAATGGCAGGGCCACCAGTACTGCACTCAGCTAGAACTCACGATCTTATACCTGCAAGAGAGGCTTTTTGCTACTAAACTACCTAATCACTACTTTAAATATTTTTCATTCTCTCACTCTTGAGTACTTATTAATTCTTAGTATTCAACTAGAATTTTTATGTCAGTAAAAGATACTATGAACTAAAAAAACTGCTCCAAAGACTGGGGCACATGCTTTGCATGCTTGAGCTCCAGGTTCATCACCTAGCACTGTATGGTCCTCCAAGCATCACTGAGTATAACCCCTGAGCACCACTGGGTGTGCCCCCAAAACAAAACATACACAATTTCTTCACATGTAACCTCAGAGGGTTTGTATGTCTGAGAATTACCAATTGGGCCATATGTATTTCAGCCCCAACATCACATTCAGACATATGCCTTAGAGTCCAAGCTTGCCTCTGGCATCTCACCCCTATTCCATGTCAGTCCATCCTTCTAATAGTCATCAAACAGCTGGGCGTCCTCTGCAAGAAGGAGGGCAGCATCTACAGCCCATAAATCTTAAAAACAAGATATGGATATCAGAGAAAGAGACCATGTAAAGAGAAAGGTTCTTGCCTGCTGCCTTCCAGTGGAGTCTCTTAGTTTTCCTTATGTGTTTTGAGTACCTAAACACAACTCTAAGACAACTAGTATTCAAAATCATCTTCCAGGACTGCTCAGAATCAAGAAATCAAGGTCATGGAAGGAAAAATGGCAATATGTGGGCACAGGACAAAAACCTGCTTTCTCTCAATCATGAATCACTTCAGATGGAGGCTAGGGCTTACAATCTCATGTGTCCAATCATATGGGTCTAAATGTAAACATAAAACATAGGGGCTAGAGAGATAGTACAGCGGGTAGGGTACTTTCCTTGCATGGAGCAAACACGGGTTCAATCCACCAGCATCCCATATGGTGCCCCAGCCAGGAGTAAGTCCTTACCATAGTTGGATGTGACCCCAAAACCAAACCAAAACCAAACGAACACTAATCAATATATGTGTGTGTGTGTGTGTATGTGTGTGTGTGTGTGTGTGTGTGTATGTATTTGTGTGTATATGTATCGGAATTAAAACCAGACAAATTAACCAGACAAATCGCTCCACCAACTAAGAACAGCCATGCACCATCACCACAGAATTGAGAAAGAGCTATCAATCTGTCAATCCTGTCGGTGTCCGGGCCAGGTGAGGTTTCCCATGTTGAGAAATAGCACAGCAGGTAGGACGTTTGCCTTGCATGCTGACCGACCCAGGTTTGATTCTTCCACCCCTCTCAGAGAGCCTGGCAAGCTACCGAGAGTATCTTGACTGCATGGCAGAGCCTGGCAAGCTATCCGTGGTGTATTTGATATGCCAACAACAGTAACAACAAGTCTCACCATGAAGACATTACTGGTGCCCGCTTGAGCAAATCAGTGAGCAACGGGATGACAGTGATGGTGACAATGTATATGTATACACACACACACACACACACACACACACACACACACACACACACACACACACATATATCAGAAAAGCCCCAGCATCAAAAGCAAGTAGAATGTGCAGCTATGATAGATTATTTTATATAGAAGAGATTGAGAAGATGAATGAGATAAGGTCTACAAACTGTCTAGATTTCTTCTAGCTATGTAAGGGAGTGGGGGAGTGGGAAACTGTCAGAAATACCAGGAGTACCAGCCCTAGAACCTAGCTTCTCAATACACTGATTCTGGCATGGACCACCAGTGGCTTATACATAGATGTAGCTTAATTAACATAATATAAGGGGTTGTATAACTTTATTTAAAAAAAATTTGGGGCCACACCCAGTGGTGCTCAGGGCTTACTCCTGACTCTACACTCAGATATCTCCAGGCAGGGCTCAGTGGACCCCCCCTAAGCATTTCTGGGTGTGCCCACTCCTTTAACTGCATCATCAAAAATAAAAGAAAAAAAAGGGCTAGTAATAATACAAGCATATACTTATATTATCTTCCAGTGTTAGATAATCCCAAAGATAAACCTTTTTTTAAAAAAGAGTTCAAGATATCATCTACAGAGTTAGGGAAAAGACCCCCTAACTATGTGTCAGGAGAGCTATAACAAGCCAAAAGAGACCACAAGAATCATCCTTAGGATTATGAAAACACACAAGAGGACAAGACCTGAAGATGAATGTAAAAAAAAAAACAAAAAACAAAAAACACTACACGAGGTTTTTAGTGGGCCAGAGAGAGAAGAGAGAGAGAGAGAGAGAGAGAGAGAGAGAGTGAGTACAGAGTGTAAGGCCCTTGCCTTGCACACAGCTGACTCTGGTTCAAACCCTGGCACCAGTTATGGGTTCCCTGAGCCCCACTAGGAGTAAGCCCTGAACACAGCTGAGTTGGCCCAGAAACAAAAACAAAAGACCCAAGTTTTCAAAGATGTGGAAGTCAAGGATTTAACCAAAGGTCTTCATGCAGCAGAAGACTGGTAAATATTAGCTGCCACAGTCAGAGAATAGCACCAGTAATATTAAAATGTCAAGTTCTTCCTTATGTTGGCCCAAGACACCCAAACTCAGTTTCCTATGATCTGAAATGCTTCGTAACCAGGGCAGCCTCTGGTATCAACTTCTTTTACTGACACAATCTTCAGTTACAGCTGGGCTCTGTTCTGTAAGAGGTCGCCGATACATTCTAGAGGCAGAGGCTGAAGTAGTGGATTGACAGGGAACAGGGAACAAAGTTTGTCTATGTTCTTTGGCCCAAATTCAAGTACTGGAAACACATGGACCGTCTCTAATCCTCTACCGCGTACTCCCACTACAGCCGCACTGCTTCCTGAAGTTAGCAGAAGTCCACAGGACCAAGACAAAACTCACCAACACACCTGTCCCCTCCCACAGGCAATCTTGCTCTCCTACCTAAAACAAGCCCAAGCCTGGCCAAGTGGCTTTAAAAGGGCAGCATCGGGAAGGATGTAAAGAGGGGACAAGGCCTGATGGCTCCATTTTCTATCCTCTGCTCCCACACACTTAGGCCTCTCTACTCCCTGCTGGTCTCTCCTTCCCTCTTTCCTAGGATTGCTAGAATGATTTGTTCTAAACAGCGACAGGTTTATAGGTTAGCCGACACCTCCGCTCTGTGGAATTTTAATTAACTTCTCCCATCGTCAATATGCGAAGGAACCGGGTCTCCATTCTCTGAGGTCAGCAATGTGTTTCAGGTCCTGCTATATCAGCCATCAAATTGAAGAATTAATGACGTGGCTAATCGGCTGTAATTCTTCAGGAAGAAAAAAATTTGAAAGGGAGTTGTGGAAGAAGCAGGAGGAGGGGCAAAGGCTTCAAGTGATGAGGAGAAGGGGGCTGAAGGGGGCTGAGCAGAGGGGAGACCAACTCCCTCATAAAACAAGCGACAGACTTAAAACCAGTGTTGAAGACTGGCAGCCCTGCTGCATTTTCATTGATCATTTGGGTGGAGAGTGGAGAGGGAGGGAAGTGGGGAAAGACTCTTGGTAAATCCTGTGGCAGGGCAGGTTCAGAGAGAGAGAGGGCATTTGTGCACTCTACTGAAGAGGCTTGGCCTTGTCAAAGGAACCGAGAAAGCAGAAGTCAGGACACAAAACTCAACTCCTTCATAGGTACAGCTAGAAAAACAGCAGCCAAGCCAAAGGCAGGTCTAAAGCCAAGATCAAATCTTTAGCATCTCCAATACAGTCTCACTGAATCCATTCTCACCTAAGTGCTTTTGGATGAGACAGTGATTGGACCTGGGCCCTTATAACTGTCACAATGACCCCCTTGATAAGGTAGACTCCAGAGGATGCTTCCCAAGGGAAATGAACTACAGATGTGAGTTGTGAGAGGAGGTTGCCGCTATCATCCCAGGGGCTCTGAGAGACCTCTTGTTTGGAAGCAATCCCAGAGACATCTGCTCAAGAAGGGACACTCTTCTAATAACTGGACTCATTTACATTCTAACATAATCTTTTCCTTCAGATTTCTGTGGTTAGATCCTTAGAAAATTAGCCATAGAAGAGTATCTCAAACCACACATATATGAAGTGAGCTACAAACCACTAGTCTCTGGGCAGAGTTACAAAATCTCCAGGAGAGTCACTCAAAGCAACCCACAAAACAGAAGCAGGAGGTTTTCTAACCTACCTAAAGCTCATAGAATAAAAGCCTCATTATACAGGATAAAATCATATTCATAAAACCTCTCCCTTACCTGAGCAATGGGCTGATAGCAATGGACCAAACTCGATCTTCAGTCTGAATGGTGTGTAAGCACTGCCCCAGCCGTCCTGAGGCCAGAGGCCATACCTGGAAATAAGAGAGGAGATGCTCTAGTTGACACTGCCTGGGAGAGACATAAGGGGGTTTCGGGAAGAAGATATGGCAGATGGCACCACTGTCCCCACTGTGCAAGGAAGCAAAGACTCCTTTCTGTCCTAAATAGAGTTCAAGGTAAGGCGGAGGGCCTTCTCTAAACTCTGCTTAGCCTACCACTAGCTCTCAGTCCTGGCCATCTTCTCCAACTTCCACGTGATAGCCATTTCTTACCAACCAAGATTACACTGGGGTATTCGAAGTCCCATATTCTTCAGATAAAATCTGACTAGAAGAGTTGGTAGAGGGAGTTCCCCTCTCTCAGCAACCTCTCCATGATTGTGGATTCTTCCCTTTCACACCAAAATTTTACTAAGTGGGGGGGAGAGTAAGGAGAACAAAGACGGTCAAGGAACAGCACGGGTGGGGGGGGGGACAGAGAGCAAATTAGAGCAGAATAAGAGAAGTAGTAAGAAAGTTACAAAAGAAGGAGAGAAAAGAAGAAGAAAAAAGACTTCAAGGAAAGGTGGTGTGTTGTTGTTTATTTGTTGATAATGCTCAGGATTCAATGCTATTCATGTCAGCAGGGAATTTAGCACCTAGCATCACCAAAAGTAGCAGAAAAGCTTAACTCTTTTAAGCTTCCATATCTCCTACAGGTTAAAAATATTGCTGGGAGCAGACTATCTGGTCCCTATCAGTCAGGAATGTACATTAGCAGCCACTCTGGGCTTAACTCTAATCAACACTCACAGAGCCCTCTCAGCAGTCAGTGCATTTAGAAATCTCCCATTAGGCACAAGGCCCCCCTCACCTTACCCTACCCCAGATGACATAGGGAAATAAGCCTCTAACCAAACAGAAAGTAAACCTCAAATATACAGAGCTGTCCACAGACAGCAGCCAAGGAGAAATCTTGAGGCAGCCCGAGGGATCAATGACCTCTCAAGGTCCCTATAGTGCTATAAGGGGAACACACAAAACATAATCAGGACCTTACATGGAAAAACTTTAACATTCCTGGACCTTAAGTGATAGAGGGTGGTCCTGCCTTTGTGGGGTCACGTGTATCTCTTCCCCTACAAAAGGAGAAAGTACTTTAGATCTTGTGTGGGAAGGAGGGTATGAGCTACTTTTCCCAACATTAGGAAAAGAAAACAAGGAAAAGAAGATCCTGGGTAAAGAGAGTGAAAAAAAAAAAAGAGAGAAGAAAGAGAAAAAACTACTACAACTTTCCTGGAGTACCAGGATCCCGACTCTTCCAGATACAGTCAGTAATAACTAGATGCACTTCTTAAGTTCTCTTTTAGTTAGTCCCAATTTGGAAGTGAGGTTTGTCGTTTTTCTAATGCAAAATCCCCAGGAGGCAAGTTCTTGTCTGGGATATGAGACATGAGTACTCTAATCACAAAGTCTAGGGAATAGTCCTAGACCGGAATTCACAAGTCTCATCCCCTGAACAAGCCTCCTGTGCTCTTCCCCCATCACCACATGAAACAAGGGTGAATTCCTAAATCGTGCAAGCCACCAAACACAGCTCCTGATCCCCAGAAGTGGTTCAGGAAATATACTGCCAATTCTAAACACGGTCTCTGAAGAGTGGTTTTCCTGGCCTGCTCCTGCGGGATACTGTCCACTAGAAACAAGCGCATGCTGATCACATCTCTACCCTCATGATCAAATCCAAACAATTTGGAGAAAATCTAACTCAATGGAGAATGAACATTCATACAGTCCCTTTACAAAACAGATTAATATTATATATCAAGACCCTTAAAAATGACTAAAGCACCGGACTCAGCATTTTTACTGCTGAGAGTCTTTACTATGAAAATAATCCCAAAACAAAGAAAAACATAAATGGTGTAAATATTTTCTGAAGCCTGCAACTGTGAAAAGAGCATGTCTGAACTTCAGAATCAGATAAAACTGAATTTAATTCCTAGTTATTTATCTTTGATCTTCAGGATGTTCCAAAGTGGCTTAGCCTCGGTTTCTTCATGTGTAAAAAGGGAAATAGTACCTACCTCTGAGGGCTGCAGGGTGTAAGAATAAAGACAGGCATAAAGCACCTGCACTGCAGCACACAATTCATCATGGTGTGTGTTCTTAGTGGTTCTTACTATATAACATCCACAAACAGGAAAATGGCAGCTAAGTTATGGTGAGTCCATTGTGAAGGCATTAAAGATTCCATATATAATTTTTAATTAAAATGGAAAATAAAGAGCCAGAGCAATAGTACAAGGGGTAGGGCACTTGCCTTGCACAACACAGGTTCCATCCCCAGGTCCCTCAAGCCCACCCTGAGGACACAGCCAGGAGTAAGCCCTGAGCACCGTTAGGTGTGGCCCAAAAACAAAAAAGAAATGGAAAATCACGTGAAATATGGTAGGTATAACAGTGAGTATTCGCATCTAAAATATGAGACTCTGGGGCTGGAGCGATAGCACAGCGGGTAGGGCGTCTGCCTTGCATGTGTCCAACCCAGGTTCAAATCCCAGCATCCCATATGGCCCCCTGAGCACCGCCAGGAGTAATTCCTGAGAGCAGAGCCAGGAGTAACCCCTGTGCATCGCCAGGTGTGACCCAAAAAAAGCAAAAAAAATAAATAAATAAAATAAAATATGAGACTCACTTTGTGGGAAGAAATTATCCTGGAGGCTGAATTAACACAGGGACTCTAACTAAACACAATATTGTTACAAAATAAATAAGCAAAACCACACACTAAAAAATAAGGAGATGAGAAACCAATACCAAATGCTTCCTCCTTTATAAAGTCTCTCCTTCTATCCACACGTGGTCTTTACAGTCTGAACTTTTGGCCTTTCCCTTGACAGCCCCAGACACATCTTCCCACCCTCAGCATCACTGCACACATGTCTCACTCCCCTTTAAGGAAGGAGGCTCTATCTTCCGCACTTTGAAGAACTCCTGTGCTTTATACCCTAAAGTTCATGTACTAGAGCACCTGTATGAATTGATGAAAGAATAGAGAAAAGTGGAAGAAAAGAAGGAATGCCCAGTCCCAGCCTAATAGGCTACATCTCAGGATAAAACCAGTCTCACTAAAGCCCACCCAGGGAGGCACTCCAAGCTAAGTCACAGTAAGTTCGAAATTAGAGCTGGGAGAAGGGAAAGGAGGTCTCAATGGGTAGCCCTAGCTCAGAAACTTTTCTTTTTTTGCTTTTTGGGTCACATCTGGCGATGCACAGGGGTTACTCCTGGCTTTGCACTCAGGAATTACTCCTGGAGGTGCTCAGGGGACCATATGGGATGCTGGGAATCGAACCTGGGTTGGCCGCTCGCAAGGCAAACGCCCTACCCACCATGCTATCGTTCCAGCCCCCCTAACTCAAAAACTTTGCAGAGAAAATGTTCCAGTTCCCTTTGCCCCAATAAAAGAAATCTCTTTCCTAAACAGTACATATCTGGCAAACTTCCAGAAAACAGGCTATAGATGTTCACAGGCAAAGATGACTAAGTTCTTTAGAAGATTCATGCATATGTATAAAAGCATGAAGAGTAGCAAGTTCCAATGAAAATAAATGAAGAGTCAATTAGAAAAGTTAACTATAGATAATGTAGAAATGAGCCAAGAAGATGCAGTCAACTAAAAGAAAACATAACAGATATAAAGGAAACAACCAGCACCTAGAAATTCAGGGACAAAATGAGCTGGTTTGGTGGTCCTTAGGGTGCCCGAAGATAACTATAAAAAAACCCTCCAAAGGAAAATGATGTACTACAGTGATATTTATTTAGTTAGTTAGTTAGTTTTGGGTTTGGAGTTACACCTGGTGGTGCTCAGGGGTTACTCCTGGCTCTGTGCTCAGGAATCACTGCTGGCAGTGCTCAGGGGACATACGGAATGCTGGAGATCCCAGATCAGCTGCATGAAAAGCAAACACCCTCCCCACTGTACTACCTCTTTGCCCCGTAAGGTGGTAATTTTTAGAATCACAGGAACCTACTTTGGGCCAGGGACACAGTTTCATATGTGGTCAAAGGGACTTGTTTCATATGTGGTCAGTGCCAGTTTGATCCCTGGCACCAGAAGGTCTCTTGAACACCACCAGGAATGATCCCTAAGCACAGAGTTTAGAATTGCGCCAAAGGACTACGAGTTTTGGTCCAAACCATACCCCAATCCCCAATGTCCCCAATAAGTACCTATTTTATTGTTCAAAAAAATCTAAGTCACTAAATAGGACTGAGTCAGTACATGAAACATAAAACTAAATGCTTTTCACCCTGCAAAGCCTGGTTCAAATCCCCAGCACCACATATGGCCCTCTATGTACTGCCAGGGGTCACTGCTGAACACAGAGCCAGGAGTAAGTCCCAATCAAATTCTTGGGCCATAATCCCAAGGCATTATGGCCAAAAAACAAACAAAATATGAAACTAATTTCAAAATCCCAAATAACACTGCCAACCTTCAAACTGTTACCAATATCCAGAAAGTTGTTTTATGGTGCTCTGGATATCAGAGCACACGGTGGCACAGAAGAAAAAGAAGTCAAGGGTAAGCTTGAGGCCATGACAAGAAGGTGCCAGAATGAGATGAGATAGGAAGATCCAGGTCACACATGCTAAAAGGGTTTTCAGGCAAACTGATTTATAAGATATAGAGCAAGTTATATGCTATAAAGCTATAGAACAACACCAATCTCTCTGCAAGATATGGTACACGGCCAAGGGCCAGAGAGATAGTACAAGGTATAAGTAAGATGCTTGACTTGCATGTGCTGACCCCAGTTTGATCCTTGAGCACCATCAGGAATAGCCCAGGAAGAAAAAGAAAAGAAAATTAGAAAAGCTAAAGAAGGTATGTGGTGGGAGAACTGGGAGTACCTGACAGGAATTTCAATGCCTGTATTGGTCCTAAACAATTTTTGGATTTTTCTCAGACTACCTAAGATGACGTTTATGCCTCTCTGAAAGAATACAAAGTGTAGGGAAGAAAATAGTAGAGAGAAACATGTTTATTCCTTCCTTTTTACATAGATTAGCAACATTTTTACATGATGGAGTAATTGCCATTGGGTACAGATTGTCAGTAAAGTTAGTGAGAAAAAAAATTTCGTTTTCCCTCTCCTGAGTCCCCTCCCTATGTGTCTAGAGGTCCATTTGCTGACACAAACAAGCATTTTGCTCTTATTAGCATCATGGAGTCTCCAGATGCTGAGAAACAAATACACGAGATACATCAGGCCTTCTGCACCATCAACTAAATTGTCATTAACATTCCCAGCGTGGACCCAGTGGACCAGGCATGTATGGGTCTGCCTAAGGCTGCCAACAGAGGGATGGAGAAAGAGGGTCTTCTCCATCTCGTGGGTGGGCACCTGCCTGACCCAGACATGGATGAGCAAAACCCATAAAGCAGGAGTTATGCAACTTATCAGCCTCATTCTAGTATGCCTTGGCAGATGTCTGACTGTTGACCAGACAATCTGGCCAAGACACAACAATCAACACCCTTCCCTCATCATCTTTCTTTTGCTTACTGACCACATAACTCTCCAGAGAAGCAGGAAAAGCACATTTTAATTATCAGCTTGATTGCTTATAAACAGGTGGTGAAAAATTAACCTCCCTAAACAGAGAGCAAGCAAAAAGAGAGAGATTTTAAAATAAAATATTGGGGTTAGAACTTAACCCACAACTTGAGAAAGCTCAGCTCAGGGAGGAAAAGCTGGCCAGGCCCTCTGCTTTGGCGTTCACGCCACATTTCAAGTGAGTGGCAAGTTTCCCAGCCACCGTCCACTCATTTCCCAGTCCAGCTGGCAGAGACACAGCCTGGCATGGTAAGCTGCATGCCAGAGGCACATAAGTGAGTCCTTTATTGTGTTGTACCCCTCCCCGCTCTCACCCAGTGCTCGCAGCCAATCCTAAGATTCGAGGCCCTAACCACCCTCTCTCAACCCACTCCCTATAGACAGAAAGGAGTACCTATGTAAGGGGAAGAACACCTCACCTTGGCCGTCCTGTCCCTGGAGCCACTCACAATGATGCCCCCTTTGCAGTCCACACAGTTCACCTCCTGTTCATGAGCCGAGTACTTGACAGTG
This sequence comes from Sorex araneus, assembly GCF_027595985.1. Lineage (NCBI taxonomy): Eukaryota > Metazoa > Chordata > Mammalia > Eulipotyphla > Soricidae > Sorex > Sorex araneus. Next base: position 25,330,936 of record NC_073312.1, on the reverse strand, counting down.
AAGGTGCTATGAATCTTATGAATGCCAATCTTCCCATCTCTAGAAGAGAAACAAGGAGCCCACCCCAACAGCCAATTATTCACGCTGCAGGAAGGGGAAATATCTACAGAAACAACCCAAATCTCCACTGATGTTCAAATTTGCATCGGGTAATTCAGCCCAGTAAGTTGCTGAGTATCTAAATACCTTTACTCCTTCAGGTCAGTTAGGGCGAACTGAGCTGTGAGACAAAACAAATTTCCCCCTGTTAGTATCAAACTCTGCTTCACATTTCATTGAAGACTCTCTATTTTCCCCCCTCAGGTTAACCCTCCATATTTTACCACTGACAAATACCTATGCTTTAGATGAAGATGGGGGAAAAAACACTACTCCTTCCCATATTCTTTCTGATCTCTTTGAAGTTGAGACAGAAAGTCAGAGACAAAACGACAGGCAAAGGCTCCCTCAAGAATATACTAAGGAAGTAGAAATGGAAAAGATAAGACAGGGATTAGGAACTTGCCTAGTACAAGGCTGACCTGGGTTCATCCCTGGCACTCATTATGAGTCCATCCCTGGCATCCCATACGGTTTCTTGAGCACTGTCAGGAGTGACCCCTGAGAACAGAGCTAGAAGTAAGCCCTGAGCACTGGTGGAAGTGGCAAAAAAAAAAAAAAGGAAGTATGGCCAGAGAGACAGTATAGTACTTGACTTGGTCAACCCAAGTACTATCCCTGGCAACACATATAATTCAGCTAAGCAAGCACCTGCAGGAGCGGTCCCTGAGTAGAGCCAGGAAGAAGCCATGAGCAAAATAGGGGATGGTCCAAAAACTAGGGACCAAAAAACAAAAGAATACTAAGGAAGTAAGTAGAAGTCAGGACCTGTAGTACTCACCCTCCTGCACTGATAATATGTGAGTTGGCCAGCACAAAGTGGCAAACATCCTCATCATGTCCAGCAAAGACTCCCATGGGCCGACGGTTCAAGCTGGCACCATCCGGGCGGAACTGATAGGCCAATATGAAATTAGCTTGGGATATGTACAGAGAATCACCTTCTAGCTGCATCCAGGGCATCTGACTGCAGAAATGAAAAGCAAAATTTGAATGTTATAAGATACAGCATAAAAAAATCAACTCCAATCTTTGCAGTGGCTGAGCAAGCCCCAACTCAGCAAGATAACTTACAACACCAAGTTTCCATCAAAATCACCTACCACTAGAAAACTCTCAGTTTCATGGTGCCCTAATTTTCTCTGGATTTTCTTTTTAAAAAGAATTAGAATTAGGGGCTGGAGCGATAGCACAGCGGGTAGAGCATTTGCCTTGCACTCGGCCAACCCAGGTTCGATTCCCAGCATCCCATATGGTCCCCTGAGTACTTCCAGGAGTAATTCCTGAGTGCAAAGCCAGGAGTAACCCCTGTACACTGCCAGATGTGACCCAAAAAGCAAAAAAGAAAAAGAAAAAAATAATTAGAATTAAAAGGATAAATACCCCCCCCTCTCTTAAATCATTTTGGTTTTTGGATTACACCCCTAAGTGCTAAGAGGGAGGAGGTTACTGCTGACTCAGTGCTGAGAGGTCATTCCTAGTAGTGCTAAGAGGGCTATTTGGAGTCAAGAATTGCAACCTGGACTCCTACATGCAGAGCATGCACTCTAGCCTTTTGACCCCTTACATGTCACTTTTAACTGGGGAGTGCTTAAGTCTTGAATCACTTGCAAGCAAGACTTTTTGTAGCTAAGTAAACCTTAGTAAATTCAATGATTGGGTTAAAAAGAAACTTTTCAGTCAGATGAAGTAACTTGCTTTCATTCTGCATTCTCACTGATCTTAAGTGAAAATGGCAAATTTAGAGGTTCGAAGACTCCCATGTATTCTTCTCTAACAGACAATTAAGATATGGTAGAGAAACATGAGCCTTGGTAAGCTCCATTCCCTGGTTCTACCTACTACAGCCAAGGGACATTTATAAGGGAAAGGAATAAAACTACTTAAGAAAGGATGTTAATGTACTGATTAAATGCCTATATCCTCGTGGGGGTATCTACCTTTTTTATCAGAAGGTAAGTCTGGCAGAGGAGAAACACCGCCCCAGAGCAATCTACCACAGCTCAGCAGTTACAGAGATAGTCACCTTTTGTAGGCAGCAGGTAAGAGAAATCCACAAATATTGAAATATTTCTTCAATGTTAGGCACTTGCCTTTGCACACACCTGACCCTGTTTTTAATCACCGGCACTGCAAATGATCCCCTGAGCACTAAACCCTAAGCACCATGGGCTGTGACACACAAATATTCCCTCTACAATCTAGCAGGAGGAATAAAGTCAGACACCACAGGCCAACTCCATGGCGTGGAGTAAGCCTTCCAATCAAAAGGACTGCAACGCACTGTGCTCTCAGGTAAAGCCTAAGCTCCTTGCCCAGGACAGAGCTGAACAGTGTGTCCTACTCGATCTACCAAGAGAGTTCCAGAACCACCAGACCTCCAGCAAATTTTAAGGACAGCTGATTCATCCCCATTTGCAGAGATACTATCTCCCACTGCCAAGACTGAAAAAACTGGGCTCTGTTTCTTCCCCCAGACTCCTTAATACAAGCGTCATGGGAATGTGGAAAAGTTCTGCAAATTGACTTGTCGGGTCATTAAATGCAGCTTGGACTTTGTAGGAACTGAGTTCCTTCTCGTGAGGCTTTTACAAGCGTGTGTATAAGAAACATATAGAGTGTAGGTTAGAGTGACACAGTGTAGAGCATGTACAGATGCTGCATTCTAAGTCATTCTTCACATTCCTCTTCAACATCCTCTTCTATGGGTTTTCGGCACACTCAAGCGGGCAAAAAGCAGAAGGAATTGGAATTCATGTGTTTAGAGTCGTCTGGTACCAGTTATTTGCCTAGGACAAGAAACCAAGTTCATGCCAGGTAACAGTGGAGAATCCCAGTCCAGTAACTGTTTTTGTGTGTTTATTTGTCAAACTGCTCAAAACCAGATCAAAAAAGATGTCAGGACCAAAGCTTGATAGAGAAATAAACTCATCTGTCTGCCACTAAGTGGTAAGCAGAGAATAGAATAACGCCTTTCACATTACAAATGCACCTTTCTTCCCTTTATTATTTATTTACCAGTGCTACTATCACTGCCACAAAATTAAAATGGTGTGGGTGGAAGTCGCAGAAACTGGGTGAACATAAGCAAGAGAGAAAGGTCATCAACAAAGGAGCCTGCCTACATCAATCAGCACAAGCAGAGGCCAACCTGAAATGAAGAATTATAATGTTCCCTATCTATTTCAGAAGCCAAGAGTGAAGATATTACTTCCGAGAGAGAAAATTTAAAAACTATAAAACAAACTAAGCTGAAATAGTGATTTCACTTATTTCTTTGAACGCGGTGTACTAACAGAGGTTACTGCTGATGGTAGGATTAAAGATAAGGGTTTTTTTTTTTTTACTTTTCAGTTTTGTCACTTTTTATAATAAATACTTTATTTACAATCATAAAAATATGGAATCTGCTCAAATAAAGTACTCTTCAAGTCACCTTGACTTATAATACTATTAATGAGGGCTTCATGCATATGATGTGACAATACCATATCACCACCAAAGTATCCTCTTCCCTCTACCACTGTCTCTGTGTCTCCCTTACCCTACCCTACCCCATGCCCCATCCTCCCCTACTGTGGTAAACTCAGCTCTGTAGACCAGTTCTCAGTCCTGTTGCCTTTGGCCATTTTTTCACTCCCTAACTATGTTTCTTTACATCCAATATAAGTGAGATCATTCTGTATTTGTCCATAATGCCTTTTTTAAAAATATGGAAAGATTGTCCCTCTGATAACACCTTTTTTGTCATGTTTAAAGGATCACCTGGGCCATACCACCCAAGGCAGACACATGTTGTAGCTAGGTTCAGATTTTCCACTCTCGGCAGGGCTTTCTTATCTTTAAAAGAACTAAGAGAGCACTCACCTGCACTTCCACTTCAGCAGAATCCCCTCTCGGCAGCGCCCCAACCTCCAGTTCTGAGACACCTTCACCCGTTCCTTCACTGGGATACTTGCCATCCTATGTCAAGACAGAACAGACAATCTCATCATTACAGCTTGTTGTCAACCAGAGAAAATGCCAGGGCCCTACTGTGTCAGCTCTCAAGAACATACATACTGTTTCTTATATGCAAAGGAGTTAGGAAATAAAAAAAGAGTAACTCTTCTCTCTCCATATTAGGAAACTATGAAAGCCAAAAAAAGTGTCTATAATGATGCCAAAGCAATATATCCTAGGGCCAGACCTGTAGTTCAGATCACTTGAAGTCCAGAGGTCTCCAAATTAATTTGGCCTTCCTTTTCAGGAAAAATAATTTAGTCAAAATCTCTCTAGATAGATGCAGTGACCCCAGGGGGTGGAGGAAGGTACTGGGGAAAGGTATCACTTACTTTGGGAAACACTGCTAGAGTCAATGATAACAGGCATGTTCAGGCTAAGTGCTACACTTTTGGCGGGAGGGTGTCATGCCGGGGTGGTGCTCAGGCCTTACTGCTGACGATGTACTTAGAACACAGGGAGCACTCCTGGTGAGCTCAGGGAACCATATGGACTGCTGGGGATAAGACCAAGGCAGCAGCATGCAAGGAAAATGCTCTACCTGCTGTACTAACTCTTAGGCCAATAAAATCTTCATGGGAAAAATTAGATTCTCTATAAAATCTTTAGGGGAGAAGTCGCACAGGGTTGTGGTTAGGAGAATACTGCCTGCTTGGTGCTCAAGGAGCTATGATGCCAGGGAATCAAACCCAGGTCTCCCGCATGCAAAGTCAAATGCACTCAGTCCAGGGAGCTGTCTCTCAGTCCCCTACCTATCAAGCCTTCCCTGCAAATTTCTCCCAGACACATGAGAGATCACTTGTCCTTATTAACCTGTCTGCCTGAAAAGTCAATAGGTGAAGGTCAAATTATAAAATTGGACATCCAGACCATAGAAGAACACAAAGGGGACAGAACCTGTGTATTTCGGAATTGGGAGGAGAGCACACCTCTTACCCTCTGGTCACTTAACTGCCATTCTAGAACACTTTACTAAGGGTCAAAGCATTCCCCCACAGGCCTATCCCAAGCACGCTTTTACAGCCGAAGCCATCAACTCTCCAAACAGCAGGTGCAGGCATCCTCTCCCGTGGCCAGCATCAAAGTCACGACACCTGCCTGAGTCCCGCCAAACAACCTGCACCTCCTAAAACCATTCCACAGGCTTGCTACTTGAGTTTTTCCTTTTCCTTTTTTAATTCTAGTTGGAGTAACATGGTTACAAATTAGCTTTTTTTTTTTTTAATCCCTTTTGTTCATTCAATCCTCTTTGATGCTTAGTTTCCCTAACTAAAAGCCAAATCCCATCTGTATTTTTACTGGCTTCAGCATGTGAAAAATCAGGAGGAATTAAAAAAAAAAAAAAAAAAAACCTTCTGTGGGGCCATCACAGTTCAGTCAAAGCAGGTCCCAGAACAAGGCAGCAGGAGTGTCTAAGGAGACAGGAGCAAGAGTCCCTGGGAGTTCAATCAGGATCCCTGCTTTCATCTCAAAATGTTCTCTGATTGGTCTCTACAATAGCTACCAGGAACAAATGGGGCCCCCACTTCCCCTAAAAATTATTTGTGCCCTGTAAATAAACCTCTTGCATGGCTATTAATGCAAGGAGGAATCTCTAACCTGAACTGTGGGCCTAGTGGAACTTCCATTTTCCCAGCCCTTCTTCTCTTGCCTCAGGCTCTTTTTCCACTTGGGCCCCCCTCTCTGAGCTTTCCGGCACTTAGTCACCATTATACTTTGACTGCATTCCTAGGCGCATGACCTATTTTAAACAAAAACAATACAACATGCACCCATGGTAAACTATCAGGCCCCTTAAAATCTTGGCAACAAGTGAGTCCAGGGGACAGAAATTAATCTAGGCAGTTATCTAGAGTTCCCTTTCATTTCACCTCTCCTCATTCACATCCTCAACCAAAAAGCAAATAAATAAACCTAAAGTCGGGGGGAGGGTGGGGGGTGGGCTGGGGAGGGAAGGATAGCTGAAGGCAATGAGGGAAACGTGGGTACTTGGGAAAGATCTTAAACTTGCATAGTCTGTAAGATCAAAAAAAAAAAAAAAAACAACTCCTGGATCAAAAAAACATTGCCCTTCCCTGCCGCATCTTGAAGTTTTATTTTCCCTAATGCCACTGATGCTGCCTACCTGCATGACTGGCATGATTTTCATCAGTATAATTTCCTGCTGACTTAGGAATTCGGGAAATTCTGCCCAATGTATAGAATAAGGCCATCTTAAGGGGCACTACGCTAAGAAGGGCAGGACAAAACAATGCAAAATGATGGTTGGAGGTCCTGGAATTTTAACTTTACAGTCTCCTGATTTCTTTGATCTTTGATCTTCTTGTTCTCCAGTAAGAAGATCCCTCCCCCCATACTGCCTGTGTCCAACAGGTTTTGACCAACAATATTTTACTTTAATCTACAAGTATTTAAACAGCCCAAGACAAAAAAAGTTCTAACCCTTCATATACATATGTGTATGTGTCTTTCAGGGACACATCCAGTGGTGCTCAGGTCTTATTCCTGGTTCTGTGCTCAGGAAGCAGTCATGGCAGGGACTGAACAGCGAGTGAGCTGCATGCAAGGCAAGTCCATTAACCCCTGCAATACCTCTCTGGTCTCCCTTTATTTATATTTGCATTAGATTAAACCCTCCAAAGGTCTCAGTATACTTAGGGTATGGGGGGGGGTTGTTTAATTTGGGGACCACACCGAGAGGTGCTCAGAGTTTACTCTGGGCTTACCATGAGAAGTTAACAGTGCCTATTACGGTAGGTTCAGTCTAAAGAAGAGATGGAGAGGCATGTTTTGTAGAGGCAGAAGTAGAGCTTACTCTGTGCTGTGGGATCACTCCTGGTGGACTCAGGGGACATATGGGGTGCTGGAAAGTCAAACCTGGGTCAGCTGTGTGCAAGGCTCCAGCCCCAAGTTGGTCTTTCTTTAATTAATTTTTTAAAACATTGCATTAAATTTGCTTACACCTTTAAGTGAAGAGAAAATGGAATAGCCCCATGCCCTAGGGGGGAAGCTATAGGGAACATGCCTCCATGGTAATGTATAAGGAATGTCTATATCATCTACTCTCTTGAAAGGTCTTCAAATGTCAACTTACTTTACTCATTTAACCCCATTTTCATAGGCCAACGGGCTCCCGCAAGCTCACCTCTTCTACCTTCAGTCATACATCCACACCTTCACCTATTGCCGCCAGCATCAACCTGCCTTTGTCTCAGATAATTTCTTCTTTCCATCCTTCATGATCAGCTGAAACCTCTACTTCTGCCTCTACCAAACATTCCTCTCAATTTCATCCTTAGACCGAACCTACCATAATAGGAACTGTTAACTTGTCATGGCTTTATGTCTTGTTTATCCAATTCAGTTATAAATTCCACAGGACTGAGTCTTAAGTCTCTTAGCGCTTCAAAAGTCTCTGTCAACTAGAATGCTACAGAGCAGTAGTATACCAGGAATCCTGAACAAGTCTTTTCAACTTTCTTTTAACTAAAGATCCACATGTATGAATATTTCTGTCAGAAAAACTACCAAGTCATAAGGTGGCTCCTGACACAAATCTGCTGCAAATACAAGATTGCCTGTTCAGAAAAACATACATGAAGTGATCTCAAAAGGATGAAAGGAAACAAGTCCCAGCAGTAATGTTCTGTTCAAATAGTAAAATATACTGTTACTCTAAACTACCTGATGGCAGTGAACAAGTGAGAAGTGTTAACAACCATGGGATTTTCAATGTTCTGAAACTTCATTTTAAAGGCATTTGCCCTTTATGGGCTGGAGAAATAGCACATTGGGTAGGGCGTTTGCCTTGCACGCGGCCAACCCGGGTTCGATTCCCAGCATCCCATATGGTCCCCTGAGCACCGCCAGGGTAATTCCTGAGTGCAGAGCCAGGAGTAACCCCTGAGCATCGCCGGGTGTGACCCAAAAAAAAAAAAAAAAAAGAAAAGAAAAGGCATTTGCCCTTTAGTAGCTCTGTCGCACTGTCATCCCGTTGTTCATTGGTTTGCTCGAGCAGGCACCAGTAACGTTTCCATTGTGAGACTTGTTGTTACTGTTTTTGGCATGTCAAATATGCCACAGGGAGCTGGCCAGGCTCTGCCATACAGGTGGGATTCCCTCAGTAGCTTGCCCGGCTCTCCAAGAGGAACGGAGGAATCGAACCCGACCGGCTGCATGCAAGGCAAACACCCTACCAGCTGTACTATCACCCTTTAGTATACTAATACAAATTCTAACGGTATAAAAAAGAATGTCTTAGAAACAAAAGGTGCAAATCATGGCCATGGCATAATAGGCACCTTGACAGATACTGCTTAGGAACTGCTTAAACAAGAGTTCTCAAAGTACAGTTCTCCAGCAAGTCACCCTTTCAACAATGCCTTCAAGATTTTCAAGAGCCAGGGCTGGAGGGATAGAACAGCGGGTAGGGTGTTTGCCTCGCACGTGGCCGACCCGGGTTCGAATTCCAGCACCCCATATGGTCCCCTGAGCACCGCCAGGAGTAATTCCTGAGTGCATGAGCCAGGAGTAACCCCTGTGCATCGCTGGGTGTGACCCAAAAAGAAAAAAAAAATTTCAAGCACCTCTCATATCTCTTCGTTCTCAACAATGAAAAACAAATTATCAAATGCTTCCTTTCCAGCAGGTCTGACTTTGGGAGCAGGGGGGGGACTCCAAACAATAATAGTGAGTTTTTTGTTGAAATATTGAATGTAATCAAAGTAAAGAGAAAGTAAAGTGAAATTTATCAGCTACACAGGCGGGGCGAGGGGTTAGGGGGGTGGGGGGGAGGTTTACTGTGGTTCTTAGTGGTGGAATATGTGCACTGGTGAAGGGATGGATGTTCGAGCATTGTGTAACTGAGACTTAAGACTGAAAGCTTTGTAACTTTCCACATGGTGATTCAATAAAAATAAATAAATTAAAAAAAAAAAGATTTTCAAGTGCCTGGACAAGAGCACCTTGAGCTCTTCCTAAAAATGGTATATACCACATCTTCTAAAATCCAACCAAAGCCTCCAAATTCTTATGCTAGACAGAGGTTCAAAGGAAAAACTCCAAGCAGATAAAATATCGTAATGTGACACTCTTCATGTAAAAGCTGTCCAAGTAGGGGCCAGAGTGATAGTACAGCAGGTAGGGCACTTGCCTTGCAAGCAGCCAACCTGTGTTCAATCTCTGACATCCCATATGGTACCTCAAGCACTACCAGGAGTGATTCTTGAGTACAGGGCCAGGAGTAACCTGAGCAGCACAGGGTATGGCCCATACACAAGCAAAACAGAAAGGTATCCAAGTAGTTTCAGAAACATATTCCTTATCCCTTATACAAACTTAGGATTTAGAACCTTGTTCACATTCATATTCATTTTCACTAGTAATTGGTCAAGTTATGTATTCGCAGGACACTTGACTGGGGTGTGTATTCTGCAGGTGTTAAGAGATAATAAACAGGGGACATTTTTATGATCAAAACATTTTTATCTATGTTCGCTGAAGTAAGTTGAAACACCCCTCTATCACAGGGCTGACCACTAACTTTAACTCAACAATGGACACTGAATCCCCAAGAGGGGAGGCAGAGCACAGCATTTCCCTTTCTCTGAATCAAAACCCACAAATATAGCTGAATTAGCACTTTCTAAGAATAAGTAAGAGTGGGGAAGATGCTACTGTTGTTGTTTTTTAACAAAACATTCTCCATTGAGTTATGAATTAGTTCCACCAGACTCAGAAGTGGACTTTGTTCTCATCGCTTCAAAATGACTTTTCTCTGGGCTCCCCATATGAAATGTGGGAAACAATTCTACTATCCTGCTTCTCAGGGTTTGGATTTTTTGTTTCTTTGTTTTTAATCTTGTAACTGTGTTCCATATTAATCACCAAAGCAAGTTTTCGGCTAATGGGGCCAGGTTTCAAAATCCCTGGTGCCCTTTCTGCCTTGATGCAGGAACAGGGAGGACATGAACCAGAAGCCACCCAGAAAGTTTTGACATCTCCAGTTTCTAGACTATTATGATAGTCAACCTCCAGCCAAAAATAAGCAATGAATGAAAAGTTCTTCCTAAGTAACTCACTTCTGAGGCAGGCCCTCATAAGCACACACATGACCCCTATCTAAATCTTAACTCACCTTTTCAATACTGACTTTAAAAGGAAAGTGCACAAAACATGGGACTTCAAAACTGGAGCTCCAGGAAAAAAAAAAATAATCAAAGAAAACTATTTTCTACAAAGACCCATAGTGAGCAGGGGAAGTATTTCTTTCATTGAAAAAGCTTTCAAGGAACAGTATCTCAATATATTTACTATAAAACAATTTAATTTCCCTGTCCCATCACCTGCCACCCCATTCCCATTCCCATCCCCCAGGGCCCTCCCACCCTCCTACCCCCAGCCCACAGATTGTGGATTTCCTCTCATTCTTGGCAGAGTTACCAGAAGAAATATAATACCCCCTTCGGACTGCTCCCAACAGCTGCTGGAACAAGAGGGGGAGCTTGGGGCATCCTTCCAAAGCTGCCTCTAAAAATGACCATTCTCCTGCCAAGCCATGCAATCAGTAAGCATAAGATTCCTCTTGCTCTACTTTTTTTTTAAGCAAGGGGAGACTGCAAAAGCAACCATGTCCACTAGACCAAAATACAAAACACAGAAATGTTTCTATTCCATCTGTTCTCAACTCTGATGCCAAGTTGAAACATATGTACAGAACACCACTACTGATCTTAAAACAATCCTTCATTACGTCACCAGAAATTTTCCTAAAGGTTTATTAGTTCAAATACACCTATTTTCAAGCTAAGATTCTTATCAAACTCCTATTTAATGTAATCCCCTTGTTTCTGGTCACCTTCCCAGTACCATATTACTTACACACACACACACACACACGTGCACGCACACACATGCATGCACACACAGACACAAACGTGCGCGCGCGCACGCTCGCACGCACACACACACACACACACACACACACCACCTCCTTTCAGGTCAAGAATTTTGTAAAACAAAAGTCTCATAAACTCACCAATAGCTATAACTATACCCCAAGATTCTTCCCCTTCCTCAACATCATCATACCGTAAATACTCTTCAATTATGTCTAGAAAAGCCCCATCACCAGGCAGTGGAGAGACTTCCACTTAGCCTCAGTGTCTCAACTGGGACCACCAACAAAGAAGTTCACTAAGGGCAAAGGCAATATCTCTCTTTACAGAGGAGAACTGGACAGAGTCTCAAGCATCATTCCCAAAGGTGACAGCAGGGGTTGAATGAGGACCGTGAAAACTGTACAGGGTGGGGGGAGGGGGAGCGGGGAGAAAATATAATGTAAAGAATGATTTGGAATCGGGGCAGGAGAAGGTGGAGGGATGAACTGACTGACCCCAAATGTCTTTTCCATCTCTAACTCCTATGATTCTTTGACCTCCAATTCTGTGCTGTGCACAAGGAATGGAAAGTCAACAGACATGGTGATGTTTTGGCAGTCTGCTCTTGTCATTTAGTGGCCTTTGCATGTATTTTTTAAGGTGTTTCCAAACCCTGACTTCATTTCACAGTTGTCACCTTTCTTAGCAATCTGAGCTCATGTCAAATACCAAAAAAGAAAGAGAAAGAATGTACTGGCAATTAATTGTGGACTAAAGAGGCCCCATTGGGTGGCCCAGATTTACAGGAAGGGCAATGACTTGGATTTAAAACAAAACTAACTCAAACCTCTAATAAAGGATAAGCTTTCTCCAACTAGTCTAATATCAGTTTTACATACCATTAAAACAGTCATAGGATTCAAGATTCATATTCATTTTCCCCCTTTGCTTTCTTTCCTTTTTCAGTGCAGGGATCAAATCCAGGGCCTCACACATGGAAAGCATGTGCTCTATCACTGAGCTGCTTCCCCAGCCTTTTGTGTTTTTTCTTTTTGAGTCACACCCAGTGATGTTCAGGGGTCACTCCTGGCTCTGTGCTCAGGACTTACTCTTGGCAATGCTCAGGGGACTATATTGGAAGCAGGGAATCGAACTCAGGTTGGCTGAATGCAAGGTAGACACCCTACCTGCTGTATTGTCGTTCCAACCTCTGCAGTTTTGTCTTTTTCGCTTCCCCAGACTTTTAAAATTTCATTTACATAATTAGGGGAGCCATGTGGCACCAGGAACATGCAAGGCATGGGCTTCAGCACTTTTTCCTCTCTCTCTCAGTCCCCATAAACGCATTCTTAATTATCATCATCTTGTTGCATTGGTTACAATCGGTTTATTTAAATCTGAGTGAAAGGTCAAATCTCAGCAAAAGAAAGGATGCTCAAGAATAAACTAAATCTGGGGGCTAGAGAGTTAGTACAGTGGAGAAGGCACTTGCCTTGCACACAGATAACCTGAGTTCAATCCCTGGCACCACATATGGTCCCCTGAACCCTACCAGGAATGATTCCTGAGCAGAGAATCAGGAGTAAGCCCTGAACACCACCAGGTGTGACCCAAAACTAAAATAACAAATACCAAAAACAAGAACCAAATCTTTAGATGTTCAACCTCATCTGATGGTTAACACACATGAAATAAATTCTGAAGTTTAATAAATGCATGTTTGTATACAGCAAGGTGAGACATAGGACACCACTCACTGAAAATTCAAAACTCAACTTTCTCCTATTTTCAAATAGTTGATATCACCTTAAATTTTGAAAATTTAGTGGAATTTAAGTCTCAAAAAGAATCTCACTAAATTTTCTTTCCATGGATGTAATTCAGGACCAGATATTAATCCAACACCAGAGACAACCCAGAGTTAAGTTAAAAATGTCACATATGGGCCAGAGAGCTCAATGGGTTGGAGCACATTCTTTGTATACGGGAGGCACTATATGATTCCCAAGCACTGCCAGGAATGAACACTGAGCTGGAGCAGCCTCTAAGCATGGCAAGGTATAACCAAAATAATAGTAACATTTTAAGATATTGTCACACAATGGTAATTTTCTTTGTTAAATATTCAACAAAGGGGCTAGAGCAATAGTACAGCAGGTATGGGGGCTTGCCTTGCACATGGCTGACGACCAGGGTTAGATCTCTGACATCCCATATGGTCCCCAACAGAAGTGATCCCTGAGCACAGGGCCAGGAGTAAGCCCTGAGCACTGCTGGATATTGCTTCCCCTCAAAAATAAATAAATATTCCCCAAAAAATTAATCAATTACTTCCTTGGTAACCTGTTAGCTTAATTTCAACAGTTCGAGCACAATCTTTGCCTAATAGTGCCAGACACAGTATAGAATATTAAAATATTTTCAGAGACCTCATTCCTATAGGAACTACTTATCTACATATTATGAGAACTCTGGGTTTCTCCATATTTCTGCACTGAAAACTAGGAAATTCATGACCTACCATTCTGATTTTACAAAACTGGCAGGATATCAGCATTTACTCTATGCTCCTGATCTTTGAAGAAAAGACCCTTTCATTCTTCCCTTTTCATTTGGAGGTACTAGACCATTTCCTGCTCTCACAGGTGTATTGTTTTATTCATTTTAAGCAACTGCAAACTGAACTTTTATGGACTCACTAGCCATTAAAGTGAAGGCCTTTCCAAAATGGCTGAAGATAAAGACATTCATAAACAAACTCTTGCAATGAATTGGAGAACAAGAAGTGACTCTCCTCTCTAAGTTAAGCAGAAAGGTGAAGGAGAAAGCCTAAACTACTTTAAGTTACTAATTGTTTTCTGAACAATGATTGCTTAGGCCTTAAATGTATCCACTTGGCAATGCCTTCTTTCAGATTTAGGAAAGGAAACTTTATGCTTTCTGAACCAAAAAAAAATGCTCTTAGGGGCAATCATTGTAAAACAAACAAACACACTCTGCTTATCTGTGTCCATCTCACCACTCTGAATGTTAATCATCACTGAAATAGATACCCCAGTCCCCCAGCCTCAAAGCGCTCCAAACCTACGAGAGCCTGACTTAGGAATGAATGTACATGCCAGGGCAAACACCTCAGTTTTACTCCTTAAAACACCTATGGTTAATTCCAGGCACATCTATCATAGGCAAATGAAAGCGAACACCCAGGTATTGCTCAAAACACATTTAACTTTTCAGTATCAAAATTTGCCGACTACACCTCTGCTCTCCCGCCTGTCATGTTGTCTAAACTTCTTGTCTAAACTTACATTATAAGCCAAAAGTTAAATTTTACTGTTTTGTCCTTAAATGAATTAGATTTTCCTTCTATGCTCTGGGGAAAACTTAAGGCTGTTCTGTGAAACATTTCCTTTATTTTTATATTAAAGGTATTTCTATTTCCCCCAGGTTTCATAAAATCTTCAGACAAAACTGATTTTAAAGCAGATGACTGACTCAAATTCTGTGTTCCCCTTTAAAAAAAATTAAAAAACGTAGGGTAACTACCAGTGTTCACTACTTGGCTAAGAGACCTAAAGGGAAGCAAATTATTTGTTTGTGGTCTTAAAGTGACCAAAATGCCTTCAAGCATAAATATAAGACCATTAACAAATCACAAGGAACCCAAGCAGTTCATCTTACTCAACAAAGCTATGATCAGTTAGGAACAGCCAAACTGAATGAGACTTGCCCTGGGCCGGAAGGTCAGTAAACCTTAGCAGTTTGTGTTTCTAAGAATCAAGAGGCTCTTTAGCAGGGAGGGTAGATCCTTAGCTCACAGGTTCTTCTGTCTGTTACTAAGTGTGTGTCCCTCCTGTCCATCTTTAGGGAACATTCAGGACAGGTGAGAGAAACTAAGTGTGTGTCCCTGTCTGTAGGTAATTCCTCAGTCAAACTATCTCCACTTTTGCTTATGTGGACTGACTACAGAAGTCACTCTGCTAGAATTTACACACTGCTACAGTAAACCACCAGTTCTTTAAAGATAAATGGCTTTTTATACTCTGGAGAAGCTACTATTTTCTTTCTCTCTCTCTCTCTCTCTCTCTCTCTCTCTCTCTCTCTCTCTCTCTCTCTCTCTCTCTCTCTGTCATCTTTCTCTAAGTAAATTTCTTGATTAAAACTATTTTGATTCATTTGAAGAAGAGGGAAAGAAAGTGCAGAAGGTAGCACATTTGCCTTGCATGCATCTGACCTGGTTCTATCCCTGGTACCTGGTGTGATTCCCCCAAGCACTATCAGGAGTGATCCCTGAGCAATGCCAATGGTGGCCCCCAAACAAACTCAGGTCCTGGCTTCTGACAAAATCAAATTTTATATTACACCTATGAAGCTTGTTCCAGTGTCTAGTACACAATTAGCCGAAAGCTAACTACCCAAGCAGCTATGCTCCTCATTAAACTTTGGAGCCAGGGTACCTATCTTTATCCCCTTAAACATCCTTTATATATTTTCACTGTTTATTATTATTTCTATAGAATATACATTCAGAACAAACAATCCACTGCTTCTCATTTAGAACATTTGAAAATAAAGCAAAAAAAATAAGTATCAGTTCTTGGGATGGGGGGTAGTAGTGCTCAAGGGATACTCACAATGCAGTGCTTAGGGGTTAGTCCCTGCAGTGATTAGGAATCATTTCTGGCAGTCCTCTGAGCATTTCTTTTCTCTAATAAATTATTTTATTCAATTCGATAATGGTTGAACATGGAGAAAGAAAGCCTAAATTTGTCTTGACAAATTAAAGTTCCAGTTATTTTAGCCAGCTTCTCTTACAAATGAAGTGTCATGTTCTTTGAAAAGTTCTTATTTAAAAAATTGAATATAATAAGACCACATATCAAAAAACTCTCAATGAAAACATAAAGCATACCACAGTCAAGAATTTTTAGGAACAAATGAAACTTTTTTTTTAATAGTGAAAGCCTCTGGAACTTTTTTTTTTTTGTCACACTTGCAATGCTCAGGGGTTACTCCTGGCAGTGCTCAGGGGACCATATGGGATGGCGGGGATCAAACCTGTGTTGGCCACATGCAAGGCAAATGCCCTACCCCTTGCACTATCACTCCAGCCCTCTCTGAAACTTTTAAAAAGACAGAGAAAAATTTTTTGCTCAAGTTTTAAAGAGAGACATCTCACACACACACACAAAAAAAATTTAACCCAAAAGGAAATTACACTTTACCAAAAAGAAATTACACACCTTAACATTCAATATAGTAGGAAATGGACAAATACATCAATCAAACAAAACCATCCATATATAAATCTAATATACAAATGCTCACAAGTCACTTGATGGCTTTTTAGTCATATACACATACACCACAGTGGTCCCATCACCTAGCCTAGGTGTGTAGTAGGTTATACCACCAATAGTCTATGAAACCCACACAATGATGAAATTGCTAGGCGAGAGAGTTAGCTCAACAGGCTGGGCACAAGCTTTGCATGAAGAACTCCTGGTTTCAACCCCTGGCATCCCACAGTTCCCCCAGGCACAGCTCAGAGTGATTCCCAAGCACAGAGTCAGGAGTAGAACACCTTCACCACTGATATGGCCCCAAAACAAAAAAGGATGAAAATGCCACACAGTGTACAAGTATCCTCACAGTTAAGAGACATGGGACTGCATATATGATATATGCATACACAAGTACATACACACATGCATATTACAATACTGCATGTATGAACTTAATATTTGGCAAAGCATCGTTTCAGTTTTACTATGTTTTTAGTATTGTGCTGCTTGCAAAGCGAGCACAGTATTTGGCAAAGTAAACTTTCTAAAACAAGAGGAAAGAGAACCATTTAATAGAAAATACAGTGATAACTAGGTAGCCTTTAAGGGAAAAACTGAACTCGCTCTATGCACTTCTCTTTGAGACTGGCAGCTCAGCTGTCTGTAATCCCTGATACCACACGTGATTTCTAGCTACACAGCCAGGTGTCTGTAAGCACCACAAAAAAGGGGACAACTCCCAGTAAACACTGAAACAAAAATGATATGTGAGCACACAGGCAGGAAATTCAAATACCCCAACAAGTGACTTTAGCAACTACAACCATAACCTGTGTGGCTCAGCCAGCAAGTGGGCAAGCACTGCAACTGATGGATATGGTCAAGTGTACAAGCACCATAACCTGATGTGTAAACCCCAGCGAGCACCAACAGGTGAAACTGTGTGATCCCAGTCATTGCAACAGTAACAATGAAGGGAAGGAGAGGAGATGGTGGGGGCAGAGAAATGATTGTGATGAAGGATTTCAAGATGAGGGGCACACCTAGCAGTGCCCTGAGTTTATGCCTATCTTGATGCCTAGGAATTACTCCTAGGAGTGACCAGGTACAAAGCAGGGTTAGAGGATTAGTGGCATGCAAGGCAAGCACCTTAACACCTACACTATCTCTGCAGCCTAAAAGCATTATTTAAAAAAAAAAATCAAATAATACCAGAATATCAAAGCAAATATTTCTAAATTTCTCAGCTTTGGTTGTGGGGAAGGAAAAATCACAAACGTCAAAATCTATTACAAGCATACGCATCTATAAGCAAAAACATAAAGTAAAAAAACATGATAAAGAAAAATGTTTGCATCAAAGATGCATCAAACTACGGCCTAGTGTTACAAGGAGTATGAATCTCAAAAAAAAACCCCATCAAGACTAGGAACAGTCAATCTCACAAGTGAAACGATGACATGGAAAATGTGTATCCTGGGCAATGGTAAAAGCAAAATAACAAAACTTTGCACTACCATTATACGCCTACCAAAACAGCACTGTAGCACTGTGTGTAGCACTGTTGCCCCGTTATTCATCGATTTGCTCGAGCGGGCACCAGTAACATCTCCATTGTGAGACTTGTTACTGTTTCTGGCATATCGAATACATCACAGGTATTTTTTTTAATTCTTCATGAAGCTGTCATTCTTTGCTAGTGAATTACAACTTATAACACGTATTAAGTCATTAATCTCTGATCCAATAATGCCAATCTTGAGAATTTATTCTAAGGAACTAATTCAAAACAATGCAATGTATCAAAATGATACACATAAATGGTATGTGACCTATGTCCATAAAGTTGTTACTATAAGAATGCATCTTTCATTTCATTATTATTTTTTAATCTTTTTCCTGCCAAGGTCCCCTTCGGACCTTGTTTCCTTCCTGTGGCCCCTGTCCTCGTGGTTACTCAATTAGTCCCCTACTGTGGTTCCATGGAATTTTCTGGAGGCCCAAAAGGCCATAGGTCCCACTTGAGAAACATTGAAATGTAACAGCAAAAAACCTGAACAGAACATGAAAGTTATAATCTCCTTATGATCTAGTTGATAAATGTGAATTACTGTGTTCAGATAAGATAGCAATTAACAAGGGAAAGAAGTGTTTTAACTAAAATGTCATCTTAAAAGCTAAAATAGTGGTTTAAAGATGGTAGTCTTAGCGGGGTTTCGTTTGGTTTAAAAAGATCTTTAGGGGCTGGAGGAATACCACAGCGGGTAGGGCGTTTGCGTTGCACGCGGCCCACCCAGGTTCCAATCCCAGCAACCCATATGGTCCCCTGAGCACTGCCAGGGGTGATTCCTGAGTGTAGAGCCAGGAGTAACCCCTGTGCATCGCCGGGTGTGACCCAAAAAGCAAAAAAAAAAAAGATCTCTAATGTTGGTATCCTACTACTACCATCACCCTCCATCCTGCCTCTAAAACTCAAACTGGATGGCGCTGGTCACCATCCGAAAGCTCTTTTTACCCCTTCCCCAATTTTTGCTTTCCCCCCTTTTAAACAGGCCATGAGGAAATTCTCCCGACCCTCCCCAAAACGTGCCAAGTCGCAGTACTGTGTCTGCCAATCCAGCTTAGGCCCAGTTCCCTGCCAAGGTCCTCAGAGGCCTGGACGGCACCTGCACTAGGGCTGATTCTGGGGCGAGGGCTGACACTTGTCCATTTTACACGAGCCTTCACACCTTGAGAAGACGGGGACGAGATAAAGGTCCCCCGAGAGAGGTCCGGGCGGACGCCCCCCTGGCCCCAGATGTCAGAAACGCAGAGGTGACGGCGCCCGGGGCCAAAGGTGCCACGCTGCGGGGAGCCGGTCTACGGGAGGGTGAGGGGCGGCCCTGGGGGGAGGGGAGGGGAACGTGCCGACGACGGGACGCTCGGGACAGGCTTCCTCGCATGGGTGGTGGGGGGGGGGAGACCTCGGGAAGGCGCTGACACTCCCAGGGGTGCTCGGGGAGGGCAGGGGCGCCCCGCGGCCCGCGGGCCCAGCAGGCCACGGCGCCCCGCCCTTTCCCGGGACGCGGGCCGGCCCGGGGCGGGGAGCGGGCGGGCGAGCGGGCGCTTACAGGTCGGTGCCGAGCGGCGAGAAGCCGGCGTTGAGCGAGGCCCGGGCTATCCGGCGCCACAGCAGGTCGCAGCTGGTGAAGCGCCGCAGCCAGCGGCACACCTGCGCCAGGCGGCCGAGGGCCCGTATGTCCAGGTAGGAGCAGATGAGCAGCAGCAGCTCCTCGGGCAGGCGCCAGAGCACGGGCTCCCGGGCCCCCGCCTCCGCCGCCATGGCCGCCCCGGTGCCCGCGCAGCGGCCCCACGCCTGACCCCCGCGGCCCTGGGCTCTCCCCGGCCTCCCGCCCTCCCGCCGCCCGGACCTGCCCCTCCAGTCCTCCTGCTTCCCCGCATCGCTTCCTCCGGCCCCGCTCCGCGGCCCTGGGCTCGCGTCCTCGTCCCCTGCGCGCCTACTCGCCCCTTCCAGGCTGCTGCCGCCGGCCGCGGCCGCGCCGGCCGCGCCCGCCGCCCCGGCCCCGAGCCCCGCAGCCCCCTCGGCCGGCCGCGGCGCCGGCTTCCCCTCCGCCCCGCTTCCTCTTCCGCCCGGCGCCGCCGCCGCCGCTTTCCCCTTCCCCTTCCTCCGCTTGCCCCTCGCCGCCCTCCCCTCCTGCCCGCCCCGCGACTCCCGGCTCTCGCCCTCGGCGGCTTCGCAGTTCCCAGCGGGGCCCGGGCGGCTGGGGCTGCTCGGGAGCGGCCGCGGGGTCGGCCCGACGCGGAAGCGAGGCCGAGGCGGCCCGGCCGCGCCTGGAGGCGGCCACACCATGTCGGACCGGGTCACCGGGAGCGGCGCGGGCCGCGGCAGGGGCCCGCCCCTCACACCCGCGGCCCGGGAGCCGCCTCGGGGTGCGGGCCCGGGGCCGGGGCGCCGGCCCCTCCCCCCAAGCCACGAAGGCCCTCGGGGGAAGCACATATATTGGTGCGACGGGGAGGCTCGGCATGGAGACGCGCTAAGGACCTGGCCGCGAGAGGAGCTAAAACCCTTCTAGAAGCGACTGGATGGGAGCCCCTCCCCTCAAGAAACGCCCATTGGGGGTGACCTCGCCTCAACGGAAGCGGCCTCTCTCCCCCGGATATGCCTCCGGCCCCCAGGCCCCACGCCAGGCCCCCCCACGAAAAGGCAGCTCCGGAAGTTGGCGGGTTCCTTAGCATCGCCTCTCACGCCGGGTGGGAACCCGGTGGTGGCAAGTGACCTCGTATTTTTGAGGACTTTTGAGGAGATTTGCGGCGGTTCTAGTGCCAGGAGCCATCACTCTCGGGTCCGAATCAGGACGTGGCAAAGCCAGAACCTTCTTGGGAGCCATCACCCAAGAGCGAGGGATCACCCGGAGCCCTGCCCCGCACAACCCCCTTCCTTCCCTTCACGCGGGAGAGCGCCAAGAGGAACCCAGGTTCAGCTACCAAGTCCAGCCCATGGCCCCTAGTCACACACGTGGCTGTCGGAGCCAGCCTTTGGTTTGTGCCAGGTCCAGATCCAAAAGGGTGCTGTAACCGAGACATAAACACTAGGTCTTGAAGACTGATGCAGGAGGAAGACCGTGAAATAGCTCAATAATGTTACATTGGTTACATGTTGAACTGATGCAGCTGATTCAGCAGCCAGAGCAATAGAAAGGGGCGATGGAGCTTGCTTGCCTTGCACGTGGCCCACCCACGTGTTTCTGAAAGCCCTGATGTCACCCATGGTCCCTCGAACCCCACCAGGAGTGATCCCTGAGCACAGCTGGGTGTTACACCCTAATGCCAAGAAAAATGTTTAATGCATTTTAGCTAAATAAAATAAAATTTAGTGTAAATAGTACTACACTTTTTTCATTCTATGAGACTTACATCCGTGACCTGCATTACTTTTCAGTTGGAGAGCACTGGCTAGGAAATAAGATTTGTGGGGAAAATGTTTCTCCCTTTCTTTTGCATATTGTATCTCAAGGATTTTAGGTTTTGTTGTTTTGTTTTTTTTGTATTTTCATCTTAAGATCCATTTTTGTGGAGCAAGAATTAGAAGTCAACTCTGGAAATGATTCAACATTTAGCATAGCCAAGAAGAGACCTAGAGAAGTAACTGCATTGCATTAGGATGCTGCAGAAGCATCATGTAACAAGGTCAGACCGGAATCTGGCTTTGCCCTAGAATTACTTTTTGATCTTAGCAAAACAACAACAAAAAAACCCACCTATCTTGGCCTTTTAGTGTTCTCAGTCTGTAGTGGAGATAATGCCCCTGCCTTACTTTCGAGGGATAAATGAGATGATCCCTGTAAAATGCTTTGAACTCCTCTAAGAAAATTCTCAATAATAGTTACAGGTCAAATCCTGTTACCGGAAAAAAAAAGAAAAAAAGGAGGAGGGGGCATTCTTTGTGTAGAAAAAGATTTCCTAACTCAAGTCAGTGATTTACTTAATAAAAGTGATATTTGATATGACACTGTAGTACAGCTAAACATTTCTTAGAAATCGGTATAAAGAAATTAACTTATTCACACGATCATACCATTAAAAAAGCTATAGAGGTAAGTATGGTGCAAATTGAGGCAATGGCATCATCAGTTTTTTGTGATTTTTAAATTATTTTCTTTTTGGACTTATAGTACTCTTAATGATTTCTCCTGGACATTATTCTGACACCACGCCCAACACAGGTGTACTTATCTCCCTCCCCTCCCTATCACCAGCCCCCAATTTAATTATGTCAGTTTCCCTCTTATATTTTCAAATTAATAGTTACTGATTTGCTACATCTGTGCATTGTGAGCCACTTGGGTGGAAAAGAAGGCAGTGATTAATATGGCATATATGCTTTCATTTGGATTTGTATTAGACACATTTGTAATTTTTAAAATTTTTTTTGGTTTTGGGGCTGGAGCGATAGCACAGCGGGTAGGGCGTTTGCCTTGCACGAGGCCGACCCGGGTTCAAATCCCAGCATCCCATATGGTCCTCTGAGCACCGCCAGGAGTAATTCCTGAGTGCAGAGCCAGGAGTAACCCCTGTGCATAGTCAGGTGTGACCAAAAAGCAAAAAAAAATTTTTTTTTGGTTTTTTATTGTTGTTTTGGGCCATACATAGTGATGCTCAAGGGTCACTCCTAGAGGTACTTGGGGAACCATATGGGATGCTGGGGATCAAACCCAGGTCCATCACATGCAAGGCAACTACTTTACCCACTATAACTATCTCTTCAGCCCCAACACATTTGTAATTTCTTACTCCTTGACTATTTAACTATTATTTTACACAGAGTAAAGCGGAGTGTTTATCCACATTGTATGTCATTTTTTGTGGAAGAATAAAAGACAAATTTATTTTATTAACCCAGAATAAATCATCAGGATTAAAATCCACAGTCATACAACTGTAACATTTACTTTTTATTCCATATTGCCTTTATTGATAGAAAAATTAGACAACATTTTAAAACATCACATCATCTTATTTCACACCAAACTGAAGAGCAAATAATCACTAAGCTAGAACTATAATTGGATGACTTTAGGGGAGTGGGGCACACCTGGAGGGCCCAGGTGATCCTATGTGGTGCCAGGGCTCAAACCTGGATTGGCTGTGTGCAAGCCAAGTGCCTTACACCCTGTACTATCTCTCCAGCTGCTTATTTATTTCTCTAAAGTGCAAAAATATTTGCTATGCAGACAGGCAAAGCTACATGAGAAACTCATCATATATTTTGTTAATTTGGTAGTGATGCTGATCCCTAAATTCCTGAGCATTTGAAAACAAACCCCCTCGTCCCCCCCCAAAAAAAAGTTGTTTAGTCTTAGCTCAGAAAGTATCAGAATTTTTCATCAATCCTCCAAACTCTCCTCACTCCATAACAAAATCCAATTTGATGTTTAAATCAAACTGGAACAAAACCCACATCACAAAAAAAAAAAAAAAGGGCTTTACTTTTAAAATTCTTTTTTGGGGTTAGTGGACAGGGCATTTGCCTTATATGCAGCCAACCTGGGCTTGATACCCAATACCACATATAGTCCCCTAATCCCATCCAAGAGTGATCCCTGAGTGCAGAACCAGCAGTAAGTCTTGAGCACTGCTAGGTGTGGTTCAAAGACAAAATTTATTGTTAGGAAACTGGGTATTTTTAAAAGCTCAAATGTTTAAAAATACAGGTTTGTAATGTAAGTATATCTTTATAGGAACTTGAATTGCATTTTACAATCAAAAGACCAAAGGGATAGTACAGGGGGCAAGGCACTTGCCTGGCATGTGGCTGACCTGCTTTACTCCCCAGCACCTATATAGTTTCCTGAACACCCATAGGTATGGCTCAACAACAACACTCCACAAAAACAAGAAAATATATTAATAGCCAAGAGGAAAAAAAGAAGATGCCATACAGTAGTCTTTAGAAATTTTTCAGAAAAAGCATCAACTCACTTGAAGTATAAATCCAGGAATCAAATAAGGTAAGGCAGGGTGTTAAAATTTACCACTCTACCACTAAGCTATATCCCAGCCCCAATAAGAATTTCATACTTTAAAATGCTAATATAAGCTTATTTTTAAAGAGAATTTAAAAATACAGATATATTTTTATGTGTCCATGTGTATGAAATGCATAGTGGTGATTATTGCTGTTAAACATAGTATCTATATTTAGAATTAGGAAAAAAGTAGAATTGTATTCTATTAATTATAGGTGACAATCAAGCATAGGTGATAATCTCACATAGGAGCCTGTTCCCATATCCACTATTTGCACCCAAATGCCCACTTGGTTAGACCCTCAGGGTCTAGCCTTTGATTTTTGGAATAGACAAATTTAACAAGAATCATTCTTAGATGAGTGAGAGTGAAAGGTTATATTGACAATTTTCAACAATCTGTGTTGGCTCAGATGCTCACCATTATCTCTCTAATCTCATCTATTTGTTGAGCAGTTACTGAATGCCAGACATGATTGTAAGAGTTTTCGGTGTACTGTCTCACACCTGATTACCACCACAGGAAAGAGATGCCACTAACATGTCTTTCATAGAAGATGAAGTTGAGGCCTATGATTACATGACTCCTAAGTAACTGATCAGGTATCAAATCTAGATGATGTAATCCCAAACCTTGTTTTCTGAACCTTATTCTTTCACCATACATGGCAGAAGATGAAATAAAGCACTGAATTCAGGATCCTCTGAGATCCCCTACAACAAAGACACACCGAATAATACACTTTCCCTCTGACCATCTAGCAGTTCTGGTATTTAAATCAAAGTAACTTCACAAAGAGCTTCTCAGTTACTTAGGAGAAGGGTCTCCAGTTGTGCTGGTGGCTATACCTGCAATGCTCAGGAGATCAGGAGGGATGCAGGGATCAAATCTAGGGCCTCAAAAAGCACATGGAAAAATGCTCTACATCGCTAGTCATCAGGGAGATGCAAATCAAAACAACAATGCAATATCATCTCACACCACAGAGACTGGCACACATTCAAAAGAACAAAAGCAACCAATGCTGGCATGGATGTGGGGAAAAAGGGACACTCTTTCACTGTTGGTGGGAATGCCAACTGGTCCAGCCTTTCTGGAAAACAATATGGACAGTCCTTCAAAAACTAGAAATTGAGCTTCCATATGACCCCGCAATACCACTTCTGGGAATAAATCCCGAGGATACAAAAAAGCACAGTAGAAATATTCATTGCAGCACTGTTCACAGTAGCCAAAATCTGGAAACAACCGGAGTGCCCTAAAACACATGACTGGTTAAAGAAACTTTGGTACATCTACACAATGGAATACTATGCAGCTGTTAGGAGAGATGAAGTCATGAAATTTGCTTATAAATGGATAGACATGGAGAGTATCATGCTAAGTGAAATGAATCAGAAAGAGAGGGACAGACACAGAAGAACTGCACTCATTTGTGGAGTATAAAATAACATCACATGAGGCTGACACCCAAGGACAGTAGATACAAGGGCCAGGGGGATTGCCCCATAGCTGGACGACTGTCTCATGAGTGGAGGGGAGAAGGCAGATGGAATAGAGAAGGGATCACTAAGAAAATGATGGCTGGAGGAACCAGTCAGGATGGGAGATGCATGCCGAAAGTAGGTAATGGACCAAACATGATGACCTCTCAGTGTCTGTGTTGCAAGCCATATGCCCAAAAGTAGAGAGAGGGTATGGGGAATATTGTCTGCCATAGAGGCAGGGGGAGGGTCGGAAAGGGGGGTATACCCGGGATATCGGTGGTAGGGAATGTGCACTGGTGGAGGGCTGGGTGTTTGATCATTGTGAGATTGTGACCCAAACATGAAAGCTTGAAACTATCTCATGGTGATTCAATAAAATAAAAAAGAAAAAATAAAAGAACAAGCCAACTTAAAAAAAAAAATCTAGGCCCTCTTCATGCCGACATTTCATTGACCTTTTGAGCTAACTACCCTTCTCAATTACTTAAAAGTTAACTACATAGACTGGGGACATGGCTCAGCAGCAGTAAAGTACTTGCCTTGCCTGGCATGGGCCTAGTTGGAGGAGGAGGAGAAGGAGGAGGAGGAGGAGGAAGAGGGTGCGGCAGTTAACCCTAAAGAACTACAACAACTTAATACTTTTCATAGCCTTTGATAAGATTTTGTTTGGTTTGAGTGAGGATTGTTTTCCTTGTTAGGGGACATTTCTGGCGATGCTCAGTTCAAGGTGCTCAGGGGCCACCAGAGCTACATCTGGGATTTGGGAGAGAGAGCATGCCCAAGTCCTCACATATGCATGGGACATATTCTACCTCTTGACCCATGCTCATGGCCCCTTGAAAATACTTTAGGACTGGAGCACTAGTACAGCAGGTAGGGCTTTTGCTTGTCTTTCATGCAACTGAGCAGGGTTTGATCCCTGGCAGCACGTATGGTCCCCCCAACCTGCCAGGAGTGATCCCTGAGTGCAGAGCAAGGAGTAAGCCCTGAGCACAGCAAGTGTGGGTCCAAAAACAAAACAAGCAAAAATAAACTTTAAGGCAAGTAGTAGAAACTAATTTATCTTGCAAACTATCATTTGATTCCTTCATTTGCTTCAGTGTCATATTTGTCTATTAAATATAAGTTACTGGACTGGGGGGAGGGGACTCCTTTCTATTCTAGAGAGTCACTCCTGGTAATGCTTCAGAGACCACGTAGTGCTAGGGATGGAACTCAGGCCTCCTGTATTCAATACATATACTCCAACTCAGATAATTGCTTTTTTTTTTTTAAATGAAACTTTTTTAATTTTATTTTTATTTATTTATTTATTTTTTGCTTTTTGGGTCACACCTGGCGATGCACAGCGGTTACTCCTGGCTCTGCACTCAGGAACCACCCCTGGCGGTGCTCAGGGGACCATATGGGATGCTGGGAATCGAACCCGGGTCGGCCGCGTGCAAGGCAAATGCCCTACCCGCTGTGCTATTGCTCCAGCCCCCAGATAATTGCTTTTTTAAGAAAAAAAATCTTAACATTTAGGGACTGGAAGGATAGTACAGTGGGCAGGGTACTTGCCTTGGATACAGTCAACCCAGGTTTGATCTCTAGTTCCCCAAGCATTGTCAGGAGGGACCCCTGAACACAGCCAGGAGTAAGCCCTGAATATTATTGGGTTGGCCCCAAAAACCAAAACACATACACAATAATTTATTTCCAAAGAATACAATATGGATGCAACCTCCCCCACCCAAAAAAGGAATACAATATGGAAAAGGGTGGAGCAGTGGTAAGGAGCTTGACAATGGGTAAAACAGACAAATACTTCCAGATGATCAATGTCAACATCAATATTGAAATATTGATAAGTCATGTTAATAATGAGAGAGGAATGAGATCCAGCTTGTTACTGGCTTTAGCATATGAATACACCATGGGAAGCTTGACACTGTCCCATGTGGACAGGAAACTCTCAGTAGCTTGCTAATTTCTCCCAGAGGGAGAAGTAGATTATAAGATATTGCACGGCCACAAAGCAGCCCTGAAAAAGCCTCCAATGCAGCATCATTGGGAAGGCCGAGTGGAGGGAGGCTTCTAAAATCTCAGGGATAGGACAAATGGAGAGGTTACTGAGCCTACTTGAGAAATCGACGATCAACGGGATTTTGTGATTCGTGATTTATGTTAATAATAGGTACCATTGATATAGCATGATATAAAATGGTACATTATCTTACCTCTGTGGGCTTCCTAATTCAAATCTATAATGAGAAAAATAGCAATTACAAGAGTGTCTACAAAAAGGGTTGGAGTGATAGCACAGTGGGTAGGGTGTTTGCCTTGCACGCGTCTGACCCAGGTTCAATTCCCAGCATCCCATATGGTCCCCTGAGTAATTCCTGAGTGCAGAGCCAGGAGTGATCCCTGTGCATTGCCAGGTGTGACCCAAAAAGAAAAAAAATTAAGAGTGTCTACAAAAATCTGACTAGTACTCCTCATAAATGGCAAGATCATTAAGTAAAGTCTGGGGCCAGGGAGATGGCTCAAAGGACCAAAGTGCATGCTTGGTATATGGGTCCAAGGTTCAATTCCTGGCACCGCGTGGGCTCCTGAGTACTACCAGGTATGACCAAAAAGAAATCTGATCATTTATTGTGGTCCAGAAGAACCAAAAGAAACATGACTAAATATAAAGTAGTATCCTGATACAGAAAGAAGGACAATAGATAAAATCTAAGGAAATGTTACAGATTTATACACTTTTGTGCTTATACTTCCCTCATACAAAGTTCGGGAACCCATCCCTTCACCAGTGCCCATTCTCCACCACCCGTAAACCCGGCGTCCCTCCCACCCTCCCCACTCCCATCTCCCCCCCACCCCACCCTGCCACTGTGGCAGGGCATTCCCTTCTGTTCTCTCTCTCTAATTAGCTGTTGTGGTTTGCAATAAAGGTGTTGAGTGGCCGCTGTGCTCAGTCTCTAGCCCTCATTCAGCCCGCAACTCCCTTCCCCCACATGGCCTTCAACTACAATGTAGTTGGTGATCGCTTCTCTGAGTTGCCCTTTCCCCGGAACGTGAGGCCAGCCGCAAAGCCATGGGGTCAACCTCCTGGTACTTATTTCTACGGTTCTTGGGTATTAGTCTCCCACTCTGATATTCTATATACCATAGATGAGTGCAGTCTTTCTATGTCTGTCTCTCTCTTTCTGACTCATTTCACTCAGCATGAAACTTTTCATGCCCATCCACTTAACTACAAAATTCTTGACTTCCTTTTTTCTAACAGCTGCATAGTATTCCATTGTATAGATGTACCAAAGTTTCCTCAACCAGTCATCCGTTTTGGGGCATTCGGGTTTTTTCCAGATTCTGGCTATTGTAAACAGTGCTGCGATGAACATACATGTGCAGATGTTGTTTCGATTGTACTTTTTTGCCTCTCTGGGATATATTCCCAGCAGTGGTATTGCTGGGTCAAATGGGAGCTCAACCTCTAGTTTTCTGAGAGTCGTCCATACTGTTTTCCAAAAGGGCTGAACTAGCCGGCATTCCCACCAGCAGTGTAGAAGGGTCCCTTTCTCCCCACATCCTCTCCAACAGCGGTTGCTTTTGTTCTTTTGGATGTGTGCCAGTCTCTGTGGTGTGAGGTGGTATCTCATGGTTGTTTTGATCTGCATCTCTCTGATGACTAGTGATGCAGAGCACTTTTTCATGTGCCTTTTGGCCATTCGTATTTCTTCCTTGGTAAAGTTTCTGTTCATTTCTTCGCCCCATTTTTTGATGGGGTTGGATGTTTTCTTCTTGTAGAGTTCAACCAGTGCTTTATATACCATTGATATCAACCCCTTATCTGATGGGTATTGTGTAAATATCCTTTCCCATTCTGTGGATAGTCTTTGGATTCTGGTCACTGTATCTCTTGCGGTGCAGAAGCTTTTTAGTTTAATGTAGTCCCATTTGTTTATCTCTGTTTTTACTAGTACCCTCACGGTGATTCTCTAATTAAAAATAAATAAATTATAAAAAAATATATATAGTAAAAAAAAAAAAATTTTAATTAGAGAGACTATTTCACCACCAGGTAACTGTGGGTTCCTGATCCCAGCTCACTAAATTCAAGTTCTTTATCCAGAGCGCGGAGGAATACCTCTCACCAAAATTGAGCCTAATCCTACCTCAAGTGCTGGGGGAGAAGGCTGTTGGGATAGAGAAGGGACCACCATAACAAACATAGTTGGAAGTAATCACTTTGGATAAAAACTGTGCTAAAAACAGGTAAAGGACCTGTATTGAAAACTATAATGCCCCAAAGGGAAGATAAAGGGGATATACTGGGGGGGGGGGGGAAGGGGCCGGAATTGCCTTCCATAGAGACAGGATGGGGAAAGGGTGACAGGAGGGAAATTGGTGACATTGGTGGTGGAAAATGTACACTGGTGGAGGGATGGGTGTTAGAACACTGTATGACTGAAGCCTGACCATGACCAGCTTTGTAACTCTGTAACTCAAGTAAAATATTTTTAAATAAAATAAAATAAAAACTAAGGCTTAAAAAAAATAAATAAAAAAAAATAAAATCTAAGGAAATGTGATTGGACTGTTTATCATAACAAATGTACCATACAGCGTAAATTGATAGTGGGAGTGTGTGGAAACTCAATACTGACTTCATGATTTTTCTCTAAATCTGAATATCTTCTAAAAGTAGAATTCAAAAATTTTATCTGGGTCTGAGGGGTTATATAGCTCAGTGTAACAGGACTTGCCTCATATATAAAGCCCTGGGTTTAATTCCCAGCACACACACACACACACACACACACACACACAAACACACAAATCAAGCTTCTGAGGCTCAGAGAGATAGTACAGCTGGTAGAGCATTTGCCTTGCATGCAATGATGCAGGTTTGATCACTAGCATCCCATATGGTCCCTTGAGCACCTCCAAGAATAATTCCTGAGCGCAGAGCCAGGAGTGTCCCTGGAGTATTGCCATGTGTGGCCCAAAACCAGAAACAAACAAAATCACACCTACGAACTACTTCCAACACTATGTCAGCACATCTTCTGGCCTTGCTTCAGAGATTCATAACACACTGTAACACTGTCGTCCTGTTGTTCATCGATATGCCCAAGTGGGCACCAGTAACATCTCCATTATGAGACTTGTTACTGTTTTTGTCATATCGAATACACCACAGGTAGCTTCCCAGGCTCTGCCGTGCGGGCGGGGTACTCTCAGCAGCTTGCCGGGCTCTCCAAGAGGGACGGAGGAATCAAAACCGGGTCGGCCACGTGCAAGGCAAACACCCTGCCTGCTGTGCTATAGCTCCAGTCCAGTCAGAGACTCATAACTAAAATAAATAAATCTCAAAAGAGATCAACTAGCTGCAAAATTTTTCCAGACACCCATTCATGGCTAAGACATCTGAGTAATTTTAGAGCAAGGCAGACCATTGCTCACCCAAATAAAGCCCTGGCAGCCACTTCTTCCCACACTTCAAAATCACCGCCATGCCTCTGGCCAGACCCTGTTATCCCAGGACCAAGCCTCACGAAGAAATTAACCTGCCAAGAACTCAAGTATATAGGTCTCTGTGATTGAAATCTCCAAGCTTTCTCAGAGTTGAATGGGCTACTTTCCCCCACCTCTCTGTACTTCCTGAAGTACTGGTAGTCACATCCACTCCCCAAAACTACCACCCAGTTAAAAATTTAACTCCAATGGTTCCTCCCAGTTAAAAACTCTGGACTTCTGGAGCAGCCTCAGATGCAAACTCCATCTCCAAACTCTACAACACTGATAATTCAGGAGTAGCACACCAGATTGGATGGGAGGTAATTAGAAGGCAACTAATCTTGACTAACAAAACATTAACACAAAAGGCTTAACTTGTAACAACATTTTAGTAATCCTTCATACACATCTCCATTAATGTCTTCATGAAAGATACAACAATTTATACTAATTTTCTCCTAAGGAAATATTTTTTTATCATTATGTTAGTTACCAATAGCTAGTTGGACTGGAGCAATAGCACAGCAGATAGGGTGTTTGCCTTGCATGCAGCCGACCCGAGTTTGATCCCTCCATCCCTCTTGGAGAGCCTGGCAAGCTACTGATATTATCCCACCTGCACAGCGGAGCCTGGCAAGCTACCCGTGGCGAATTTGATATGCCAAAAACAGTAACAACAAGTCTCACTATGGAGATGTTACTGGTGCCCGCTCGAGCAAATCGATGAACAATGGGATGACAGTGCTACAGTGCAGTGCTACCAATAGCTAGTTACCAATAGCAATTTATTGGTAACTATCAATACAAAATAAATTATTGGGGACTTGCTATGGGGGTAGACTTGAGGGGTAGCTGGGAAAATCGGAGACAATGGTGGAGGGAAGGTGACAGTGATGGTGGAATTGGTGTTGGAATACTGAGTGCCTGTAATAAATCATCATAAACAACTTTGTAAGGGGCTGGAGTGATAACACAGCAGGTAGGGCACTTGTCTTGCATGCGGCCGACCCGGGTTTGATTCCCAGCATCCCACATGGTCCCCCAAGCACTTCCAGGAGTGATTCCTGAGTATAGAGCCAGGATTTAACCCCTGTGCATTCCTGGTTGTGACCCAAACCCAAAAAAACCCCAAAAAACAACTTTGTAAACCACAGTGTTTATATAGTGTAGGGAATGGAAATTGAACTTTTGGGGAGCAGCCAACTTAGGGGGAGGGGATGTAGGCCACTCCCGGTGATACTCAGGAGCTACTCTCAGCTCTGTGCTTGAGGTCAGTCCAGGTATCAGCCATATGCAAGACAAGTGCCTTAACCCTTGTACTACATTTTTTTGTTTTTGTTTTTGGGTCACACCTGGTGATGCACAGGGGTTACTCCTGGCTCATGCACTCAGGAATTACTCCTGGCTGTGCTTGGGGGACCATATAGGATGCTGGGATTCAAACCTTGGTCAGCTGCGTGCAAGGCAAATGCCCTACTCACTGTGCTCCAGCCCCATTGCACTACATTTCTAGACTCAAAATTATTTTTAAAGCTTATGTTAGCCTTTTGTGAATTTTACAGAAAATGTTTGTAAAAATTATAATTCAGGGGCCAGAGATATGGCTCAATGGGCTGGAGCACAGGCTTTGCATGTGGGAGGCCCAGGTTTGGTCCCTGGCACCATATGGGTCTTGAGTACTGCCAGTAGCAATCCCTGAGCAGTGAGCCAGGAATAGCTCCTGAGCACCTTCAGGTGCAAAAGAAAATAACTGTAGTGCACAGTAAAGTAATGTTTCCTGAGCTAGACATTTATTTTATTATAAAACCCTATATTGAGTGTCATAGAGATAGTACAGCACTTGCCTTGGTGTGGCCAGTCTGGATTTAATCCCCAGCACAACACATGGTCCCCTGAGCCACACCAGGAGTGATCTCTCAGCATAAAGCCAGGTGTAAGCCCTGAGCCTACTGGTGTAGTTCTCCCTCCCATACCCTCAAAAAAATCCTATCCTGCCATCACATTTTTTTTTTGCTTTTTAGTTTACACCTGGCGATGCACAGGGCTTACTCCTGGCTTTGCAATCAGGAATTACTCCTGGAAGTGCTCAGGAGACCATATGGGATGCTGGGAATTGAACCTGGGTTGGCCAGGTGCAAGGCAAACACCCTACCCACTGTGCTATTGCTCCAGCCCCACATCACAATTTTTTTTTTTTAAATTTAAATTTTATTGAATCACCATGTGGAGGGTTACAAAGTTCTCATGATTATGTCAGTTATACAGTACTCAAACACCCTTCCTTTCACCCGTGCCCATATTCCATCACCAACCACCCCATTATACCTCCCGCCCCCTCCCACCCCCCCAGTCCCCGCCCTTGTAAGTGATAAGTTTCACTTCGTTTACGCTTTATCTTGGTTACAGTCCATGTTTCAACACATAATTCACTATTGTTGCTAGGGTTTCCCCCCAAAAATGAGAAGACAGTCCCACTGTCAAGGAAGCATTTGATGGCTCTCCATTGCTGAGAATGTAGAGATATTAAGTCCCGCTGTTTGTTACATAAGTATTCTATTTTTTTCCCCCCTCGTCCCGCGCCACCAAGATCATGCCTGTTTAGTAATCACCACGCTGCCTGACAAAGGGAAACAAACCAAAAGAGATGGTTATTTCTCGTCATCAGCCGGCGTGGGGCTCTAGCTTAGTTGATAGTCTGGTACAATGTCTGTAAGCAGTTTCTGGAACCAAAAGTAATACGCTGGTATCGGCCCCGGCTCAAGGTTCCACCAGCGTCCCGCTGTTCCAAGTACATAATAATTTATTCCCTTGCATCCCATTCCCACGCCACCAGGTCCGTGTCCGCTTAATGGACATCATACTATGGTTAACGCCACGCCGCGTTTTTTCCCGAGAAAGAAGGATATTTCTTCTCAGCCGGCGTGGGGATATGGCTTAGTTCAGTCTATAGAGATGGCTACCACTTTGGTGGCCTTCAATATTTCAGCAAAAGACTTACTATTCTTGTTAGGATTCCCACCAAAGTCCGACCCGTTAAAGTCCAGGGAAAATTCTGCCTAAAATTCTATCGCTACAATCTTTTACCCTTTAACAAAGAACTTAGTACTATTGTTTGGAGTTTCCCCCCATGTTAAGCCCTGCCAAAAAGGAACATTTACACGTTGCTGACAATCAAACAATCAAAAGATATTAGGTCGCGCGGCTGCAATAGCAGCCGCGCGGTTTTGGATTTCTATATGAAGTCCAAGGAAGATTCTTTTGGTAATTGCATCACTCGCTGGCAACGCCTGGGCCAGAAGTTCCCAGCACACAGTTTGGAGGCATTTTGGGGGCGCCGCTCGTGTCCAAAGTGGTTCAGTTGCCTCCGGGGTCGATCTCGCGCGGGGCCGCAAAGGAGCGTCCCCACATGGCTCTGTGCTTAAATGTCGGCCGGCACAGGGCGGATCCGGGAGTCCCGCCCATCGGCTATCCCGGACTTCCTGTAGAGTCTAAAAACCGGCTATAGCCTCGCTGCGTTCAAACAGAAAGAGTTGAGAGAGAAAAGAGCATACCCTGCCGGCAGCGCCTGGGCCAGAAGCTCCCAGCACACAGTTTGGAGGCATTTTGGGGGCGCCGCTCGTGTCCAAAGTGGTTCAGTTGCCTCCGGGGTCGATCTCGCGCGGGGCCGCAAAGACATCACAATTTTTTTTAAAAAATAATGATAATGGCCCACAAGTCAGCTCCAACAACAACAACAGAAATTCTACTTAAGATGTTTTAGTTAACATCTAAATCAACAGCTATACTAGAAAATATAATTTCCCAGTCAGTACCACAAGATAATATCCTGACTTTACAACCGTGAGAAAACAAACACTTCTAATATTTATGTAAATTACTTATAACAATGTTTATAACAATAAACACATATACAGGATTCAAGAACCACCTGTCCATAATGGGTAGAAGAGCAAGTAAAGGGATGGGCAAGATAGAAATACATAATGAAATAATGAAAAACATTTCAAGGTCTGAAGAAATAGTACAAGGGTTAAAGTGCTTGTCTTGCATACAGCTGACAGGTTCAAATCCCTGGCACCACTATATGGCCCTTGAACACTGCCAAGGTCACTCCTGAGCATTTAGTCCACATTTAGCCCACCAGGGGTGGCCCTGAGCACTATTGGTTGAGAAGGAAGGAAAGAAGTGAAGAGGAAATGAGAGAGGAGAAGTAGGGGAGGGGGAAAGGCAACAAACCCCAGTTTGATCTCTGGCACCACAAGGTCCCTCGGGCATGAAGCATGGCTGGGTGCAGCCTGGGAGGTCCCCAAACACTACTGAGGTACTTTGCATAAATCCCAGGCACTATAAGACCAGAGCAGCTCTGCATTTTTAGGCCCTCACAGAGGAGTCCGTGGTCCTTCTGAACACCACTTCAAAGACCATCCAAAAAAGAAAGGAAACATTTCCAGATTTGCCAGTTAATTAGTCCTGTCGTTAGTCTGGGGTAGGCTTCAATCAACAGAACATATTCAGAGAAATTCTGAACAAGATGTAGATCAGCATTCCCTTCTTGCCATGCGATATCAGAATCTGATTTTTCTGATCTCTGAATTATTTGACAACACATGATGGATGATAAATGTACAAATGTAAGAAAACACAAAATCTTGTGAAATTTTCATGATTACCTGGTGATTTAAACACATACGTTAGGGTCAGAGCGACGGTACAACAGGTAGGGCACTTGTCTTGAACACGGCTGACCTGGGTTCAATCCCCAGCATCCCCATATGGTCTCCTGAGTCCCGCCAAGAGTGATCCCTGAGCACAGAGCCAAGAGAAAGCCCTGAGTACTGTTGGGTGTGGCCCCAAAACAAAACAAAATAAACAAAACACACACATTAAAAAACAAGATCCCTGGGGCTGGAGCGATAGCATAGCAGGGAGGGCATTTGCCTTGCACGCCGTCAATCCAGGTTCGGTTCCCAGCATCCTATATGGTCCCCCGTGCACTGCCAGGAGTAATTCCAGAGTGCAGAGCCAGGAGTAACCCCTGTGCATCGCCAGGTGTGACCCAAAAAGCAAAATAATAATAATAATAATAATAACAATAATAATAATAATATCCCTGTGAAGGAAGATTATATATAAATGTGATCTTATAAGTTATTTTCCAAAAATTATAATTTCTAGAAGACTCTTCTTTAAGTTTCTTTATTCTTCTGGAAGAAAGTGCCACATCAAATACAAAACTTGTATTTGAGTCCATAGCTATTACTACTATCTAAGAAAACCTAACTTCACTTAATGTTTTTCATTTGGGACATTACATTGAATGAAGCCATAGGATAATAATCTATGTTGTCTTGTCCTAGGTTTTGTTTTCTGTTAAAAATATGAAAAACACATGAGCACGAAAATGTATAAATCTGTAACTGTACCCTCACGGTGATTCACTAATTAAAAAATAAATAAATTTAAAAAAGAAACAGCAAATAATAATAATAATATAATAATAAACAAGAAAAGAAAAATAAATGTTTGAGAGCCCAAGGGAAAAAAATATGAAAAACACTAAAAGCAACTTTTCAGGAGTATCATTCAATTACCTTATTTTGAGTGGATGGTGAGCTGTGTTCAGTTGTTAAATATAAGTAAAAGTCTGAATGTGAATGATATATGATTAGGTATTATTCTGTTCTTTTTTGTTTTAACTTTAGTTTATCTAAGTATATAAATATATTTTTAGATAGATATTTACTTAAGTGTATTTAATATGTATAAATATATTTTAAACATATGTATACATGCAAATAAATACACAACCATGTATTAAGAATTATTGTGACCCTGGAGCTGGAGTAATAGTACAGCGAGTAGGGCATTTGCCTTGCACGCAGCCGGCCCGGGTTCGATTCCCAGCATCCCATATGGTCCCCTGAGCACCACCAGGGGTAATTCCTGAGTGCAGAGCCAGGAGTAACCCCTGTGCATTGCCGGGTGTGACCCAAAAAGAAAAAAAAAAGAGAATTATTGTGACCCTTAGACCAAAGTTTAACGGTTATACTTTCAGAAATTATGTCACTACTTCTAAGAAACTACTTTTTAAATATACTTTATGTTATGTGCTTTTCCCCCTGTTCTTGTAGCAGCTGTTTCCAACACGACTGGAGAGATGACTGAGAAAAATCTCCTACATGTAAAATCCACCATGGAGAGAAAAGCAGGAAGAAATCCAAGCTAACCCCTGGGGATTTTCCCAGGTTCAGTAAGTTGACCTGGAGACGGGAGTGCAGCTTGAGCTCTTCTGCCTTTAGCAGTACAAGCGCTGGTCAGAGAAGTTTCCAAACACATGGAGCTTAGCGAGACCACCTGCTCCCAACAGGACAATGGCTACTGGACCACCAACTCTGCTGCTTGAAGTCAACACCAGCTCTCCTCCACAACAGATGACAGGCTGTTCGCCAGAAGAGTTTCCCCGTGAAGGAGCGAGCAAAGAGAGGCTAAATTGCACATCTGTGATTACAGCTCCAAAGTTAGGAGCTAAGTGGACCTGAAAGGCTGAAACTGAAGTCAGTCTGATTAGGAAGTAGAACGAAGTAATCACTGCACAGATATCAGCCCGCTAAGACAGAGTTCAAACCCTTCCTTGGCAAGGGCACGGGCCTTCGGAGCTATGAAACCACTAAGTACAGAGACACTTTCACCCAGTGCTTACATGTTCCTTATGTATGGTCAATCTTGACAGATGTGTGGCACAACCCAGGAGATCTAATGTATAGTTTCTCAAACAACAGCTGAAAAGCTAGTGGTCAGGCTCCACAACTTGCCTAAAGCTTTGAGCTTGACTTTAAGTTCCAATTCCCCTGATTTGAGTTTTTAATTGTGTTATAAGATAACATGTTGAATCATTTTAGTAAAGGGTAGTAAGGTTATATTTAATACTACTTTCTAGGTAAGAGAATTAAAGTTAATACCAGCTGTTGCAACCTCTCAATTCATTTTCTTAAATTAACTCACATAGGGAAATTAGTAAGCAGCAGAAAAAGAAATTGAGGAGGGACCAGTTGGGCCCATGCCACACCTGGCTGTTCTACAGGATTACTCCTGGCTCTGTGCTCAGGGATCACTCCTGGTCGTGCTCAGAGGACCATTTTGTGGTGCCAGGGACCGAAGATGGGTTGGCCACATGCAAGGCAAGTGCTTTATCAGCTGTACTATCTCTCTAGCCCCAAACATTTTTTTAAAAAATAGGGGCCACATGTAGTGTGGAGGGGAGCAAGGCTGGTATGTAAGGTCAAGAATCAAACTCAAAGCTGTCATATGTATACCTGCTCCTCAGCCCAATGATAGAATTTTTAATGCTTTAAGCAATTAGGACATGACACAATCTAGGTGGGACCCATGATGATACTGAAAGGACCAGAGAGATAGTATGGAGTTAAGGTGCTTAACATTGCATGTGGCAGACCTAAGTTCAAGTTCAAGCCTCAAGACAACAAGCACTTCCAGGAGTAACCCCTGAGCAGAGTCTGAAGTAAGTCCTGAATATAGCCAGGTATGGCCTGAAAGCCAAAAGATAAAGGAAAGAAATCACCAGAAGTCTTAGTATCATATAGCTCCCAAAACCTGATGTTGTAATCCCATCAATGGTCAAGATCCAAAGACTATAAAGCAACAATCCCAAGAAGCACGCGACTGCATTTGCAGCCACGGGACCTCTTATACTCTAGTTCTCCCTCTCAGAGAACCTGACAAGGTACCGAGAGCATCCTGCCCACACAGCAGAGCCTGGCAAGCTCTCCATGGAATATTATGTATGCCAAATACAGTAACAATGATTGGTTTCATTCCCCTTACCCTGAAAGAGCCTCCAATGCTGCACTGCTGGGAAGAACGAGTAAAGAGAGGCTGCTAAAATATCAGGGCTAGGATGAATGGAGACATTACTGGTGTCCGCTCGAGCAAATCGTTGATCAACGGGATGACAGTGATACCGTGATATCTTGTTAAGGAACATTTTTGGTGGGGAGGTGTTGGGGGCCATACTTATACCCAGTGGCTTTCAAAAGTCATATATCCTAACTCTGTGCTCAGAGGTCACTCCTGGTGGTGCTGGAGGACCATATGCAGTGCTGGAGAGTGAACCAGGGTTGGCTGTGTGCAAGGCAAGTGACCTATCTAATGTACTATCTCTCTAGTACCTGAAGAGTCTTCTGTTCCAGTTAAAATCTCTTATTCAATAAAACCCAAGATAGGAGTCGAAGAGATAGTACAGTGAGTAGAGCACCTGACCCAGATTCAGTCCGAGGCATTCTACATGGTCCTTAGAGATGTCCAGGAATGATTGATTCATGAGTGCAGAGCCAGGAGTAACCCCTGAGCACTGCCAGATGTGGGGCTTCCTCTCCCCCCAAAACAGCAGCCAAGATAGTCACAGAAATAACCTGGGGGGGAATCACTGACAGAATATAAATGTTTGGGTCAGAGAGATAGTACAGCAAGTATGGCACTTGTCTTGCACACAGCCAACCTGAGTTGTATCCCAGGTACCCCATATGGTCCCCCAAGCCCACCAGGAGCCATCCCTAGATGCAGAGCCAAGAAGAAGCCCTGGGAAAAAATCAGAATTGAAATGTTGGGACAATTGTATTCCAAAGTATTTAAATAAATAGTGGAATATCTATAGAATAGAATAATATGCAGCTGTGACAAAGAACAAGGGAAGTCATAGGTGTTGATAAGAGCAAAATTCAGAACTATGTGCATAGCATGTTGCCATGCAGGCACTGTGGCTTGCTTTTCTTTGTTTTGCTTTGCTTTGACTTTTTTGTTTCTTTTTGGGCCACACACCCTGCCATGTTCAGCCCCTGGTGGTGCTCTAGACCCACATGTGCCAGGGACTGAATGCAGGTCTCCTGCATACAAAGCATGAATCCAACTTGTTGAGCAATCTCTGGTCCTGCTTTAACTTTCATTGCCAAACATCTTGGGAAAGATACACAAAAGCCTAGTACTGTGTTTGCCCCCAAGGAAGGGAATTGGGTGAATAATGGAAAAGCATTTTCCTTTACATATATACTTCTTTTGAATTTTTAATTATAAACTATTGGTGTGTATTACCTATCAAGTAATGAGATTTGGTTTGTTTGGGTGGTTTTGGGGTTTCGGTCTATTTTGGCCCCCCAACAAGTGCTTGGGGGGCCGTAGGGCCATTCCCTGGGATACTCAGCCTGCAATGCGAAATAGACTGGTCAGTGTTCAGGCTCCATAATGCAGTCAGTGCTGGGGGCCACCAGGACCATGCCTGGCAGTATTTGGGCAACAGGGATCAAATGTGGGGCCTTGTAAATGGAAGGCATGAGATATATCTCCTCAGGCCCTCAAGTAATAAGTTGTTTTCTTTTTTGTTTGGGGGCCATACCTGAAAGTTCTCAGGACTTGCTCCTGGCTCTGTACTCAGGATCACATCTGGCAGGGCTTAGAAAACATATGGGTTGCCAGAGATCACACCCGGGTCTATTGCATGCAAGGCAAGCACTTTATGCACTGTACTATCTCTCCAGATTCAAGTAATGAGTTTTATCTCAGAAAAAAAAAGACAAAACTCTCTTTAAAAGTCAAAGGGCATTTTAGAACATATTTTGGGTAAATGAAGAAGTCATAATGAAAAAAAATGCAATTATTTTGCAATATAAAGATACAGTGGAGAAGGAGATGGGAAGTATTGCAAAATGTTAACTGAGATATCAGAAGGTAAATTAATAAAATTTAATACCCAGGTTGTGAAAGCATGATAATTACTGACAGAGGAAAATTAATAAAGGTCCATCCTAGTGCATAAGCTATGATATGTTGAAACAAAAAAAAACTATGATATGTTGGGGAAAAATGACTAAACAAGGAGAAAATACTGAAACTCAACTAGAATTATAAAAAGGAAAAAGTAGTTTGTGAAATAATTTCAGAATGTTGTACTATCACAGTAAATATATAAATTTCCAAATGAATTCATTAGATTCTTAACTCAGTGAAACAATTTCACTTTCTTACAATGCTTACATAAACACACCTCGAAATCATGCACATTCAGAAACTCACACTAAAACAGCCTATGAGATCATTAAGACAATTCTGAACTCTTCCAGCTCTTTCTTTTATAGGGGTCATTCTTTGCATTTTTGCTGCCCTAATTTTACCTCTTCAAGTCATAGCAATGCAGATTGAAGCTTCTTTTCTTTTTTTAGTTTTGTTTCCAACCAAATCTTTTGTACATTTCTGGAATTTAAGCTACCTCAGTTACCGCTACTTATCTATAACACCATTGCTTTGAGGGATTAAAGCAGGTTTCTTGTAATACACTTAGATCAAGAGTTATCTGAGTTGAGAAGAATATCCTGTTTGAGATGGGGATGGGGAATCTTTTTTTATTTTTTTAAATTTTTTATTTTTTTTTTATCTTGAGTTGTTTTGATTTCCCCTGAGAGCAGTAATCTTCAGCAAGTGATATTTTTAAAAAGCCCCCAACACACCACAAAACATTCCAAGTGATTTTAACTCCTGAATGAGGTTAGGCTACCTGAGTGATTCTCTCTCTTCTCTTCTTTGGCAGAAAGGATTAGAAACCTCCACAGAACTTGCTCTCTATTAAAGTGGAGTGCTGTGCATTCATTGGCGAGAGGTGAATTGTTTTCAGATTACATGCGAAAGAGTGTGTGTGTTTCTTTCCCACATCAAAGACTTGGATGGAGGCAGTTCTGAGTATAGCCAGGGATGCAAGAATTGGTGCTAAAGTGATTAACAAAATTGCTTTCCTGCAAAAGAAGCACAAAACATTACCTAGGGATTAGAGGAGGAGAGGGCAAGATTAAAGGTGATGTTGAATTTTGGGTGGAATATCTTATCCATCTTTTTCAAATCATGCTTCAAGAATTCTGTGGCCCCTCCTTAAGGAAGGCTGAACATATCAAAGTCTTGCTCTCAAGTTTGCACACAGAGATTCTGACAAGGTAAAATTAAAACTGCGAGCTTTAGGAGCACTCACATGTGGCCTCTGTTTTGTT
The DNA here is from genome assembly GCF_027595985.1 of Sorex araneus. Lineage (NCBI taxonomy): Eukaryota > Metazoa > Chordata > Mammalia > Eulipotyphla > Soricidae > Sorex > Sorex araneus. The sequence goes on along the minus strand of NC_073312.1, from coordinate 25,289,108 downwards.
ATCTTTCGCTGCAAATCATCTCGAATGTATTTTACTCAGTGCACACCAACAACTACATCGATCAAAGATTTTCAGTTGTAATTAGTTTGTGTGTCCACCTGTTGAATTTAAAAGATAGTGTTTAAACTCTCTGGAGCTGTTTTGTTTTAGTAAATCAACTTGATAAGTGTAGCATCCTTTTCTAAATGTATCTCGTCCAGTCAAAATCATATAGCCAAAATGAATTGTTGTTGGTTTCTATTTTTTTTTTAAATTCTAGATGTTAAAGGAAAGATAATATAGCAAACCCCACAACTGCTAGTTTAGGAAATTTTTTAAAGGTATATCTCTGAAATATCCTATAATATTCTTTGTCAGGTAGTATTTTCTTGTCTCTTTCAAAAACTGAATATAAGCCTCCCTCTTCGAAGAAGTGCTCCTGACTTTAGTCTCCCAATGCAAGATAAGCAGAACATGTAACTCTTCTAGTGGGAATGAACTTTTTCTTCTTTCTTCTCTACAATATTAAGTTCCCCCATGGGGGGAGAGAGAGTATAGCAGGGAAGGCTTTTGCCTTGTATGAGGTTGGCCCAGGTTTGATCCCTGGTATTGCTTATGATCTCCTATCACCATCAGACGTGATCCCTGAGCACAGAGTCAGGAGTAATCCCTGAGCATTGCTGGGTGTGACCTGAGCATTGCCGGGTGTGACCACCCAAAAAAATACACTAAGTTCCCAAAAAGACTGAAATATATTTTTTGAGATGTATTTTTTTTAAAAAAAAGTAATATTGAGTGGTGAAATAAGCACATTTAGTAAATTCAGGGAATGTTTATAGAATGATACCATTTATAAAAAAACTTAACATAAAACAATATCATTCTTTATGGACTATGTATATTTATATGAAAGCATCCAAAAATTAACAGAATTATGCTCCTCCAGCCCATGGTAGTGGCTACTTTTAGAAGGAGGAAATAACTTTGGGTGTAGTGGTAGAATTTCAGTCACATCTATAGCCTTTCTTTCAAAAAGGTAAAAAAAGATTAAGCTAAAAATGATTCACTGAGACATAGTTATGAGATATGAAATGTCATTGGAATTTTCATCTAAAATACGCAGAAGTTGTAGGTCCTGTCTTTTGAAATTATTTTCTCACCTAATATATATATATTTTTCGTCATGCACCAGTTGCTTCAATTTTTATTAAAGCAACAGTAAAACCTGTTTCTGACTGACTAATTTGGGATAGTTGTAACCTCTTTCCCCTCCCCGCCCTGCCCCCCCTCCACACACAGCAACACCATCCTCATAAATTAATGGGCTAAGAGAATTTATCTTTGTGTCTGTAAAGAATAAGACACACTGTGGGTCCTCGGTGAAAAGAATAAATTGATGAATCAATAAATGAGTGCCTTCGCTAACCGCCCTGCATGCACGAGTTGGTGGGCGTTTTCATTTTGCAAAGTTGTTTCCCGGAGGTTGTCTATGTGACTTCTGTGCTTTCAGGCACTTGTTGAGCACAATCATTTTTTTTTTTATCTGTCTTTCCCTTGGGGTCCCGTAAGGTCACTGGACATAAGATAGCTGTGAAATTTGACATTGTTCCAATTTAAATGCTTTACTCCAGCAAGTGCAAGACTGTGGGCGCTTGAGTGTGGGGATTGCCACGGCGAGGCCGTTTCTGAGACTCGCCAGCCCTCCAGGCTTCAAAGCCTGCCATCCTTGATCTCACTAAAGAATGTTTTTGAATTCTATGTCCATCTAGTGGTTGCCTGCAAAGATCTACTTGGCTTTTTCTTTCTTCCTTTTCTTTCACACTTGATCAGTGAGATTCTGTTTGTGATGGGGGTTTTGCCCCCCTGGGTCTTTAATTCTTTCACAGGTGGTTTCAAAGTGTCTATCCTTAGCTACTGCTTTCTATAAACAAGCAGGAATTCACGAGGCCGCAGTTACTGATGGCAATCCTCACCCAGCAATTCACCTCTCACTTTGAAAATAGACTTGTTTTGTGGACAGTAAAGTACAGTTCTTTCTCACAGATGAGATTAGAGGCTGTTGGCGGGGGTGGTGGGGGAAGGGGGGGGAGGCTGAGGGAGGGAATTTTTTTTCTTTTTCCTTTTTTTCCCCCTTTCTTTAACTGGAAAGCTTTTGTGTTGTAACTCATTTTAGCAAAAGGCAAGAATTTTACTTATTTTACACTCAGTTGCACCTTTAGTTGAAGATAAGTTGGCTTTGAGTTGGAGGTGCTGGGAATTTTCTGATTTCCTCATTCATTCCAACCAGCATCCTGAGTATAAGGTGAGGAGCTGAGGATCAGGTGGTTACAGGTGCTAAAGTGGTTGCATATCCCACGGATCAAATTATATCCATTCTATCTAAGAATTCTGATGTGCCACGGAAGTCACCATTGCTACCATATCACCCGGGCTTTAAGGGCTGAACGATTTCTCCTCCGACTTGAGGTTTTAGGGGTGGGGGTCACTTCTCTCTACCTGTTGGTCTTTTTGGTTTTTATGTGGATTCCGAAAATTGGGGGGTTGATGGGTTTAGAACACTCTGAGTTCTATGAAAATAAAATAATGGAGGCCAAGTGTTATCACGCTGTTCTTAACACGTCAAAACTGTTAGAGTAAATGTGTGTCTCTGGGCCCCATTGGAATGGGGGGAACTAAGGTTCCAGTTCAAATTAAAATAAATATTTTTCTTCTTATAAATATAATGAGGGGGGCTGGAGCAATAGCACAGCGGGTAGGGCGTTTGCCTTGCACGTGGCCGACCCGGGTTCGAATCCCAGCATCCCATATGGTCCCCTGAGCACCGCCAGGGGTGATTCCTGAGTGCAGAGCCAGGAATGACCCCTGTACATCGCCGGGTGTGACCCAAAAAGCAAATACACACACACACACACACACACACACACACACATATATATATATATATATATATATATATATATATATATATAATGAGGGCTGGAGCGATAGCACAGCGGGTAGGGCATTTGCCTTGCACACAGCAGACCCAGGTTCAAATCCTCCGCCCCTCTTGGAGAGCCCAGAAAGCTACCGAGAGTATCTCGCCTGCACAGCAGAGCCTGGCAAGCTACCCGTGGTGTATTTGATATGCCAAAAACTGTAACAAGTCTCACAATGGAGACGTTACTGGTGCCCGCTCAAACAAATCGATGAGCAATGGGATGACAGTAAAAGTGATAAATGTAATGCACTTTACTAGAATCAGTATCTTTTAAATTGTACTGGAACTTTTTCAAAATGTTCGGAGAATGAGGCATTTGCATTGCACAGTTTTTACTGGGTTAGATCCCTGGCATCCCGAATGTTCCCCCAAGCCCACTAGGAATGATCCCTGAGTGCAGAGCCAGGAGTAAACCCTTAAAACAACTTGGCATAGCGCCCCCCACAAAAAAAAAGCAACAAAAAATTGCACTCAGAGCTGGCAAGAGAGTATATTAGATACAGCACTTGCCTTGCAAATTGCCAATCCAGTTTCAATCCCTGGCATCACATATGGCCCCCCAAGCCTGCCAGATGTGGTCCCAAAAACTAAATTAAAAAATGTACTCATGTACCATTAGTTATAATAGGAAAAACCTATAAGTAACCTAAATATCCATCAATATGCAATTTGTCAAATACATTAACATAATTTTAAACCATAAAACTGGAAAAGTCACAGAGACACATGGATAAGAGATATTCTGTGTTTGGGGACCACACAGGCTGTGCTCAGGGCTTACTCCTGACTCTGCACTCAGAGATCACAACTGGTGGGCTTTGGGGTACCACATGTACTACAGTCCCAGGGATCAAATTATATCCAAATTACATAATTTAATATTAAATTATATCAACCTATATAATTATAATTAAATTATAAAAATTTAATACACTTCATTTTTACATGCAATTATATACATAATTATATATTAAAATATATCATTCTCATGCAATTAAAATAATTTTAAGGGTAATTTCATAGATGACTAGGACCAGAAAGATAGTAGAGTGAATAAGGAACTTGCTTGCTTTACCCCCTTCCAACTCCAGTTTCATCATGGCACAACATATGGTTTAGTACATGGGCCATACACAGAGGTACTTGGGGTCTGTGTGCTGCTAGGAATTTAATCATTTGTGCTAAGAATGTGTTCTACCACTTGAGCCATTGTTTGGCCCCCAATTTTTAATTTTTCAAAGTATAAAATCACCTCGTCCATTGGGATAGCTATTATAAAAAAAAAAAATCTTAGAGGCTGGAGGGCCCTTCCAATGAATGAGTGCTGGAACTGGAGAGATAACACAGTGGGTAGAGCTCTTGCCTTGCATGCAGCCAACCTAGGTTCAATCCCTGGAACCACACGTGGCTCCATGAACCCACCGGAAGTAATCCCTGAGCATAGAGCCAAGAGAGCAAGGAGTAAACCCTGAGCACCATCAGCTGTGGCCCAAAAACAAACAAACAAAATAAAAGCAAATATTAAAAAAAAAAAAGGTGAGTGCATCACATACTTCCCCAAGTACCACTGAGCAAAACGCAGGGAGTGGTCCCTGAGCACTACTGAAAGTGATCCCCAAATTTAAAAAAAACAATCATTGATGTGGATGTAGAGAAATCAGAACTCTGGTTTTCTGCCTCTGATAAAAATGAAAATTGTTGCAGCTACAGCAGAAAAGAATATGGTGATTTACTAAAACAAACAAAATTTAAACCAAATGTGATCCAGTGATCTGGAGCAATAGTGTTTATATTACTTAAAGTTTCCAAGATCAATGTCCATTGTAAAATTCAGTGAAAAAGAGAGATTGGAGATAAGCACAATTATGTGACTGATGCTGCACACCTAAAACTCCCAAAGTCACTACTTAATCAGTTGAGAAAGTCTCACACCCCATGTATAAAGAGAGGGCATTGTCTGTTAGCCCTTCAGCAATTAATCTGTCACCACTGACCTAGATCAAAACCTCCAGCTTAGGAAAACACCATTGAAGCAAATCTCTCCCTGGTGGGTAGCCTGGCCCAGAGGTGCTCTGGGGGTTGCCATAGTCTGCGAGTGAAAACTTTCATCACTGGGGCTCACTATTGGATCCCGGACCAGTCTCAACTCTGCTCACTTTGCTCATTACTGAAATACGATGCTGAAGCCCAAGTGATAGTACAGTAGATAACGCTTTTACCTTGCATGCAGCCAACCAGGTTTGACCCACAGCACCCTCTATGGTCCCCCAAGCCCTGCCAGGAATGATCCCTGAACACAGAGCCAGGAGTAAGCCCTGAGCATGACCAGATGTGACACCAAAAAACAGATATATATTCAATTTTAAAATGTACAATGCTATCTCTAGGGTAGAAATTGCAGGAGTATTAGAAGTATTACAGAGTAAGTATCCAGGAATATCTGAACCAAGAAAATAAGTTCATGAGGAGGAATCTTCCAGAATAAATGATAAAGTAAAAGCTTCTTTCCTCTTGACCTACTAACTTCTAGCTGGTCTAACTCTGTATCCAAGGAGGTTTGGACTTGGAAATCCTGGACAGACTTTGATTATGTTGCTCTGATACTCAAAGACCACAAGTCACACAGGCGCTATAGTCAGTACAGACCCTTTCCCTGAATTCAATATTCTTTTTTGTTTGTTTTTGTTTTTTATTTTTATTATTATTTTTAATGTTGATTTTTTTTATTGAATCACCATGTGGAAAGTTACAAAGCTTTCAGGTTTAAGTCTCAGTTATACAATGCTCGAACACCCATTCCTTCACCAGTGCACATATTCCACCGCCAAGAATCACAGTATACTTCCCCCACCCCCCCACCTCCCCAGACCCCCACCCTGCCTGTGTAGCTGATAAATTTCACTTTATTTTCACTTTACTTTGGTTACATTCAATATTTCAACAAAAACTAACTATTATTGTTTGGAGTTTCTCCCCCCAAAGTCGGACCTGCTGAAAAGGAAGCATTTGATAATTTGTTTTCCATGACTGTGAACTCAATATTCTGACACCTCCTGCCCACATTCCATCCTTTTGCCCCAGCATAAAATCCTCCATCCCATGCAAACTGACCAGCATTTGCCAAACCTCAGAAGGCAGCTAGTGCTATGGAAGGACCTTTGGGTAAGTGGTCAGATCATCAGGAGTATTATTTATATTTTGTAAGGAGGACCACTCTGGGAAGTGCTTAGAGGCTACTTTAGGCTCTGTGCTCAGGATTTGCTCCTTGTTGGAGCAAGGGGACCAGGGGATTGAACCTGGCCCTCCCCATATTAAGTTTACACTCAGCCCTCTGGGCTCTTAGTGTAGATTTGAACCCCAGCTCTACTATTAGCTTATTAGGTGACCTTTAAGTACTGAGCTTATTCTTAAACTGCTTGCTAAGTCTGTTTCCTCATCTGTAAAATAGGGCTGACAAGCCCTAACTCTCTGTACTATGAAATGTTGTTCAACTCGACCATTTAAACTAGACAACTGTGGTAAAGAGTTAACACGATGCAGAGGGCACATTTAGTGTGAGAGGTGACATAAATGTCTTGCTTATCCTGACCTTTGGGCCCCTGCTTCCACCTGTTCTCTTTCTGGAAAAAATCCTCTCTCATCTGAATCCCATCCATCTATCAAAGCAAACTCATCTTTTGGCCGCTTGAAGGGCTTCTCACGAAAACCCTTAGTGCTTTGGACTAAACTATTGTCCAGCATTTACTAACTCTCCGCCGTTCATCAGACATTTTACTGTGTGTTTATCTTTTCCAGGTAGTCCATCAGTGCACAGAAAACAAATCCACTACCTCTTCCCTACACCTGACCTATCCTCTGCGTCAAGAATTACACAAGGCAGATGGTAAATATTTGTTAGATGACCCTTTTCTCGCCCCCTTCAGCTTTATGACTTGCCTGTCATATCAGAGAAGTAGATCCGTGTCAGTCCCTCTAAATGGATTCTTTTCCTGGGATAAGTTTCAAGGAGTACTGAAACCAATTTTGCCCAGACAATAATCACAATTTCAGTATTGTGATTTCAGAATAGCGCATCTTTGCCTTACAACATGGCTCATGATGTCAGCAGGATGGACATTACAATTATGATCATTGTCCTTATTTCTCAGGGACTCCGAGAGGTCAAGTGATTTGTCTAGGCCACAAAGGCCAGCAGAACTGAAACCTGAACCCTGAGCTACTGATTGCAAAGTGCACACTCTGCTTCACATAATCAAGTTCCCTCCATGTTCAACTGTTAATGGGGCATTAACAATTTGTCCCTCCTTAAAGGTTTTCTGGTTTTGTTTGTTTTGTGCTGCCAGGGATCGAACCCACGTCTCATACATGCAAAGCATGTGCTTTCCCACTAAGCCACATCCCCGTCCCTCTCAAGTAATATTAACAAAGTTTAGACCCTTCCCCAAGAGAAAAAAGTTTGGTATTCTTGGGGCTGGAGCAATAGCACAGTGGGTAGGGCATTTGCCTTGCAAGCGGCCGACCGGGGTTCGATTCCCAGCATCCCATATGATCCCCTGAGCAACTCCAGGAGTGATTCCTGAGTGCAGAGCCAGGAGTAACTCCTGAGCATCGCTTGGTGTGACCCAAAAAGAAAAAAAAAGAAAAAAGAAAAGAAAAAAACACCTGAGAAACCTCTTTCTGTAGTGGAGGCATTAAAGCACTGTACATCAGTACTCTAGAAATCTTTTGGGTGAGACCTTTAGGGAGTAAATTCTTTCTCTGGGCCCCAAAATAAAACCTGGGTCTTTTCTGGGTAAGGTGTCTTCTCCCTTATACCTGAAAGAAATATGGCTCAGCTTATCCCACTGGTTCCCAAGCTGCTCTTATTGCCTTGTTGTTGACCCCCTGCCCCCACCTCTGGGATTTTGAGCTCTGGTTCCCAAGGAGTTCTTCCTGACAATGCCCCTCCATGAACAGGGGTCCCACCAGCGAATGGCATCTCAGGGAATCCCAGGTAAGCCCAACTAGAAAAATCCTAAAGCTGTTCTCTCACTCCAGGTCCACCGGCACCCCAGCCTATCTCCTCAGTCCACATTTCTTTCTCTGGCAACTCAGCGGACACAGTCAGACTTAGGGAAGGTTCCCTGTGCCCCAGGCAGAGCCCTGGCTCCAGCGACCTGCTCCTGGAGCAGAATCAGCTAGAGCCTCACTCTACAGTATATTGCTTTCCTGTTGGCCTGGGGCGGGGCGGGGCGAAATCCCTGTAGAGGGCCGGAGAGAGAGAACAGAGGTTAAAACTCTTGCCTTGGATGCAGCACACCTGGATTCTCTCCCTGGTACCACATATGGTCTCCTAAGCACTGCCAGGACTGATCCCTGAGCACTGCTTTTGTGTGACCCAAAAACAAAAAGGAAAAAAAGAAAACAATCTCATGGGCCGTATGAGTCTTGACTTAGCTACTACCCTCGTCAATCACAGTTACTTAAGCTCATCTCTGCCCCCCACCTGGGAAACCAGGGCCCTGAAGTCATCTTGGCTATGCTGCTTCCATATTGGTTCAATATCCATTTCTTTCTTTTTTTGGTTTTTGGGTCACATCCGGCGATGCACAGGGGTCACTCCTGGCTATGCACTCAGGAATTACTCCTGGCAGTGCTCGGGGGACCATATGGGATGCTGGGATTCGAACTCGGGTTGGCCGCATGCAAGGCAAACACCCTACCCGCTGTACTATTGCTCCAGCCCCCTCAATATCCATTTCTTGAGAGCTACTCTCAAGAGTTCTTGGTATTTTGTGAGGAGATTTTTCTTAAGTGGGGTGCACTGGATCTTCTAATTTTTTGTCTCAATCCACTGCCAGCCCCACTTCCTCACGACCAACAAGCCTCACGTCAGATGCAAAGCCCAGGCGGCACAGGGGCAGCTCACACTCGTGATTATTGCTCTCAGAAAGCAACATTAGCAGAAACATTAACACAGCAATGACTTAATTATGCTCTAATTATTCTGGGCCAAAAAATGGAAGTTTGATTTCAATTCACATTCTATTTTGGTAGATTGCTCGATGTAACCCCAGGCATAATGTGCCTTCATTTTTGCGCACATCATTTGGCGAAGCAGTTCTTTCTCCAGAGGCTGTTACCACCCATTTTCCCACACTCGCCATTCTGTCGCTAAGAGTTCAAACATCTCTCCTCCAGAGATCTTAACCTTGAGAATTAGACATTTTCTCCTATTTCTCAATAGCCCCCCCTCCTCTGCCCCAGCTGTTCTTTAGCATAACATCAACTGGGTCAAATGAAATAAACAAATATTTACAGAGTGAGGAAGGAGAGGGGGAATCGGGGAGACGGCAGCCGTGATTACTGACCCATTGTGCCCCAGCTTTCTCTCTCTGAGCACATCTTTGGATACAAGCTCAAAACGGTGTTAAGAAGATCAAAGTCTTGTTTCTTAGACTTTCCTAAAGACCAGCAATGAACAATTGGGATTTGAAAATTTTTTTTAAAGTATCATTTACAATAGCACCCCAGAGTAAATAACTGCTTAGGTATAAATCTAACAAAATGTGTTCAGGATCTGTAATGTAGAATCACACAACATTGATGAAAGAAATCACAGAAGATCTAAAGAAATGGACAGAGTTCATGTTAGGTCAGTCTACAAATGTCCATTGCTTTCTTCTGTATTGGGAATGAATAAGTAGAGTTTGCCATTTCTAAAAAGATAGCATAGAAAAGTCTGGTTTCTAGGGTTGTGGTTTAGACAATGAGCACATTAGGTTGGGCGATTGTCAGTTTCACTTTGATAGTGTCCTTTCATCAGAAATTCTGGGGCTCCTGAGGTCTCTCAGTAGTGGTCCAGAGCTCATCTTCGATTTGGAGTCAAAACTGTTATAGAGATCAGAGGGGAGAGAAGGGGCCCTAACTTTGCACTATTCAAGGGGTCACTCCTGGCGATGCTTGGGGGACCATGCAGTGCCAGAAAGTAAACCTGCTTCCTGCATGCAAAGCCTGTGCACCAGCACTTTGAGCTATGTCTCCATCAAAACTGTTCATTGGGGGCCAGAGCCATAGTAGAGCAAGAAGGGCATTTGCCTTGCATGCGGCCAACCTAACTTCAATCCCCAGAAACTGCCAGGAGCGATCCCTGAGTGCAGAGCCAAGAGTGACCCCTGAACATTGCTGGGTGTGGCCTGAAAACAAAAGCAACAACCATGGTTTCTCTGAGATACTATTTGTCCAATCTTGTTTGTTTTAAGTCATACCTACTGGTGCTGAGGGGCTGTTCCTGGCATTTGCACAGGGGTCACTCCAGCCCTACTCGTGGACTACGTGTTGCTGGGGATCTCACCTAAGGGCTCCTGCATGCAGAGCATGTACTCCAGTTCTTTGAACCATCTCCCAACCTCAAATGTTTTTTCTCTGCCAGCTTCTTTCATTTGGACAGTCACATCTGCCCCTAAACACTTTCATTCTTCATTGTCTGTCTTACTTGCTTTGTTTTAGAGCCACATGCAGTATGCTGAGGAGTTACTCTGGCCTCAGTGCTCACTCCTGGAAATGCTTGGAAGCAGCATCTTAGAGTGTCCGAAATCCAAGTCAGGGTGTCACATTTGGAAGGCAAGTCCTCTAGCACCGAGCCAAGTGTGCAGCCTCTATCTCCTTTGTGGACCCTTCCTGTTGCTCATACTTCCAGCTGCTTACTGAACTTTCATCCCGGGCTTCTAAAGGCACATCCAACCTCCAGCGAGGCATTTTGCTCTCTTTGCTGCTCTTTCCTCTAAGGTATAATCCCTCCCGTCTTTCAAGGGTGTCCCTGTCATGTTTAAAACGTTTTCTCTGAAACCAATAGTTGCATCGGGGAACCCCACATTGGCCATATGGTTTTCCCTACTTTGGTGCCAGAGGGACTCTCGGTTTCATATATATTTGGGAAATGAGGTTTTCCCCAGGTGGTCCCTCCAAAGTACCAAAGCCGAGGGAGCGTGTTCCCGCAAAGGTGCTGGGCAGAGGTGAGGGTGCCTCGGGTTTTCTCAGGTCCGTCGGCAGTTATTTCCTCAAGGCAACAGAAAATGGGACCCACTGTCACTGTTCCTGAGAGAAACACATAGAAACACATACCGGAGTTTGAAGGAGATATTGAGCCATAAACTGGCATCCCAGGGGAAAGGAGTGAAACCTGCTCAGTTGCTCAAATAATTTCAGACCAAATCCCCTAAGAACACTTCCACAGGGAGAGAGAAAAAGAGTATGGATATTAGAAACATGATGACCAGGTGTGCCGAAAAGGGTTTTTTTTGACATTCTTAGCCCTAGAAGGTGGAGGGTGGGGGAGTCCCACATCTCTACTGGGAAACATATTTCCCCTTTTAAATCAGAAAAGGGGAAAAAAAAAAAAAAACAACAACATAGGCCCAAACAGAGAATGTTTTCTTTTGTAACTGGAAGCAAACATCACTGATGGCTTTAACAGCTGCCTGCCAACACAGCCTGAGAAGCAGGCACGCTAAAACATTTCTGAGATCAACACACGAAGAGACATACAGTATTTTAGGCTGGACTATAAACCCCAGAATAAATGGACAAATAAACAAGTTTCAGCTTTCCCTGGGCTTCTGGGTCCAAGAGCGGCTGAATTAGACTGCGAGGCTGAGAAGACTTGATTCCAGGGCGGCAGATCTCCCAGGAGTTCAAGTCAAACCTGTTCTAGGAGGGAACAGAGACGCTGCTGGAGATCGGCTGGCTGAAGGCTGGCCACCGGCCTGCCTCGCTGTGTTTCCAGGGTCTCGGCCCAAGCGGACTGCGGTGTGTGGCGGGCTAACTTAGGCCTGCCATTGACTTGATCTTTGACCCCAGTAAATCATTTCATATACCATGTGCCTTTGTCCATATGTTAATGTTTGCTGTAATTCGGATGAGAATTCCAGCAAGGCAGGGAGTGCCACCCATTTAGAGCTGAGTCTTTCCCTTTGAATGTCTAGGAAAGAATCTTCTGGACAGCTGCATGCAGAGGCCAAGGTATCTGCACAAACTAAACTAAGAAGCCTGCCAGCAGCAAGACTAGCATTGCTATAACCGTGTCTGAAAAGCAGAACAAGTTAGCCCTCTATCAAAACTGGCATAGGACTTTTGTGAGAGTTTACCTTAGAACAAAAATTCCCACAAGAAAAATGCTAGATTGTTCCCCGATTCCTCCACTGTTCCAAGGAGGTGACCTTGAGTGAGTCCTTAGACCTGTGTAGTTCAGGCATTAGTTTGTCACGAAATCAACTAAGGATTGGAACTAAACTTTTGTTGCTGTTAACTGTTTGTTTGAGGCCCACAACCATGAGTGTTGGGGTTGGGAAAGGCTATTCCCAGCTAGTCACTTGAGGGATATTAAGGTGCCAGGGATGGAATCTGGGGTTACCACATGCAAGGCATGTGATCAGCCCTTTGAGCTAGCTATCTCCCCATCTGAAAATAAACCTCTTTCATGAAGTCAAGTCGAGAAGAGAAAGTGTCAAGGTTCAGTCCTCAGGAAGGATTAGCACTATCCCCTTAGGGAGTGACAAAAGGAAGCCGAGAGTTATGCCAGCAAAGAACTGAAGGGAAAAGCACTCCAGTAAGAGGGATCAGTCAGTGTGAGAAGACCCCGAGGAAGGAGCGACATTGTCCGTCAGTCCTACTCAGGTCTCTGGGGGCACCCAAGACGTTAGTGGAAACCAAATATCAACTGCAGTGCCATATTCAAATGTTCTTTAGAGCAACAAGCGAGCATAAACAGACCTTAGAGATCTCGGTTCCCTTTCCACATCCTGTCAGTGACTCAGTGAGCACTACTCAGTGCTAGTAAAATATGGGCCAAAGGAATTAGAAACAGAACTGGTATATGGTCAGCTAATCTTCAATAAAGGAGCCCAAAATATGAGTGAAGCTAGGAAAGCCTCTTCAACAAGTGGTGCTAGGGAAACTGATTGGCCATATGCAAATAAATGAACTCAGACCTCCTTCTAATGCCATGCACAAAATTCAAATCAAAATGGAGTGAAAACCTCAATATCAGACCTGAATCTATAAGGTACATCGAGGAAACACAAGCAGAACTCTCCATGATATTGAAATTACAGGAATCTTTAGGGATGAAACACCACTGATCAAGTGGAAACAAAGATAAGCAAATCCGACTACAGTAAATTAAGAAGCTTCTGCACATCAAAGAAACCAATGACCAGAATACAAAGACAGCCCACAGACTGGGAGGAACTATTTGCCAATCAGTCATTGGATAGAGGGTTAACATCTAAGATATATAAAGCACTGGTAGAACTTTACAAGGAAACAGGGGTATGGTGCCGCCAACAGGTCAACCTGTTCCTGCGGGGTGAGTGCATCAGCAGCCTGATGGTGCCTTCAGGCTTCCTGATACCCCAAAATTGCCACAGTGCCTTTGACTAGAACCCAAGAACTTGGGACCAAGTTTACCAAGAAATTAAATGCCCAAAAGTTAGGTATCTGGGAGCCATGACCACAAACCACCTCCGGCTCAGCTATACAAGCTCATTTATTGGCCTTATTTCAGAGACCCATAGATAAATCTCAAAAGAGATCAAAAGCCACAGTTAATCTCGGACCTACACATGGCTGAACAGAGTAAATCGGAGGGGGGCAAGTTGGCCTGTGCCTGCCCAAGCAGAGCCCCCAGCAACTGCTTGCTTCCACAATCCAAAATCACCGCCATATCCCCGACCTGACTCCACTGTCTCAGGACGGACCTCACCAAGATATAATCTGCTGAAAATTTGAGTATGCAGGTTTTGTGACTGAAATCTCCAGGCTTTCACAGAGTTGGGGTGGGCTACCTCCCCCCACTTCCCAATAAACATGGAAGTACTGGCAGTCATCCCCATGAACCAACTACTGCGCCACTCTGTGAACTCTATTACTGGCCTTGCTTCAGAGACCCATAAATAAATCTTGAAAGAGATCAAAAGTCTGTTGCAAGCAAGTCCCAGAAGACACCACAAAGCCAGAGATATCTCCAGGCCCCACACCACAAAGCCAGAGATCTCTCCAGCCAATTTCACTGGAGCACCCCATATGGAGCAGGTGCAGTCTCCCCACCTACTCCAGATGGAATCCCGGCAACCAAGAGCTTCCACAAGCAAGGCCCAGGTATGCGGGGTCCAGGACTAAATGTACATGCTGCATGGCAGCAGTGGCGCTGGGCTGTCCCTCCCCAGCTCCCCACCTGTGCCTTAGCCTGGATGTCACGCCCACAATGTGCCTCTGGAAGCCATCTTAGCACACCAACAGCCCTGGTTCAGAGATGTGCAATTGATTCCCAAAATGGATTAGTGCCCTACTAATCTCCAGAAATGTCTCTGGAACCCAACCATCTACAATCTAGGATTCCATAAGTGCAAGGCCACAACATCCATGATAATCAAAATAAGCAAGGAACAATAAATGATCTAGCATCTGCCCCTGACAGGCAGGCTTGAATGGTGGTGGGAAAATTTGAGCGAAACATAATGCCCAAAAGTAGAGAGAGAGTATTGGGGAAATTGTCTGCCATGGAGGCAGGGTGAGGGCTGGGATGGGGGCCAGGGGACATACAGGGGACACGTGGTGGAAAGTGTGCACTGGTGGAGGGATGGGTGTTCAATCATTGTACAGCTGAATCTCGAACATGAAAGCTTTGTAACTGTATCTCACAGTGATTCATTAAAAATAATAATAATGTGGAGTTCATGCCCAATTCAATTAGCTTAATCAATGGCTGAATAAATAGCATTATTCCTACATTAGGGAAAAAAATAACTTTACAGGGAAAAAAACTATCCTATCAAAAAGTGTGGAGAAGAAATAAACAAAAACTTTCTCAAAGAAGAAATACAAATGGTCCAAAGGCACAAATGAAAACAACACTGATATATCACCTTATGCCACAGAGACTGGCACTCATCAAAAAGAACAACAACCAGTGTTGGTAAAGATGCAGTGGGGAAAAGGGCCCTCAACATCAAACACCCAAACTGGTGATGATGTTGACTGCTCCAGACTTTTTGGAAACTAATAAGGAAATTTCTCAAAAAACAAGGAATTGAACTTCCATATGACCCAGCAATTCCACTCGTGGGAATATATCCTAGTGGCCCAAAAACACAATGCAAAAAAAAGGCATCTGCACTCCTTTATTCATTGCAGCATAATTCAAAATAGTCAAAATCTGGAAACAATCCAAGTACCCTAGAAGAAATGACTGGATACAGAAGCTATGGTATGGGCTGGAGTGTCAGTATAGCAAGTAGGGCATAGGTCAAGATGGATTCAATCCACAGCATCCCATATGGTCCACCCAGCACCACCAGGAGTAATTCCTCAGCAAGAGCCAGAAGTATTCCCTGAGCATCTCCAGGTGTGGCCCCCAAACAAAACGAAACAAATAAACAAAAACAAGAAACTATGGTACTCTACACTATGGCATACTATGTAGCCGTTAGAAAAACTGAAGTCATGACATTTGCTAATAAGAGGATGAATCTAATGAGACTGAAATGAGTCAGAGGGAGAAGAATAGACTCAGATTTGTCTATTTGCAAATCACTCTGATTTGCCAGATATAAAGAAACATAGTAGGAGAATAATGCCAAGGGACAATAGAAACAAAGGGCAGGAGAACTGGTACTTAGTAGGAAACTTGTCACAGTGTGGGGAGGGGTGTTAGGACAAGGAACAGACTACTGTGAGAATGATAGGGAGAGGTAGTCACTTTGAATGAGAACTGAGTGCTGAAAGGAGGCAAAGTGATGTGCATGATACCCCTTCAGTAACAGGAAAACAAACCAGAGTGTCTAAAAGAAAAAATGAAAAAGTGACTACTCGGGCTGGAGCAATAGCACAGCGGGTAGGGCATTTGCCTTGCACGCGGCCAACCCGGGTTCGATTCCCAGCATCCCATATGGTCCCCTGAGCACCGCCAGGGGTAATTCCTGAGTGCAGAGCCAGGAGTAACCCCTGTGCATTGCCAGGTGTGACCCAAAAAGCAAAAAAAAACAAAACAAAACAAAAAAGAAAAAGTGACTACTCTATTTATTTATTTTTTGCTTTTTGGGTCACACCTGGCAATGCACAGGGGTTATTCCTGGCTCTGCACTCAGGAATTACTCCTGGCGGTGCTCAGGGGACCATATGGGATGCTGGGAATCGAACCGGGGTCAGCCGCGTGCAAAGCAAACGCCCTACCCGCTGTGCTATCGCTCCAGCCCCAAAAGTGACTACTGTAAAGGCAGGCTAGGGGGCAGGAGGGCAACTGGCCACGGACGGAAGGAAGGGGGCACTACTGCAAGTATTGGCGCTGGCCACTGCCAGCCTAAAACTCAATTGTAAATAACTTTGTAACTCTGTAATTTACAGTGATTCAATTAAAAACCATTTTAGGAATGTCAAACTCCTAGACAAGAATACTAGTCCTAACTTGCTTACAAAAAGCCCTAAAGATAAAGAAAAATTCTGGGATTCAGATGATGTTACAGCATGTAGGGCACTTGCCTTGCGTGCAGCCAACCCAGGTTCGATCCCCAGCATCCCAGAAGTGTTTCCTGAGTACAGAGCCAGGAGTATGACCCAAATAAAAAGATTAGGATAAATTTCTTATTTTTGTCCTTGCTTTGGTTAGGTTTGTAAACAAGATGAAGTATACCTCAGGGGACCAGTCCCCAAGGGATTTTCTTGTTCATTCGGGTACCCATGGGGTCGCAACCCATTCTTTCTTTCCTTCCTCTAGAAAGACCCTTTTGGGGCTATGATAGTATGGTAGGTAGGGCATTTGCCTTGCACAAGACTGACCCTGGTTTGATCCCTGAAGCCACATATGGTCCCCTGAGTACTGCCAGGCATGATCTTTGAGTGCAGAGCCAGACCAAACAAACAAACAAAAAATCCTTTTTTTATTACCACACAGATAAGACTGTTGTTTTGTGGACACAAGTCCACCATCATCCAGCCTACCTGCCCTGCCCAGAGAAATGCCTGAGAGGGTTAGGAGAGGGTTAGGGCTAGTAAAGTCAGCCACCAGCATCGATGAGTTCCTCCAGAGTCTAGACACTCCCATCCCCCAGCCACACCAGGCAATGACCAGACTGTGTCTGGAGTCCACTTGATCCACATCACAGATTTCTCAGGGACTTGTGAGCCCAGGATGGAGCCAGAAAGTGCTCTTGGCTGAAAAAGAGAAATCAGTCCAATCCTCTACCCAGGCTTATCCTCTCTCTCAGAAAAAAAAATATATATATGTATGTATGTATATGTATATATATATATATCAGGAGGTAACAATAGAGAAGTAAAATAGTTTTATGTAGATAGGGCCAGAGTGATAATTCGAGTTCAGCTTACTAGTATGACATAAGATATAAGACAGCGTGTAGGGCATTTGCCTTGCACATGGTCAACCCAGGTTCGATCACCAACTTCCCATAGGATCCCCCAAGCCCGCCAGAAATAATTGCTGAGTACAAAACCTGGGAGTAACCCCTGAGCTTCGCCAGGTTTGGTAAAAAACCAAAGCAAATAGTTTTATGTAGAGAAACATGAATAGAGAGAGAGGGCCCTACATCCTCAAGAGAGAACACAGGCTTCCCCAGAGGGGAGGGAGCAATGAGTACACACGGGGCGGGAGACAGAGAATGCCCTGGCCCGCCTTAGCCTCGTGCCCACTGAGAGTGGCCAAGGGGGAGAGCCTTGAACTCTTGATTTTCTTCTCCTTATTCTTTTTGTTTTTACCACATCAAAATGGTTTTAGAAGCTGACCTCACATGCAGGGGGAGAGGGGAGATCAGGTAGAGAAGGGAACACCAGGTAAAATGTGTTCTGGGGACCCGCTCGGGATGGGAGATATGTGCTGAAAGTAGACTACAGACCAAACATGATGGCCACTCAGTACCTCTATTGCAGACCACAACACCCAAAAGGAGAAAGAGAGAACAAAAGGGAATGCCTTGCCACAGAGGCGGGGTGGGGGGTGGGCAGGATAGGGTGGGGATCGTGGGAGAGATACTGGGATTATTGGTGGTGGAGAATGGGCACTGGTGGAGGGATAGATACTCGATCATTCTGTGACTGGAACACAAGCACAAAAGTTTATAACTGTAATTGTACCTCACGGTGATCCACTAATAAAAAAATGTATGTAATAAAATATAATAAAATGAGGCCAGACACCAATAAAAAAAAAAGGTTTTTTATTGAGTCACCACAAATTACAGAGTTACAAAGTTATTCATGATTGAGTTTCAGGCAAACAATATTCAGATAGCAGAAGCAGCTAAGGGCTGAACTAAGTAATAAATGTAAACAATAGGTCACTGCATAGGAGATCAGATCAGCAGACAGTGGGCAGGAAGCCAAGTGATAAAACCATGAGCAGCGACTGGGGTTGAGGTCCCCAATGTGCAGGCGCCTATTTCTAGGGCTGCTGCTCATTGCAGGGATGTACCTATCTGGGCCATAAAATTAAGAGCTATTCAATAAATGAGTTGGGATACTAAAAATAGCCAGTGGTTAGAGTCTGAATCTGTTTGTTTTTTTTGAGTAAACCCCACGATGCCCAGGGCTTACTCCTGTCTCTGTGCTCAGGGGGCACTCCTGGCACTCTCGGGGGACCATGTGAGGTGACACAGATTGAACTCTGGTCAACCCATTACACTACCATTCCTACCCCTAAACTTACACACTGTTCACAAGAACCCGGAAGCTAGGAGGCATCCACCGCTTCAGAATCACATGATATTTGTCCTTTGTCTGGCTTATTTCACTTATTTCAGCAAAATGTAATCCAGATTCATTCACAGTGGAGCAAACATCAGAACTTCCTTCCTTTTGAAGGTTAAATAATATTCCATTCTATGCACATTTTATCCATTCAGCTGTTGGTGCACACTGGGGTTGTTTTTACCTGTTGACTATTGCAAATGATGCTGCTATCCACACAGGCTGCTTCAAAACCCTGCTTTCAATTCTTTAGGGGTGGCATTGCTGAATCCAATGGTAATTCAGATTCTGATTCTTCAAGAAACTGCTCTTCTGTTTTTTCACAGCAGCAAAATAATTGAAAAATCCTAGCAACCGTGCACAAGGATTCCAATTCTTCCCCTACTTCCCAGTGAGCACAATAGCTGGAGTCTGTGCAGCCCCATCATCACAATATCAATAAGGTAAGGGGATATGGATCTTTTTATTTTTCTTTTTAAGTTGAGAGGAGAGAGAGCGGAAGGGTTAAAAGAGTTTTCCTTGCATTCAACAGATCCTGGTTTGATCCCCTGCACCACATGGTCCCCCAGCACTTACTATTCCAGGCTTATCCTGAAACATCGAGTTCAGTTTACCAGTATGACACATAAGACATCATCTAGTTGCTTCCACATGTTACTATCTTCCTTTTTCCTAAGTTTAGCCCTCCTTCTGCCCGAGTAATAGTCAAGTGTAAGCTATTTAAGAATCTTTATCTAAATACTGCATCCTGCATGGCTTAACAATGTGGGTTCAGGGGCCTGAGAGAGAGTACAGTGGGTAGGGAACTGGCCTTGCATGTGACCGACCTGGGTTTAATTCCTGAAACCCCCGATGGTCCCATGAGCCCACCAGGTATGATTCCTGAGTGCAGAGCCAAGAGTAAGCCCTGAATGTAGCTGAGTGTACCCCCCCAGAAAGAGAGAGAGAGAGAGAGAGAGAGAGAGAGAGAGAGAGAGAGAGAGAGAGAGAAAATGTGGGCTCAGAATTCAGACAGACCTGAGGACAAAGCCTGATTCTGCCACTCACTCTTTCTATGACCTCAGGTTCATTACTTAATAAAGTCTGTTTCTTTATCTGTATAATGGGGATAATAATGGAACCCACCTCTCACAGGTAGTTGCAAAGAATTAAATACCTGTGATGCACTGGGGCTAAAGTAAGAACTCAATAAAAGTTTGCAAATACTTTGCTGGGGTGTGGGAGGTGGGGGGGTGACCTAACATCAACCCCACCACACCCCTACCTGGAAGAAAGCTGCAGGGTGTTATGCCTCAGCCTGGGATGGACTCAGCTCCTGCCACCTGATTTGTCCTCATTCAAAATGTATCCTGGCCACTTGGAGTCACTGTGTCTGGTGAAGGAAAAAGACTGACCAGCAAGAGGGTGAGCCAAGGGGGTCTCAGGGGCATGGAATTCCTTTCCCTTCCCAGTTTTCATGTTGCTTCTGCTCAGGCCTGGTTGTCCTCCACCTCTTCCTTTCTTTTTTTCCCATCCCTCCCTCCCCACTTCAAACCCTGGGAAAAACATGAAGAAAAGCACAGAACCAAGAAGCCTTTTCACCTCATTGTGTTTTCCAGCTAGACCTGAACAGTCAGCAATCAATTCAGCCCCTCACCCTCCCTCCTCTCTTCTCTTAGGTCCTCTTTGTGCCTAAAAGAGAGGTCCCTCCCTCTCTCTCTGTCCCTGTCCCTCCCTCTCTCTCTCCCTCTCTCTCTCTCCCTCCCTCTCTCCCTTCCTCCCTCTCTCTCTCTCTCTCTCTCTCCCTCTCTCTCTCTCTCTCTCTCCCTCTCTCTCTCTCTCTCTCTCTCTCTCTCTCTCTCTCTCTCTCTCTCTCTCTCTCTGTCTCTCTCTGCCTCCTCAGGAAAAAAAGAAGCTACCTCCCAGCAGAGTGAGGAGACAAGAAGCTTCGGTCGCCAGCAGCTAACACAACACGATTGTAACAGGTCCCCATGGCCCTTGGCACTTAGAGAGATGAAGAAGCAGGAGATCCTGTTCGGATTCTCTGAGAAACTCCTCAGCTTCTGTCCCAGGCTCTGCCACAGAGTGACAGAGAAAACCTCAATCTCCCCCTTCCTCTGGCCAAGAACCTTCTAAGCCCGCCCCATCCACAGGCGAAGGAGTTTCCATTCCAAGTTTTAGCAAGCCTGGCCAGTTGGGCTTGGAGTGGAAGGTGAAGAAGGAATCCGCCTCTTCTATTTTCAAAGCAGCCTAGTAGGATCCTGGTTTTTTCCAACAGGGTAACTCCAAAATGGAAAGGCTTTCAAAGCTACAAATTTCCATGTCCCCAGCCTCACTAAAGAAAAATTTCCTGGTCAGGATACTATGTGTGGAGATTTTGAGTGTGCAAGTGAGAAATGGCTCAACAAATAGTTAAATCTGAGCTATGAATCAAATTAGTCTAAACAAGATTCTCCCCTATCCCCATGCTGTACTAGTTACCCTCCTTAATTCCTACCCCAAACATAATTCAAAAATAACTCCTATTTATCAAGCACCCAGTAAGTACCAGGAACTGGACTCTGTTTTATTTACTTTTATTGACTCATTTTATCTCCACAACTATGCAAGATAGAAGTTATTTATGGCCAGGGAGGTGGCTCAAGGGGTAGAGCACACGCCTAGCATGTGTGAAGCCCCTGGTTCAATTCTCGGCATTGCAGCGCCCACCTCTCCCCCAAAACACGCCTAAATACGGCCCTGGCGACCCCTCCCCAGCACCTACCAAACAGGGTCTCCACAGTGAACTTTAAAAGTCATTCATTGTTCCTCCTCCCAAGAGCAGACAGGCTCAGTAATTCCCCAATGTCACCCAGTTGGTAGGTGGAAGAAGTTCTAATCTTCTCCCCAGCACAGTAAGATGGGCAAACCTTAAAATCATCAAATCATCCTGCAGAGTTAAAAAAGTCAGACCAAATGTAAAAAAAATAAAATAAAAAGAGGACTGAAGATACAGTACAGGACAGCCGAGATGGGTCTGATCTCCAGCTTCACACACGTTCCTCCGAGCCCTGCCAGGAGTGTTCCCTAAGCACTAGGGAACTAAGAGCCAGGAGTGAGCCCTGAGCACCACTGGGTAGAACCCAAAACAGAAAATAAAACAAAAAAGAAGAAAAGGGTTCTCACTGCATTACTCCATATATCTAAAGTTATAGGAAATGCAAGCCAAAGTGATAGAAAGCAGATCAGTAGTTGATCTAGGAATCTTGCAATGAGAACTAATGTCAATATGATGTTAATAATGGCCTAAAGCATTTATCAAAATTGCGAGGGGGGGCTAGAGTGATAGCACAGGGGGTAGGGCGTTTGCCTTGCACATGGCCGACCCGGGTTCGATTCCCAGCACCCCATATGGTCCCCTGAGCACCACCAGGGGTGATTCCTGAGTGTATGAGCCAGGAGTGACCCCTGTGCATCGCCGGGTGTGACCCAAAAAGCAAAAAACAAAAACAGAAAAAAAAATTTCGAGGGGAAGTTTAGGTTCACACCCAACAGTACTGGGTGATCATATGGTATGTGACATCTAACCAGGGTCAACAAGCACCGCATCCTTTGTACTATCTCTCTGGCCCTGCATTTCTCAAATCTTTTGTCCACAGAACACTATACACTCTTAACAATATCAGACTCCGGGCAGGAGCAATAAACAGTGGGCAGGGCGTTTGCCTTACACGCGGCCGACCCAGGTTCGATTCCCAGCATCCCATATGGTCCCATGAGCACCGCCAGGGGTAACTCCTGAATGCGGAGCCAGGAGTAACCCCTGTGCATCACCAGGTGTGACCCTAAAAGCAAAAAAAAAATTAGACTTCAAAGGGCTTTTGTTTATGTAGGTAATATCTATCAATATGTACCACCTTAAAATTTCTTGTTTGTTTATTTGTATGCTTTTGGGGGGTCACACTGGTAGTGATCAGGTTAATTCCTGGCTCTGTGCTAAGGGATCACTCCCAGTAGTGCTCGGGGTGCTATATGCGGTGCTGAGGATTTTCACTGGGGTTGGTGTCAGGCAAGTCAGGTGATTTAACCTCTGTACTATCTCTTCAGAAACTCATTAGAACTTCTCTTAAAGACAGCTGATTCATTTGCAAAATAATACACCCATTACACAACATAAACAGCCATGACATAAAATAACTGTATTTGGGGTCAGAGTCATAATATTGAGGGTAAGGCATTTGCTTTGCGTATGGCTGACCTGGGTTCGATCCCCAGCATCCCCAAGCACTGCCAGGAATGATTTCTGAGTGCAGAGCCAGGAGTAATCCCTGAGCATCACCAGTTGTGACCCAACCCCCGCCCCCAAAAAAACAATATTTTAGGGAACAAGAGAGATAGTATAGTGAATAAGACAGATGCTTTGTATCCAGCTGACTTGGGTTCAATCTTCAGAACCCCATATGATTGCTTGAGCCCCACCAGGAGTAATCCCTGGGTTCAGTGCCGAGAGTAAGTCCTGAACACTGCCTGGTTTGCCCCCCTTTAATTTTTTAACTATATTTTAAAAGCAATTAGTGAGCTGAGTAGGATTGTTCCACTTTTTTTTTTTTTGCAAATATACTTTCTATTTTTATAAAAGAAGACATGATTCTTATATTGGCTTCTTAGTTTTAGCTGTTGCAATGAATCTTCTCTAGCTTCATATTCTGTAGCTTCTGGAAAATTCCACAGTATACTGCTGAGAGAATGAAAGTGAAAAGGCAAGAAAAAGTCTTGGCATTATTATAAAAACAGTTTGGGGTTGGCTTATTTTTTTTTCTGCTTTTAAAGTTTGGTTTTGTTCTAGTCACACCCAGCTGCACTGGAGCTGCCCCTGGTCTGTTTCAGGGACCATGGCTGGTGGTGCTGGGGAACCATGTGGTCCTGGGGGTAGAGGCCAGGGGTCCCAAGTGAGAAGTACGTTCTCCAGTCCTTTGAACTCTCTCTCTCTGGCCCCTGAAAGTAGTTTTGATCTTGCAGACGCCATAAAGGATCTTAGGAACCTACAGGGGTCCTCAGACTATATTTAGAGAATTATTCACTTAACATATTCAGAACCAGGGCCCAAGAGACAGTTCAAAGGGTTGAGCACATGCTCTGCATTCAGGAGACCTGGGTTTTATTCGTCACTGCATATTATATTGCCCTGGGAACTGCCATGAACTATCCCCCAAACACCCAGAGTACCATCAGTGTGGCACATGAAAAGCCCAAAAAACAAAACACAAAGACCAGAGCAATAGTACAATGGAGGGGCTGAATTGATAGCACAGTGGGTAGGGCATTTGCCTTACACTCTGCCAACCCAGGTTCAATTCCCAGCATTCCATATGGTCCCCTGAGCACTGCCAGGAGTGATTTCTGAGTGCATGAGCCAGGAGTAACCCCTGTGCGTTGCCGGGTGTGACCCAAAAGGCAAAAAAAAAAAAAAGTACAATGGATAAGGTGCTTGCCTTGCATATAGCTGACCTGTGTTTGATCCCTAGCATCCCATATTGTCCTCTCAGGAATGATCCCTGAGCTAAGAGCCAAGAGTAAGCCCTGAGCAGCACCAGGTGTGGCCCCAAAACAAAACAAAAATTAAATTAAAGTTCAGAACCAGAAACCATTTATTCCAGTTCTTATTCTACATTCCCATTATTCTATCTCTCCTACTCAAGACATTGTAGGGGCTGGAGCGATAGTACAGCAGGTAGGGCGTTTGCCTTGCACATAGCCAACTGGATTTTTTTTTAATTTTTTAATTTTTAAATGAATAACCGTGAGGTACAGTTACAGACTTACAAACTTTTGTGCCTATGTTTCAGTGATACAATGATCAAGCCAACTCGATTTAATCTCTGACATCCCATATATATGGTCTCCGAGCACTACCAGGAGTAATTCCTGAGTGCAAAGTGAGAGTAACCATTGAGCATTGCCAGGGGTGGCCCAAAAAGAAAAAAAAATGACATTATGAAAACCTGAGAGATGGAAAAATAAAAACTGGAGTATACAGAAGCATTGAATGGAAGATTGTATTAGTCACTATCCTTCAAAGTCCTTTCCAGCTCCATAAGTCTGTGACTTATGGGTATTTTTCTTTTACACAAAATCAAGAGAGCTAGGGTCCAGAGAGAGAGGGAGAGTATAGGGTTAAGGCATTTTCCTTACATGCGGCTGACTTTGGTTCAAACCCCAACATCATATACGCTCCCCCAAGCAATATCAGGAACGATCTCTGAGCACAGAGCCACGAATAAACCCTATGCACACCTATGTGCCCGCCCCCCCAAAAAAAATCAAGGGAGAATCTCAACAGAGTACCTGGCACCTACAGTCACTAATAGTGACTATTGCCTCTTACAGAAAAGCAAAGGGAAAGGTGAAAATAGCACCATTCCCGGCTTGAATTTGAATCCTCAAAACACTGAATTTACAGAGTTGCTGTGAAGACTGGTGGAGAAAATGCCTGTTAGCTGGGTGGCATCCCATGCCCTGCAGATGGACACTCGTATTATTGAGCACTTGCAGCTTGACAATGGGGTTGCTGGTTCCCAAGAAGTCTCCTAAATATCTACTCCAAGTTTTGCATAGGATCTAGACAATTATTGGAGAGTTTATTATTGGAGAGTTTCAACCATTCTCACAAAGGAAGAGACTTGACATGTAAAAGTACCCGGTCCAGTGCAGAGACTGCATGCAAGCCCAAAGTGAGATTCCAAGACAAATGCCAACACCCCCACTTGCTTTCCAACAGCAAGACTGAGGGCACACTCTTTATCTTTCATGAGGCCAGTTTCTCTTTTTTTTAAGAGGTGAGGGTGGGGCCATATCCGGCTGTGCCCAGGGCTTATTCCTGGCTCTGTGCTCAGAGGTCACCCTAACAATGTTCTGATGACCCTATGTGATGACCAGGATTGAACCCGGGTCTGCTGCATACAAGGCACGCACCCTTAACAAATCTGTGCCAACTCACGATTGCCAAGACTATTTTCACGTGAGTGGAAATGACAGTACTATTGTGGAATGCAGAGAATACACAACATAGCACACATAAGCAATATCTACTAACTTGATCAACTAACATCTACTACTCCTACTGTTACAACAGCACGAGTGCTTAAAGCGCAGATACACACAGAGCTCATATTTCCACCTAGACGCTGAGTGGGGAGGGAAGGGCAGTGAAACTTGGAAAGAAATCCCTGTTTCCACTTTTTTTTTTTTTTGGCTTTTTGAGCCACACCTGGCGATGCACAGGGGTTACTCCCGGCTCTGCACTCAGGAATTACTCTTGGCGGTGCTCAGGGGACCATATGGGATGCTGGGAATCGAACCCAAGTTGGCCGCGTGCAAGGCAAACGCCCTACCCTCTGTGCTATTGCTCCAGTCCCCTGTTTTCACTTTTTATAGTTGGGTCCCACCTTACCAAGGCTCAAATGATTCCACTTGGGACTTGACCCTTTCACAACAGTGCCAGAGTGGAGTGTGTGAAGCAATATTCATTAGGTGGGCCAAAACAGGGGCATCTCTTGTGCTACTGAGCATCTCAGCCCAGATCTCCGGAAACATTTTCCACATCCCCTACTCCTAACGTTCCATGGGTCTATCAGAAGAGTAGCTTCTCTGAAGCCCAGAAACACCTGTACTTTCAAACACTTGTTTAAGCAAGCGTTAGTAGTGTAGGATTTAAAAAGGAGGGGAAATTCAAACACTCAAGCTGACCTGTGCCATCAGAAAGCATGGCATCAAGATTAACGTTGGGTGCCTACCGTGTGCTGGCACAGTAGAGAATCAGCAGGGAGTCGGGTCAGTCATGTGCAAGGCATGTCCCCCCCCCCCCCCCGCACCCTCTGTGCTATTGCTCTGCCCCAGCTGCCTATGGGGAAAGCCAGAGGAGCGGTCAATCAGAGGAGCAGCCAATCAGAAAGCTCTCAGCGGAGCCCGGATCTTGCTCTTCTCTGAAGGCTCCAGGAGCCAGCCACCTGCAACACGTGCCTTGAGCTGGGGCCAGGGAAAAAGCTGGTAAGACAATGTTACCACAATAAAATATAAAATTAGGGGACTCGGGATGGTCCCGTGGCTAAAAGCCTCTCCTTGCAAGCCTGAAGCCAAGGGTTCGCTCCCCCGTGCTGCCCACCTGATGTCCCGTCATTGTTGCTGCCTGCTGTTGTACCCCGCGGCACAACAAAGCATGTAGTTTCTGACACAGGAGCAGATATGTGCAAGCAGCACAACTAAATGAATGTACCCCCCTGGCCAGCATGTGCGCAAAGCACCACAACTCAAGCATCTGTGACCCCAGGTTACTGTGACAACAAAAACAAAAAGGGAAAGAAAGCAAGGGGAGAATTTGGGGAGGGACTATGATTTATAATACTGTTAATGGCAGGATTTCATTCATAACACATTCCAGCACCACATCCTCCACCAGTCTGCTTGTCTTCACCTTTATTCCAGTGTCCTCCTCCCTGTCCTACTGTCTGTCCCAGTTCTTATCCCCACCAGCACCTCCCCTCCACCCTCCCAACCACCTCTAGTATTTTCCTACCCACACCCATTACTGGTAAACTTCCTTCTAAAGACCAGTTCTCAGCTTTCGTTGCCTTCCCGCATTCATTATTCCCTTGCTTTCTTTATATACTACATATAAGGGAGAACATTCTGTATATTTTTCTCTCTTTCTGACTAATCTCACTCAGTAAGATAATCTTCAGATCCATAGGGGGGCAGGAGGGAATTAAAATAATAAAAATAAAATAGGGCCAGAGAGTTTAGTAGATGAGGAACTTGCCTTGTTGGTAACCAACCTAAGTCCAATACTGACACTGTATAGGTCTCCCCCAAGACCTGCCAGAAGTGACCCCTGCTACACAGCTAAGTATAGCCCAAATCCATTGACTGTAGCCCCAAATCCAAATTATTATTATTATTATTAGCACTGTAGCACTGTCGTCCCATTGTTCATTGATTTGCTCGAGCAGGCACCAGTAATGTCTCCACTGTGGGACTTGTTACTGTTTTTGGCATATCAAATACACCACAGGTAGCTTGCCAGGCTCTGCCATGTGGACGAGATACTCTCAGTAGCTTGCCGGGCTATCCGAGAGGGACAAAGAAATTGAACCCGGGTTGGCCGCATACAAGGCAGACACCCTACCCGCTGTGGTATCACTCCAGTTATTATTATTATTATTATTATTAATTAAAAGGTTTTAAATAAAAAATAAAATTATTTTTAAATGTGACTCATGTAAATGAAGGTGAGTTGCAGGGATGAAATACACACTGGCTTTTCAAGACTTACTATGAAAGGGGACCAGAGCAATCGTACAGTGGGTAGGATGCTTTCCTTGCATGTAGCCGACCCAGATTCATTCCCAAGCATCCAGTATGATCCCCTGAGCCTTGCCAGGAGTGATTCCTGAATGCAGAGCCACGAGTAACCCTTGAGCATTTCCGGTTGTAGCCCAAATACAACCCCACCAAAAGAAAGACAAACTATGGAAAAAAATATGTAAATTTTTTTATTGGGCCAGAAATGTAGCTTAGCAATAGAGCACTTCCTTGCAGATATCATTGAGTTTGATATCCAGCACCACCCCCACACAAGAAAGCTCACTGGGGCTGGAGTGATAGCATAGCGGGTAGGGCGCTTGCCTTGCACGAGGCCGACCCAGGTTTGATTCCCAGCATCCCATATGGTCCCTGAGCACCGCCAAGAGTAATTTCTGAGTGCATGAGTAGTCAGGAGTAACCCCTGTGCATCGCCAGGAGTGACCCAAAAAGAAAAAAAAATAAAAGCTCATTAATAATTTTACAATAATTACATGTTGGCATAATAATGTTGTTTACATATTAAAATGTTGGATTAAGTAAAATGTTATTAGTTTTGCCTTTAAAAGTCATGTTATGGGGGACTGGAGCGATAGCACAGCGGGGAGGGCATTTGCCTTGCACGCGGCCGACCTGTGTTCGATTCCCAACATCCCATATGGTCCCCTGAGCACCGCCAGGGTAATTCCTGAGTGCAGAGCCAGGAGTGACTCCTGTGCATCGCCGGGTATGACCCAAAAAGAAAAAAAAAAAAGTCATGTTATGGGCTTGAGAGATAGATCAGTAGACTAGATAGAGCACATGATATGTCTGCAGGAGGCCCAGGCTCAATTTCCAACACATGATCACCCAAGCACTGAGCCAAGAGTCCCACCAGGTGTGGCCCCAAAACAAACCAGAAAAAAAAGAAATCATATTTCTTTTGGGTTGGGGAGATAGTTCAAGAGTCTGGAATGCATACCTGGTGTGCAGGAGAACCCGAGTTCTATCCCTAGCGCCCCATTTCCCCTCAAGTTTGTGTGATGCTGTGGGCTCCTGAACTACAACACCGAATTACCAGGCTCAAGAATTTCTTTCTTAATGGCCCATGGGTGAAGTACAATAATCTTCACACACTCTCCTCTAAGGAAAGTGTTTTGGAGCATTTCAGTGGTTTACTCATAACAAACAATGCGAAATAAATTATTTCAGTCCTGCTTTGGGGAGGGCTTGCGGTTCACGATAAAAACATCAAAAATATGGTGGTGGGAGGGTGTAATGGTGGTGGGATTGGTGTTCAAATATTAAATGTAATCAAATATTGTGAACTATTTTATAAAAATAAAATAAAATTAAAAATTTTTAAAGTTTTTAAGGGCTGGAGCGATAGCACAGCGGGTAGGGCATTTGCCTTGCACGCGGCCAACCCGGGTTCAAATCCCAGCATCCCATATGGTCCCCTGAGCACCACCAGGAGTAATTCCTGAGTGCATGAGCCAGGAGTAACCCCTGGGCATCGCCGGGTGTGACCCAAAAAGCCAAAAAAAAAAAAAGTTAAAAAAATTGTTGTTGTTGCTGCTTTTTTGGGTCACGCCCAGTGATGCACAGAGGTTACTCCTGGCTCATGCACTCAGAAATTACTCCTAGCAGTGCTCAGGGGACCATATGGAATGCTGGGAATCAAACCCGGGTCTGCCGAGTGCAAGGCGAATGCCCTACCCACTGTGCTATTGCTCCAGCCCCCAAATAAAAAGTTTTTAAAGATAAAAGAATTTATTTTTTGTTTGTTTTGAAGCCACACTCAGTGATGTTCAGTATTACCATCTGGCTCTGCACTCAGAAATTATTCCTGGTAGTGCTCGAGGTGATATAGGATGCTGGGGGTCAAACCCAGTTTGGCCTTGTGCAAAGCAAGCACCCTACCCACTGTACTATCTCTCCAGCTCCAGGCTCAAGTATTGAACCCTGGCCCACACAGCCAGGCTGAATATCGCTGAGGGTGGCCCTCAGTGCCTCCTGAGCACTGCTTTGAGAGGCTCCCCCCAAAATAAATAAATAAAAGCATCTGCTTTTTTTTTTAACTTTAACATGCTTGCTTGAGAAAAACAATTTTTTTTGTTTGTTTTTAGGCCACACTCATGGGTTGCTCCTGGCTGTGCACTCAGGAATCACTCCTAGTGGTTCTCAAAGGACCATATGAGATGCCAAAGATGGAACCCAGTTCAGCCACATGCAAGCAAGCACCTTATCCACTCTACTATCTCTCCAGCCCCCTCTAGAAAAATTTTAATGACATACCTGACTCATATTTTTATTGGACAGGACTATAACAGAGAGTGGAAAGCCACTGAAGATTCTTGGGTCAGAAGAGAGGTTGGTAAATATTTTCTGTGAAAAGCCATGTAAGCGGGCCAAGGAGATGGCTGAAAGGGCTGGAGCGCATGCCTGACATGCAGAGGCCCTGGAGTTCAATTCCCAGCACTGCATGGATCCCTGCTGGCCCCCAATACTGTGGGCCTTACCAGCACCCGGCTGGAAGTAGTCCCCAAGTTTCCTGAGCAGTGCTTAGGAGAACACACATACACACAAGCACACACATACACACACACAACCCCGCATATCACACAGACATAGGAACACACACACTACACACCTCACACACACTATATACACACATACCTACACACCCCACACATCCACTCCACACATACACACACCCCACACACAACCACAC